>NC_135239.1:168241863-168547440 GCF_051348905.1 Ranitomeya variabilis | reverse complement strand
GAAGGTTGTGGAGAAGAAAGGCAGAGACTGGGATTGCCTACTCCCGTATCTGCTGTTTTCCTTTAGGGAAGTCCCATAGGCCTCTACATGGTTAACTGTTATGACCCCAATGGCAGGGGGTCTCAGAAATAGTTTCTAAGTCTGCAAACACAAAAACCAGCTCATAGGGCAGTGGTAACTGATCTGACCATATATCTAATCCTAGCACCACAAATATCAGCAGCCGGGGAACGTGCCTACGTTGATTCTAGACGTCTCGCGCCAGCCGGAGAACTAACTAACCCTAGAAGGGAAAAGAAAGACCTTTCTTGCCTCCAGAGAAAAGACCCCAAAAGTTGGATACAAGCCCCCAACAAATAATAACGGTGAGGTAAGAGGAAAAGACAAACGTAAGGATAAGCTAGGTATTTAGCAAAGAGAGGCCCACTAGCTAATAGCAGAATATAGTAAGATAACTTATATGGTCAGCAAAAACCCTATCAAAAATATCCACGCTGGATATTCAAGAACCCCCGAACCGTCTATCGGCCCGGGGGGAGAACACCAGCCCCCTAGAGCTTCCAGCAAGGTCAGGAATCACATTTAGTACAAGCTGGACAAAAATGAGAGCAAGCAAATAACCCAAAAAACAAAGAAGCAGGACTTAGCTTAATTTTTGCACGAACCAGGACCAGCAGATAGGAGCAAACAAAAAGGATCTGATTACAACGATGCCAGGCACTGGACTAAGGATCCAGGAGGTTTATATAGCAACACCCCTGGACTAACGACCCAGGTGGGTGCAAACTGAGGAAAGAAAATCCCAGAGTCATATCACTAATAACCACCAGAGGGAGCCAAGAAGTCTAATTCACAACAGTACCCCCCCCTTAAGGAGGGGTCACCGAACCCTCACCAAGACCACCAGGGCGATCAGGATGAGCAGCGTGAAAGGCACGAACTAAATCGGCTGCATGCACATCAGAGGCAACCACCCAGGAATTATCCTCCTGACCATAGCCCTTCCACTTGACCAGATACTGAAGCCTCCGTCTGGAGAGACGAGAATCCAAGATCTTCTCCACCACGTACTCCAACTCGCCCCCAACCAACACCGGAGCAGGAGGCTCAACAGAAGGAACCACAGGTACAACGTACCGCCGCAACAAGGACCTATGGAACACGTTGTGAATGGCAAACGACACCGGAAGATCCAAGCGAAAGGACACAGGATTAAGGATTTCCAATATCTTGTAAGGACCGATGAAGCGAGGCTTAAATTTAGGAGAGGAGACCTTCATAGGAACAAATCGAGAAGACAGCCATACCAAATCCCCAACACGAAGTCGGGGACCCACACCGCGGCGGCGGTTGGCAAAACGCTGAGCCTTCTCCTGTGACAACTTTAAGTTGTCCACCACATGATTCCAGATCTGCTGCAACCTATCCACCACAGAATCTACCCCAGGACAGTCAGAAGGCTCCACATGTCCCGAGGAAAAACGAGGATGGAAACCAGAGTTGCAGAAAAATGGCGAAACCAAAGTAGCGGAACTAGCCCGGTTATTAAGGGCAAACTCAGCCAACGGCAAGAAGGTCACCCAATCATCCTGATCTGCCGAAACAAAACACCTCAAATAAGCCTCCAGAGTCTGATTAGTTCGCTCCGTTTGTCCATTAGTCTGAGGATGAAAGGCAGACGAAAACGACAACTCAATGCCCATCCTAGCACAAAAGGATCGCCAGAACCTGGACACAAACTGGGATCCTCTGTCAGACACAATATTCTCAGGAATGCCGTGTAAACGAACCACATTCTGAAAGAACACAGGAACCAGATCGGAAGAGGAGGGCAGCTTAGGCAAAGGCACCAAATGGACCATTTTGGAAAAGCGATCACATACCACCCAGATGACAGACATGCCCTGAGACACCGGGAGATCAGAAATGAAATCCATGGAAATGTGTGTCCAAGGCCTCTTCAGGACAGGCAAGGGCAAGAGCAACCCGCTGGCACGAGAACAGCAAGGCTTAGCTCGAGCACAAGTCCCACAGGACTGCACAAATGACCGCACATCCCGTGACAAGGAAGGCCACCAAAAGGACCTAGCCACCAGATCTCTGGTGCCAAAAATTCCCGGATGACCTGCCAACACCGAGGAATGAACCTCGGAAATGACTCTGCTGGTCCACCTATCAGGAACAAACAGTCTGTCAGGTGGACAAGAGTCAGGTCTACCAGCCTGAAATCTCTGCAACACGCGTCTCAAATCCGGAGAAATGGCTGACAAGATAACTCCCTCTTTAAGAATACCAACTGGTTCTGCGACTCCAGGAGAGTCAGGCACAAAGCTCCTTGAAAGAGCATCAGCCTTCACATTCTTTGAACCTGGTAAATACGAGACCACAAAGTCAAAACGGGAGAAAAACAATGACCAGCGGGCCTGTCTAGGATTCAGGCGTTTAGCAGACTCGAGATACATCAGATTTTTGTGATCAGTCAAGACCACCACACGATGCTTAGCACCCTCGAGCCAATGACGCCACTCCTCAAATGCCCACTTCATGGCCAGCAACTCCCGATTGCCGACATCATAATTCCGCTCAGCAGGCGAAAACTTCCTGGAGAAGAAAGCACATGGTCTCATTACCGAGCAACCAGGGCCTCTCTGTGACAAAACGGCCCCTGCCCCAATCTCAGAAGCATCCACTTCGACCTGAAAGGGAAGTGAGACATCAGGCTGGCACAAAACAGGCGCCGAAGTAAACCGGCGCTTCAACTCTTGGAACGCCTCCACGGCTGCAGGAGCCCAGTTAGCAACATCAGAACCTTTCTTGGTCATATCTGTCAAAGGTTTAACAACGCTAGAAAAATTAGCGATAAAACGACGGTAGAAGTTAGCAAAACCCAAGAACTTCTGAAGACTCTTAACTGACGTGGGTTGAGTCCAATCATGAATGGGTCGGACCTTGACTGGGTCCATCTCCACAGCAGAAGGGGAAAAAATAAACCCCAAAAAGGGAACCTTCTGTACTCCAAAGAGACACTTTGAGCCCTTAACAAACAAAGCATTCTCACGCAAAACCTGAAACACCATCCTGACCTGCTCCACATGTGAGTCCCAATCTTCAGAGAAAACCAGAATATCATCCAGATAAACAATCATAAATTTATCCAGATACTTCCGGAAAATATCATGCATAAAGGACTGAAACACTGAGGGCGCATTAGAGAGCCCAAAAGGCATCACCAAGTACTCAAAATGACCTTCGGGCGTATTAAATGCAGTCTTCCATTCATCTCCTTGCTTAATGCGCACAAGGTTGTACGCACCACGAAGATCTATCTTGGTGAACCACTTGGCACCTTTAATCCGGGCAAACAAATCCGACAACAGAGGCAAAGGATACTGAAATTTAACAGTGATTTTATTCAGAAGCCGATAGTCAATACAAGGTCTCAAAGATCCGTCCTTCTTGGCCACAAAAAAGAATCCCGCACCAAGAGGGGAAGAGGATGGACGGATATGCCCCTTCTCCAGAGACTCCTTGATATACGAACGCATTGCGGCATGCTCAGGTACAGACAGATTAAATAATCTTCCCTTAGGAAATTTACTACCTGGAATCAAATCTATGGCGCAGTCACAGTCCCTATGAGGAGGCAGAGCACTGGATCTGGACTCGCTGAATACATCCTGATAATCAGACAAATACTCAGGAACTTCCGAAGGAGTAGAGGAAGCAATAGACACCGGCGGGGAATCAGCATGAATTCCCTGACAGCCCCAACTTGACACAGACATTGCCTTCCAATCCAAGACTGGATTGTGGGTCTGTAACCATGGCAGACCCAAAACGACCAAATCATGCATTTTATGCAGAACAAGAAAACGAATCACCTCCCGATGTTCAGGAGTCATGCACATGGTTACCTGCGTCCAAAACTGCGGTTTATTTTCCGCCAATGGCGTAGCATCAATACCTCTAAGAGGAATAGGATTTACCAACGGTTCAAGAACAAAACCACAGCGCTTGGCAAATGACAGATCCATAAGACTCAGGGCAGCACCTGAATCCACAAACGCCATAACAGGGTAAGAAGACAATGAGCAAATTAAAGTCACAGACAAAATAAATTTAGGTTGCAAATTACCAATGGCGACAGGACTGACAACCCTTGACAGGCGTTTAGAGCATGCTGATATAACATGTGTAGAATCACCACAGTAAAAACATAACCCATTCTGACGTCTATGATTTTTCCGCTCATTTCTAGTCTGAATTCTATCACATTGCATTAAATCAGATGTTTGTTCAGACAACACCACCAGAGGATTAGCGGTTTTGCGCTGCGGCAAAACGCCGGTCAATTTGAATAGCCAGCGCCATTGAATCATTCAGACTTGTAGGAATGGGGAAACCCACCATCACATTCTTAATGGCTTCAGAAAGGCCATTTCTGAAATTTGCGGCCAGAGCACACTCATTCCACTGAGTAAGCACGGACCATTTCCGAAATTTTTGGCAATACACTTCAGCTTCATCCTGGCCCTGAGAAATAGCTAGCAAGGCTTTTTCTGCCTGAACTTCAAGATTGGGTTCCTCGTAAAGCAATCCGAGCGCCAGAAAAAATGCATCAATATTTGCCAATGCCGGATCTCCTGGCGCTAGCGAAAAAGCCCAATCCTGAGGGTCGCCCCGTAAAAAAGAGATAACAATTTTCACTTGCTGAGCTGGATCTCCAGATGAACGGGGTCTCAGAGAAAGAAACAATTTACAATTGTTCCTGAAATTCCTAAACCTAAATCGGTCTCCAGAAAACAGTTCAGGAATAGGTATTTTAGGTTCAGACATTGGACTACTGGTAACAAAATCTTGTATGCCCTGCACACGAGCAGCAAGCTGGTCTACACTTGTAATCAAGGTCTGGACATTCATGTCTGTAGCAAGCACAAGCCACTCAAAGGTAAAGGGGAGGAAGAGAGGAAAAAAAAACAAAAAAAAAAAACCTCAGAATTTCCTTTCTTATTATCCCACTTCTGCAATGCAATAAACATTCAATATTGGCCTGGCATACTGTTATGACCCCAATGGCAGGGGGTCTCAGAAATAGTTTCTAAGTCTGCAAACACAAAAACCAGCTCATAGGGCAGTGGTAACTGATCTGACCATATATCTAATCCTAGCACCACAAATATCAGCAGCCGGGGAACGTGCCTACGTTGATTCTAGACGTCTCGCGCCAGCCGGAGAACTAACTAACCCTAGAAGGGAAAAGAAAGACCTTTCTTGCCTCCAGAGAAAAGACCCCAAAAGTTGGATACAAGCCCCCAACAAATAATAACGGTGAGGTAAGAGGAAAAGACAAACGTAAGGATGAGCTAGGTATTTAGCAAAGAGAGGCCCACTAGCTAATAGCAGAATATACACTCACTGGCCACTTTATTAGGTACACCTGTCCAACTTCTTGTTAACACTTAATTTCTAATCAGCCAATCACATGGCGGCAACTCAGTGCATTTAGGCATGTAGACATGGTCAAGACAATCTCCTGCAGTTCAAACCGAGCATCAGTATGGGGAAGAAAGGTGATTTGAGTGCCTTTGAACGTGGCATGGTTGTTGGTGCCAGAAGGGCTGGTCTGAGTATTTCAGAAACTGCTGATCTACTGGGATTTTCACGCACAACCATCTCTAGGGTTTACAGAGAATGGTCCGAAAAAGAAAAAAAATCCAGTGAGCGGCAGTTCTGTGGGCGGAAATGCCTTGTTGATGCCAGAGGTCAGAGGAGAATGGGCAGACTGGTTCGAGCTGATAGAAAGGCAACAGTGACTCAAATCGCCACCCGTTACAACCAAGGTAGGCCTAAGAGCATCTCTGAACGCACAGTGCGTCGAACTTTGAGGCAGATGGGCTACAGCAGCAGAAGACCACACCGGGTACCACTCCTTTCAGCTAAGAACAGGAAACTGAGGCTACAATTTGTACAAGCTCATCGAAATTGGACAGTAGAAGATTGGAAAAACGTTGCTTGGTCTGATGAGTCTCGATTTCTGCTGCAACATTCGGATGGTAGGGTCAGAATTTGGCGTAAACAACATGAAAGCATGGATCCATCCTGCCTTGTATGGAGCATCTTTGGGATGTGCAGCCGACAAATCTGCGGCAACTGTGTGATGCCATCATGTCAATATGGACCAAAATCTCTTAGGAATGCTTCCAGCACCTTGTTGAATCTATGCCACGAAGAATTGAGGCAGTTCTGAAGGCAAAAGGGGGTCCAACCCGTTACTAGCATGGTGTACCTAATAAAGTGGCCGGTGAGTGTAGTAAGATAACTTATATGGTCAGCAAAAACCCTATCAAAAATATCCACGCTGGATATTCAAGAACCCCCGAACCGTCTAACGGCCCGGGGGGAGAACACCAGCCCCCTAGAGCTTCCAGCAAGGTCAGGAATCACATTTAGTACAAGCTGGACAAAAATGAGAGCAAGCAAATAACCCAAAAAACAAAGAAGCAGGACTTAGCTTAATTTTTGCACGAACCAGGACCAGCAGATAGGAGCAAACAAAAAGGATCTGATTACAACGATGCCAGGCACTGGACTAAGGATCCAGGAGGTTTATATAGCAACACCCCTGGACTAACGACCCAGGTGGGTGCAAACTGAGGAAAGAAAATCCCAGAGTCATATCACTAATAACCACCAGAGGGAGCCAAGAAGTCTAATTCACAACAGTTAACTCCATTCTAGCTGTTGTACAGCTGGCACCCTTATGGACTTCTGGATATTGCAGAGGAGACCTGAGAAGCAGAGGTTACATCCCACAAGATCATCATCGAGCATGTGGACCAGATGCAGGAAAGAATTGCAAAGGTGATGCCGATTTTGAGAGAGAGCCTCCTTCAGGTACAAGAGGCCCAGGCAAAATTCTGTAATCGGTCAGTGAGGCTGAGACAGTTTAACCCTGGAGATCAGGTGTTAGTGCTGATTCCCACTGTTAAAAATAAATTTCTGGCCAAGTGGCATGGGCCATACTAAGTGGTTGAAAAGGTGGGCGACGTCAATTGCAAGGTCATCCAGCCAGCCATGGAGAAGAAAACTGTAACAGGTGTACCACGTCAACCTGCTTAAGCCATGGTGAGACAGGGAACTGGTGGAAGTGATGTGCCTAGGGGCCAATCCCAAAGCCAAGGTCAAGGATGTCACAGTGTGAGAGACACTGTCACCATCACAGAAACAGCAGTGCCGAGAACTGCTTCAGTGGAACCGAGACCTGTTTTCAGATTTGCCCAGGATGTACCCAGGTTGTCGAGCACGAACCGAATGTGCGGGTTAACCTATAGCCATAATACATTCATGTAGCCTGCCGCAAGATGATTTAGATAGAGGTAATGAGAATGTTCAGCCTGTGCATCATTGAAGAGTCAAAGAGCGGCTGGTCCAGTTCTATTGTCCTTGTGCCAAAGCCTGATGAAGAATGGTGCTTTTGTAATGATTATAGGAAACTAAATGAGGTGTCCATGTTCATGGCGTATATGATGCCCCGGGTAGATGAACTCCTTGAGAGGCTAGGGTTAGCCAAATAGATCACCGTTTTTGACCTAACAAAAGGGCAGACTCTCCTGTCCTAAAGTGTAAAGAAGAAAACGGCCTTCTGTACACCTGACGTTTGCTTCCAATACACCGGAATGTCTTTAAGGCTGCAGGGAGCCCCAGCTACCTTCCAGAGGGCCATGGACCAGATCCTAGCCCTTCACATTAAGTACTCTGCAGGTTACCTGGGCGATATTGTCATCTTCAGCCCGGATTGAGGAAGTCATCTGCAGAAGGGCTAGGCGGTACTGGATGTGCTGAGGAAGGTGGGGTTTACCATAAACCCAAAGTAGTGCTCCATGGGGAACGAGGAAGCCAAATACTTAGGCTATTTAATTGGGGAGGGTGAAATAAAACCTCAAGCGAACAAACTAGAATTGATCCAAAATTGTCTGCAACCGATCTTGAAGAAACAGGTTTGGGAGTTTCTGTGAATTGTTGGATACTATCGGTGGTTTATCCTGGATTTCGCTATGATTGCCGCACCCCTGACCAACCTTCTTAAGGGCACAAATATGCAAAATACATCGATGGCAAAGTGGTTTTCTGAAGCAAATCTGGCGTTTCAAGAGTTGATGCACGCCCTGTGTAAACAGCCGGTCTTGATAGCATCTGACTTCAATAAGGAGTTTGTGGTCCTGACAGACTCCTCAGTGGTTGGGTTGGGAGCCGTCTTGTCTCAGGAATTGGTGAGGAACATCCAATTCTATACCTAAGTAGGAAACTCTCCTCCTGTGAAAATAACTGAAGTACTACCTGCTAGACAGAAAGTTTAGGCTAGTTTAAGACCATGCGCCCCTGAGATGGATGACAGAAAGGAAGGGGAAAAATACCAGAGTGACTAGGTGATTTCTAGCACTCCAGGACTTTGGCTCCATGTTGAGCATAGACCCAAGAAACTATATGGTAAAGCAGATGCCCTGTCTTGACTTCCCTGTTTAGTGACTGAAGTTGCAAAAACCCTCAGCTTTGGGCAGAGGGGGGGGGGGATCTGTGAGAAGGTCACTGGTAAAATACTGGAGGGGATATATGTGTCACTCAGAATGTTAGCCTCAGTGATATGAACCTAAAAAAATGCTCCAGTGTATCACATAAGTGCATCATAGAAGTGTGGAGCTGTGATTTAATCCAGAATTTAATATGGTGTATACGGAATGTACCCTGCCATCTGCCACCATCGCACTCTAATAAGTATGTCCATTTACTGTATCTGTTCTTCCTACTGGTATGTCACCCAACTTTCCACACTGAATTTTCCCTACCTCCAACCACAGACCACTCCCCTCAGCTCCACACCTGAATGCATTTTCTAGCAAATATATTGCAAACCATACATCTGCCAAGACGTCAGTGTGCCCAGTGCATCACATAAGTGCATCATAAAAGTGTGGAGCTATGAATTAATCCAGAATTGAACCAGAAGGGAACTGAAGGAAACTGGATACATAGTCACAGTAAACAATGTTTGCTTGTTTTCACTCACCCCTATAATCCTTCACTTTCTACTAACCCCCTTATCCCTACCCCTAGTAAGGAACTGGTCATCTCTCCCTCCATTCTCCCCATTCATCTCACCTCCTCCTCACCTCCTCCTCAGAACTGTTCCTCAACATACAATCTTCTGTCTCCAAGCACAGACAGCCACCTCATGCTCTCTCCTGCTCCCACCTGATATCACTTTTTCTGCTCCTCACTGCCAGTGATATTTCTTAAAATCCTGGTCCTCCTCACCATATCCCCACAGTCATTTCTTCCTCCCATCCACACCATATCACAAATTTCCATAACCTCTCTAACCTTATACCATTCACCCAGCCTCCGCTTCCCTAGTACCACTAACAAGAGCTCTATGGTGCGCTCGCTCTGTCTTCAACAAATTTTCTTACATCCATGACCTTTTATTACTAACAAACTTTCCTTCCTAGCCATCACTGAAATTTGGCTCACCCCCTCTGACACAGCCTCTCCTGCTGTACTTTTGTCTGGTGGATTTCACCTTCCCAACGCCCCCCACCCCAGCAGCAAGCATGGTGGAGGAGATGGTTTTCCCCGTCAGATAACTGTTCCTTCACCCAAATCCCACTGCCACCCTCTGTTGCACTCCCTACCTTTGAGGTGCACTCTGTACGCATCTACTCCTCCTCCAAACTCGAACTGGCTGACATTTAACACCCCCCAGGGCCAGCCACCACCTTCTTCGACCACTTCACTACCTGTCTACTTCATTTCCTCTTCGCTGGCATCTCCACTATTATCATGGGCGACTTCAACAATCCCAGTGACACTTCCCTCTCAGCTGCCACTAAACCTCTTTCTCTCACTTCCTCCTTCGGCCTCACTCAATGGTCTTCTGTATCCACTCACAAAGATGACCACACATTGGACCTCATCTTCACACGCCTCTGCTCCCTATCTAACCTCTCTAATTCACCACTCCCTCTTTCTGATCACAACCTACTTATATTCTCTTCCCTCTCCTCTCCTTGTCCACAATTTCCATTCCACAAACTTGCACACCCTCGCAGAAATCTTAAACACCTTGATTTACGCTCACTTTCTGAATCCCTCCTCCCTCTTACAGACATAAGTTTCTTACACAATGCAGATGCTGCCGCCGCTTTATATATCACCATAATAGCTGTAGCTCTTGAATCGGTTGCCCCTCTCACATATACCAAAGCTCGCAAAATCAACAGACAACCCTGACACATCAGCTTGACCAAAGAACTGAGGTGGGCTTCTAGGGTTGCTGAGCGGAGATGGAAAAGATCCCACTCCAACAAGCACTTCATTGCATTCAAGCAGTCCCTGACTACTTTCAAGGCCACACTCGCTGCAGTAAAACAAACCTACTTCTCATCTCTCATATTCTCCCTGTCTCACAACCCTAAACAGCTATTCAACACCTTCAATTCTCTCCTCCGTCCCTCAGCACCCCCTCCCTCTCCACTCATCTCGGACGAAGACTTTGCCTCATTTTTCAAGCAGAAGATTGAAAACAACAGAGAAAGCTTTGGCCTACAACCCCCAGTGCCCCTCCTCCTAACTGCTCAGCCCCCCTCCTCCAAAACCAACTTCTCCACCATTACAGAAGATCGACATTCCACTCTACTCTCAAGATCACATCTCACCACCTATGCACTTGACCTGAACCCATCCCACTTCATCCCAAACCTAACCATCTCTTCAACCTATCACTAACAACTGGTGTTTTCCCCCTCATGCTTCAAACATGTCTCAATAATACCCATCCTCAAAAAGCCCTCTCTTGGCCCATCCTCTGTATCTAGCTATCGCCCCATGTCACTTCTCTCCTATGCCTCAAAACTACTGGCACAACACATCCATTTTGAACTGTCCTCCCACCTCTCTTCCTGCTCCCTCTTCAATCGCTTACAATCGGGCTTCCAACCACATCAATCCACTGAAACTGCCCTAACTAAAGTCACCAATGACCTACTAACCGCCAAAGCCAAGGAACATTACTCTGTCCTCCTCCTCCTGGACCTGTCCTCTGCCTTTGACACAGTGGACCACACACTATTACTTCAGATCATTTCATCTCTTGGCATCAGACTTGGCTCTATCTTGGATCTCATCATACATAACAGATCGGACATTCAGCGTCTCCCACTGGCACACCACCTCCTCATCTCGCATCTTATCTGTCGGAGTCCAGCAAGGTTCAGTCCTCATGGCTTTCAGTATCATCTCTAATGACACACAGATCTACATCTATGGGCCAGATTAGCTCATACTAACCAGAATCACACAATGTCTCTCCGCTATTTCATTATTTTTCTCTGCTAGATTTCTAAAACTTATTATGGACAAAACAGAAGTCATCATCTTTCCCCCTATCTCACTCGACTCTCCGAACTGACCTATCCATTAAAGTAAATGGCTGCTCACTCTCCCCAGTCCCACAAGCTCGCTACCTTGGGGCAATCCTTGACTCTGATCTCTCCTTCAAACCACATATCCAAGCCCTTTCCACTTCCTGCTGACTTCAACTCAAAAATATTTCCCGGATACGTACATTCCTCAACCAAGAATCTGCAAAACCCCTAGTTCATGCACTCATCATCTCCCGTCTTGACTACTGAAACCTCCTGCTCTGTGGCCTCCCCTCTAACACTCTTGCACCCCTCTAATCTATTCTAAACTCTGCTGCCCAACTAATTCACCTGTCCCCCCACTTTTCCCCGGTGTCTCCCCTATGTCAATCCCTTCACTGGCTCCCCATTACACAGAGACTCCAGTTTAAAGCTCTAACCATGACATAGAAAACCATCCACAACCTGTCTCCGCCATACATCTGTGACCTCGTCTCCCGGTATTTACCTGCACGCAACCTCTGATCCTCACAAGAGCTCCTTCTCTACTCCCCTCTTATCTCCTCTTCCCACAATCGCATACAAGATTTCTCACGTGAATCCCCCTACTCTGAAACTTTCTACCACAATATATCAAACTCTCGCCTACCATGGAAACCTTCAAAAGGAGCCTGAAGACCTATCTCTTCCAACAAGCCTACAACCTGCAGTAGCTACCAAACCTCTGCACAACCAGCTCTACTCTCACCTAGTGTATCCTTACCCATCCCTTGTAGATTGTGAGCCCTCGCGGGCAGGGTCTTCTCTCCTCCTCTACCAGTCATGACTTGTATTGTTTAAGATTACTGTACTTGTTTTATATTATATATATATATATATATATATATATATATATATATATATACCCCCCAATAATAATAATAATAATAAATGCTTAGAGGGGTTAATCGGCCATTTTAAGGTCTGGGTTTTTGTGAACAGTTGGATGGGAGGTTGTTCAGTACATCTCCAACCCAGGGTCTGGTTCAAAAGCTAAATTTGGAGCCCTTGGACTCATTCAGTGTTTTGTGTGTCTGGACTGGAGATAAGATC
Source organism: Ranitomeya variabilis (assembly GCF_051348905.1). NCBI lineage: Eukaryota > Metazoa > Chordata > Amphibia > Anura > Dendrobatidae > Ranitomeya > Ranitomeya variabilis. Next base: position 168,534,931 of record NC_135239.1, on the reverse strand, counting down.
TCCATAGTTGTGTTTGTGTTAAAGAGAACTGAACCGTGTTTTTTTTTTCCCTGAGCAGGCGGATCCCCACAGCCACACAGACTGTACTGTATGCTATTTTGCTTTCTCATTATGTCAGAAGGGTCATGTTTATTTACTGACCTTTGCACTGGTTTATGAAGTACGTTTTAATAAACCATTTGAAAACTTACAGTAAATGGAAATTGTTCCTGTGTTTACCTCTTTGAGCAGTTGAGTGAGCCGATCTACCACACTACATACAGACTTAGGCGCAAGTGCAGTAATGAAGCATACCCTATTTTTTGTTTAGTTTTTGCCAATTTCCCCGTTTTTCATTTGCGCCTTATTCTTCTTTTAATTTGCACCTATTGTAAAATCATTCTCTGTATGTTTGCCTCTATGTTTTTTTTTGTTTTTTTTGCCATTGTGGGATTTGTTTGGGGTTTCAAAACCTTTTCAGCTGATTCATCAGTTGTTCATTTTTTTAAAAAGTGACAAATGTTTTGTGTAAGTATATTCCAGTCTACCCACCATGGAGTGCAGGGACGGACATATCATTGGTGCAACTTGTGTGGCCACACAGGGGCACATTTTACTTCCAAACAGGTGCAAATTTAAATTTTTAGGAGCTCTTCGGCTGCAAAGGGCCCATACATTGTTCTTGCACAGGAGCCATTTTCTATCTGTGCCCGTCAATGCTAGAGTGACTTTGTGTACTCCTGAAATTTTGAACCATGTTAGCAAAGCGTTTGACTTTGGAATTTTTAAGCCACTTTTGTCTTGTGGTATTTGCCGATATTTTTATGCCAAATTCAACAAAAATTCACAAATGATGAATAGCACATTTGCATAAAGTTAATAAATTCTGCAGGACACCCCACACAAACAGGACCTACGACTTGCTGTAGATATGTAATTTTTCTTACATGCTGTTCTCCTGAATCTGGTGTTGTTTTTATTTTGTTCCAGCTCCTCTCTGTTCCTGAGATACAGCCTTTTACGCCCAGCAGTGATGCATGTGGATTTGTGGACCCAGTGTGCCACAGGGCTGGCCCTGCCCAGGAAGGGCTGCAGCTAAGCGACTACCTGGTGTTCAATGGAGCTCCCAATAGTGGAGACAGACTGGGCTGCAGGTAGCCACCAGGTACCACTCCTGGGCAGAGCCCTATACTGCAGCTGCTGACTCCAGGGGTCACTGATTAGGGCTAGGTCTCCATTCAGACTAGTAAGTTCTGGCGCATCTGCAGAATGATTACTGGCACAGATTTGGGTTCGGTTCAGACTCGCCGGTCTAGGATTCTGGATCAGGGTTTGGCTGCACACAGATCGGGGGACAATGTACAAGTACTTCAGGAACAGGACTGACCACATCGGAACCAGAGGACTATGGATACACGACTGGCCACACCGGGACCAGGGGATTATGGATACATGACTGGTCACACCGGGACCAGGGCTACAGGTTCAGGAGAGAAAAAGAGGATCAGAAATCAGCTCACCTCCTCGGTCCTAGGTGTGCAGGAGCAGAGAAATTGTGTGACTACATGTGTGTAAACAGGAAAAAATTAGGAAAATTCCAGCTCCTAAAATTCCAGTATTTATTTTAAAAAAAATTAAAAACATGAATCCACAGTGCTTTGCACTCATATTTTAAATTTTGTTTGAATTCAAATTTTGTTTGAATTCATGAATTGTGCCCCGTTTTTTATGGCTCCCTAGACGACTGCCTTTTCCATTTACCCCTACTTTCCATTGTAATTTCTTAAACTCCTATTGTTACTTTTGCCAATTTTGTATCCAGTCACCAAGATGCTCATATTTTTTTACATAAATATACATTTTATTGCCAACCTGGCTGTTTAATTATACTGTATAGTCAGTTATGCTGGCACTTGTAGTTGAAGTGCATAGGCAGCATAGCATCGCTGTACATATCTATATTTCTTTTCTGGCACTGTTCCCCTGAGTCTGAGACTTGTTATTGGGGCTTATGTCTGACAGTTGCCCACGCGTTCCAGAATATGAGGATCACAAGAAGATCTCTCTATAATGAGAAGAGAAGCTGCCCGGCGAGCAGAATGGAGCAGGCGAGGATTAACCCCTGTGCTGCCAAACAGGGAATGCTAAGCTTTAACTGTCAGAGTAGTTAACATGTATCACTTGAATAGGAGAGATCACTGTAAACGTTTACGGATGGAGCATGATTTTTATATCTTATATATACTACACTGTTCATATAATGTGCATCTGGGTTTTCACTAGGCCTAGTAAAGACACATGTACAAAACCTAGCTTCATATGGATCCTAGATTATAGAAAAATGACAGCTGTGACATGAGGCTGCAACAGTTATGGAATATATAACTAAAGGGATATGTTTGCTGAACGGTTGCAGGACTGGAGCTTGTCACATTTATGACAAATTTTACCCTTTACAAATTACATACACAGTCATAGCCGAAAGTAAGTATTTCTCCCAGAAAATGATTGCAATTACACGTTTTGTTATACACATTTTTATTTCCTTTGTGTGCATTGGAATTAGCTGAGCAAAAAGGAAAATTGGACATAATTTCACACAAAACCCAAAATTGTTAGCAACCTCAACTTAATATTTGGTTGCCCACTCTTTGGAATAAATCACTGCAAGCAATTGCTTCCTATAACCATCAACAAGCTTCTTATACCTCCCTAATAGAATTTTGGACCACTGTTCTTTTGCAAACTGCTTCAAGTCTCTCAGATTTGAAGGGCGCCTTTTCCCAACAATAATTTTAAGATCTCTCCACAGGTGTTCAATGGGATTTTGATCCGGACTTATTGCTGGTCACTTCAGAACTCTCCAGCGCTTTGTTTCCATCCATTTCTGGGTGCTTTGTGAAGTATGTTTGGGGTCATTGACCTGCTGTAAGACCCATGACCTAGGACGCAAACCCTGCTTTCTGACTCTGGGCACTACAGTGTGAACCAAAGTCCTTTGCTAATCTTCAGATTTCATGATGTCTTGTACACAGTCAAGGCACCCAGTGCCAGAGGCAGCAAAACAACCCCAAAATATCTTTGAACCTCCACCATATTTGACTGTAGATACAGTGATCTTTTCTCATTCCATTTTTGGTAACCAGTAGAATTATGTGCTTTACCAAAAAACTCTATCTTGGTCCCATCTGTCCACAAGATGCTTTACCAGAAGGATTTTGACTTGCTCACGAACATTCTGGCAAACTGCAGTCTAGCTTCATGTCGCTGTGCCAGCAGTGGGGTCATTTTGGGTCTCCTGTCATAGCGTTTCATTTCATTCAAATATCAACAGAAAGTTTGCGCTGGCACTGATGCACTCTGAGCCTGGAGAACAGCTTGAATTTCTTTGGAACTTGATTGGAGCTGCGATCCACCATCCAGACTATTCTGCATTGCATCTTTCATAAATTTTTCTCTGCCATGCACGTTCAGGAAGATTAGCTACAGTGCCATGGGTTGTAAACTTCTTGATTATGTTACTCACAGACACACAATGCGAAGAATGAGTCAACTTTTCCCCTTTTTTTTCTGGTTTCATGTGTTATTACCTTTCAGTTTTATTCCATTGCTTCTCGTGTTTCCATGTGCAAATGAGAATATTGATGTCTCCTCTTAGCCTTCATTTTTGCAAACAAAACATTCACAGATCCTTTAAACGTTCTTCACAGGACAAAGTTTTCAGTCCACTCACTATCCTGGTAGCTCTTTTCTGAACTTGGTCCAGTTTTTCAATGTCTTTTTAAAAATGTGGTGTCCATAACTGGACACAGTATTCCAGATGAGGTCTGACCAAGGAGGAATTGTTGGGGTGAATTACTTCACGTGATCTAGACTTAATGCTTCTCTTAATACATCCCAGAACTGTTTGCCTTTGTTTTGCTGCTGTATCACACTGTTGACTCATGTGCAGTCTTTCACCTAGTATTATACCCAAGTCTTTTTCACACGTGCTGTTGCTTAGTTCTATTCTTCCAATTCTGTAGATGTAATTTTCATTCATCTTCCCCAGATGTAGAATCTTGCATTTCTTCTTTTTAAATAGCCATTGTTGAGGCTTAGCTTGATAATTCTGAATCCTTTCTCTGTCTTCTCTAGTGTTTGCTATCACTCCTAGCTTTGCATCGTCTACAAATTTGATTAGTTTACCTTCAGTTCCCTTATCTAGATCATTTATAACAAATGTTGAACAGCACTAGGGCCAGGACAGAGTCTTGCGGTACCCCACTTGAAACACTCTTCTAATTGGATGTGCAACCATTCATTACCACTATTTGAGTACGATCACTGAGCTGAAATATGAATCCACCTAAACGTAGCTTTGACAATCTGATACTTGGTCATTTTTTCAATAAAGATAGTATTAGATACTTTATCAATTTACTGAAGTCAAGATGTACTATATCTACTGCATTTCCCTGATCCACCCAATCAGTGATTCCATCATAGAAAGAAATTAGATTAGTCTGGCATGACTTGTTTGCTATAAACCCATGCTGGCTCTGGTTAATTACTGTATTCTTATCCAAGTACTTACATACATGCTGTTTAATATTTGTTCAAAGATCTTTCCTGGTATAGAAGTAAGACTCACTGGCCTGTAATTTTCTGGCTCTGTTGTCTTTCCTTTTTTTTGAAGACAGGGACAACATTTACCCTTTTCCAATCTTCTGGGACTTCTCTTCTTTAGGAATTTTCAAAGATTCTGGCTAGTGGTTCTGCAGTTTCCTCTGCTATGTCTTTCAGTACCCTAGGATGTAATTCATCTAAACCAGGAGATTTAAATGAATTTAAATTAACTAAGTGTTCCTTCACCTTCTGAGCATGTCACAGGTTTTTTCATAACTTGTCTTAAAGGCTCATATTCATCAAAACTTTTTGCCAGAATTGTGGTGTAAATTTTTTTGAAAAGTTGCAAAATTTTGGCGCAACTCAGAGTTTATGGCTAGTGTTGAGCATTCCGATACCGCAAGTATCGGGTATCGGCCGATACTTGCGGTATCGGAATTCCGATACCGGGATTCCGATACTTGCCGCGTATCGGATACCGGAATCGGAAGTTCCCAGATTCAAAATGCACAAATTCAGCCAATGAGAATGATTTCAAGTGTGGGCACATCCTGTTCAGCATGGAGGGCATGAAACTACTGGCATGGCTGTGATTGGCTGCTGAAATGATGTCATGATGCAGTTTAAAAGTCGCTGGCGCCATTTTGCGATCACTCTGCTGTGAATTCAGTTAGTGACAGGACGCTGTTTGCTGACTGAGGGCCAGTGTAGAGATAGCGATTTGCTTCTTTGTGCTTTCCAAAGGCTAATTTAGCAACCGCTGTGTTCACCTACTATTCACCTTGCTTTTGCCTTGTAGCGCTGTTTTCACAGTGATCTGCAAGGTCTGTGTGTGTGTGTGTGTGAGTGCAGCCCACTCTCTAGTCTGAGTGCAGCCACATAGGCCATCCATTGCTGGTTGTATTCAGTTCAGGGAGGGTGGTTCATTGCCTCATACTGTTCTTTTTTTTTTTTTTTTTTTTCCAAGTAGTGTAGTCTGCTGCTAAGTTTTAACAAAAAATCCTATTAGTGTCTTTCCACCCGTCTCCAGCTAATTTGTGGAAAAACACTACATAGGATAACGTAGAGGAGGGTTTTTGGGCCTTGCAGCGCCGTTTACGGCTGTCTGCACGGTCTCCGTGTGACTGCAGCTCGCCCTGTAGTCTGTGAGCAGCCATAGCCTGGTTGTCTCCAGCTCAGGGTTGTTCACTGCGTCATACCGCAAAATCAATTTTCATTTTGTTTTAAGTAGTGCAGGCTGCTGCACATTTTTTCAAAAAATTCCTATTAGTGTCTTTCCACCCGTCTCCAGCTAATTTGTGGAAAAACACTACATAGGATAACGTAGAGGAGGGTTTTTGGGCCTTGCAGCGCCGTTTACGGCTGTCTGCACGGTCTCCGTGTGACTGCAGCTCGCCCTGTAGTCTGTGAGCAGCCATAGCCTGGTTGTCTCCAGCTCAGGGTTCTTCACTGCGTCATACCGCAAAATCAATTTTCATTTTGTTTTAAGTAGTGCAGGCTGCTGCACATTTTTTCAAAAAATTCCTATTAGTGTCTTTCCACCCGTCTCCAGCTAACTTGTGGAAAAACACTACATAGGATAACGTAGAGGAGGGTTTTTGGGCCTTGCAGCGCCGTTTACGGCTGTCTGCACGGTCTCCGTGTGACTGCAGCTCTCTCTGTTGTCAGTTCAGCCCCCCCCAAAAAAAAAAATAATAAAGTTCACCAAACACACCAGTGACACCACTTTACATTTCTGTAGGCCACATTAGCTCATATTAAAGTCTAGTCCACACTTTAGAAAATTAGTGTTTCTTATACCTGTTAGGAGGAGTTGTTCAGGAATAAGCACACAAAGCCGTTAGTACTTTTCTGCTTATCTTTATCAGTCACCCAAGATGAAGAAGGCAGTGAGTAAGGCACGTGGGCGTGGGCGCGGAGCAGGGAGGGGACGTGGGGATTCTGTGCCCGCTGCGGGCACCGGTGACTCATCAGCACCCACTTTCACAAGGGAACAGTCATTCATGCGCAGCTTTGTCGCAGAGCGCCGTACACCGCTGCTGCGTGAAGACCAAATAGAAGCCGTTGTCGGATGGATGGCAGCTAATGCATCAACTTCAATTAGTGCCACATCCTCTCAGACACAGAGCACTGGAGAGCAGCCATCTGTCTCTTCACCACCTGCCAAATTGCCCAGGCAGACAGAGAGCCCAGGACAGGAGCCGTCTCTACTTCTGTTCTCTGAATCTCTTGGCTCGGAAACAGGGGGCCAGCCAAGCAGCATTGGAGAAATGGAAGAAGAGGCAGGGTGCAGTGATGCCCAACAGCTTTTTCTCTCTTCCTCTGAAGAGGCGGGTGGGCCAGTGGCTCCAGTCACCACATCGCAGGCCGCATCCGCTGATGATGACACTCAGGTGCCACTTACTGGTGCGTGCTCTGCTGCTGAGACTACCCAGGAGGAGCAGTTGGGGGCAGAGGGTAGTGTAGATGATGAGGTCCTTGACCCATCTTGGCGTGAGGGACAGGAAGGTGGTGGGAGCAGCTCTGAGGAAGAGATTCCCCATACGGCCCAAAGAGGGAGAGGGAGGGGGAAGACTGCGGATCCTGCAGCCTCCGCTTTGGCACCCGTTAGGAGCATGTCTCTTCCAAAAGCCAAAAAGGGCGCTCCCAAGACTTGCAGTGCCTGGGCCTTTTTTGACACAGTTGCAGATGACATTTGCTATGTCAAATGCAAGGTGTGTCATCAGAAAGTCAAAAGAGGTCGAAATGTCAGCAGCCTCAATACCTCCAACATGTGGAAACATGTGCGCAACAGGCACGCGGCATTGTTAGAAAAACACACTGAAGAGCTAGGCCAACCAACAGCGGCAGCTACCACCTCTTCAGCTCGTGTTGCCTCTTCCTCCAGCTCACACGCAGCTGGTTCGGCTTCCTCCCAGGATCGCCGTGGAAGAACCTCTGGCCCTGTTGTCCAGAGACCCGCTGTAATTCCACCCGCAGCACCACTTTCCCAGTCATCCACACACTCCCAGCCCAGTCTACAGCCATCGGTAGTACAGGCATGGGAGAAAAGGCGGCCTTTCTTGTCAAACCACCCACGAGCACAGGCTCTGACTGCAGGCATTGCCAAACTTCTGTCACTGGAAATGCTGTCATTCAGGCTGGTGGAGACTGACAGCTTCCGTGACTTGATGTCATTGGCAGTCCCACAGTACAATGTGCCCAGCCGCTTTTACTTCAGCAGGCAAGCCGTCCCTGCCCTGCACAAGCATGTGGAGGGACACATAAAACACGCGCTACTGAACGCCGTCAGTAGCAAGGTCCACCTCACCACCGATGCGTGGACCAGTCACCATGGACAGGGGCGATACCTTTCCCTCACTGCCCATTGGGTTAATGACGTTGAGCCGGGTACAGACCGTGCGAGTGGCGCAGGACGTGTCCTGCCCACTCCAAGGATTGCAGGAATCCATTCTGTACGCATTGACTCCTCCTCCTACACCAGTTCATCAGAATCATCGCTGCAGGAGCCGTCACAGTCCACCTCCACATGGACCCGTGATGAACGTGTACCTGTTACGACCGACATGAGCACAGCCGTGGCCAAACGTCAACAGGCCGTCTTGAAATTAATTTCTTTGGGGAATCGAAGCCACACAGCGCAGGAGCTCTGGAATGCCATCAAGCAGGAGAGCGATGTGTGGTTTGTGCCAGCGAATCTCCAGCCAGGCATGGTAGTGTGTGATAATGGCCGAAATCTGGTGGCAGCTCTGGGCCTCGGCAACCTCACTCACATCCCATGTCTGGCACATGTGCTCAATTTGGTCGTGCAGAGTTTTCTGAGGGACTATCCGGATCTTGATGCACTGCTGCACAAGGTCCGCCTAGAGTGTGCTCACTTGCGGCGTTCCAGCACGGCAAAAGCGCGCATTGCGGCTCTGCAGCGCCGACACCGCCTGCCGGAACATCGCATCATATGTGACCTACCTACCAGGTGGAATTCCACGTTACATATGTTGGAGCGGTTGTGTGAGCAGCAGCAAGCTGTAATGGAGTACCAGCTGCTTCAGGCGCAAAGAAGTCGCACTCAGCGCCGTACAGACTTCACAACCACAGAGTGGGCCACTATGAATGACGTCTGCCAGGTTTTGCGTCCCTTTGATTATTCCACGCGGATGGCGAGTGCAGATGATGCACTAGTCAGCATGACTGTCCCCCTTATCTGCCTGCTTGAAAAATCACTGCAAGCGCTAAGGGATGATGTTGTGGAAGAGGTGGAGGATGAGGATTCAGCATTTCCATCATCTTCTGGACAGTCAGCGCCATGTGGTTCCTCACAAACGCGTAGGCAGGGGACAGTTTGTGAGGAGGATGAGGAGGAGTCAATGGAGGAGGAAGACATCCGTCCAGAGGAGGGAGTTACACAATTGTCCAGTAGTCAGTGTGTACAGCGAGGGTGGGGTGATGATGAGCGGGCAGAGATCACGCCTCCAGCAGGGGACAGCGTTTCTTGGGCAGTTGGCAGTCTGCAGCACATGGTGGATTACATGCTGCAGTGCCTGAGAAACGACCGCCGCATCGCCCACATTCTCAACATGTCTGATTATTGGGTGTTCACCCTCCTCGATCCTCGCTACCGGGACAACGTAGAAAGCCTCATCACACCGTTGAACCGGGAGCAAAAAATGCGGGAGTACCAAGACACACTGGTGAATTCCATCATCTTCTCCATTCCAAGTGAGAGAAGTGCTGCTAGTGCATTCCAAAGCAGCTCAGTGCGTCCAGGCAGTGGTGGAGGCTCTGCACAAAGAGGGAGCAGAAGCAGTGCCTCTGCCCAAGGCAAGACCAGTATGGCCCAACTGTGGCACAGTTTTCTGTGCCCGCCACAAAAGTCTACACCATCACAGACGGCTCCAGTCAGCAGGAGGCAACGGTTCCGTCAGATGGTGACAGACTACATGTCTTGCCCTCTTGCTGTACTCCCAGACGGCTCTTCCCCTTTCAAGTTTTGGGTCTCAAAGCTGGATACATGGCCAGAGCTAAGCCAGTATGCATTGGAGGTGCTGTCTTGCCCTGCGGCCAGTGTATTATCGGAATGTGTCTTTAGTGCTGCAGGTGGTGTACTAACTGACCGTCGCATGCGACTATCCTCCGATAACGTTGACCGGCTTACTTTCCTGAAAATGAACAAGGCCTGGATCTCGCAGGAATTTGCCACTCCTCTTCCTGATTAAATAATTAGGTGACTGTCTACAGTATCCAGGTCTCCTGTTGTGTTCATCTTTCTACCACCCGAACTTAAATTCCTGGGCTCCAACACCGCCAGTTGAGGCTCAGAAGTGCCGTCTGCACAGTCAAAACATACGACCCAGTGTTATTGGGTTTCAGTAACGTCAGCTGATCCCCAGCTGTGTAGCCGGCAATGTGTCCTGCGACCGCCACGCTGACACAACAACTGAAATGTAAGGGAACCTGTCCCCCCCCCCCAAGGCGTTTGTTACTGAAAGAGCCACCTTGTACAGCAGTAATGCTGCACAAGGAAAAGGTAGCTATTTTTGTTTAGCTCCTTGCACACGCAGAACTTAACACTTATAAAATGTGTCCACTGATACCGTAAAACCGTCCCGGAGGTGGGACTTTCCTTCGTAATATGACGCCGCACAGCCGTCATTCCTACCCCCTTGGCGCCGTGCCCCGGCTCCTCAGCGTTGTTTGATTCCGTCCCGGAGCCTGCGCTGTTATGTTATCCCTTGGCCAGGCACACTTAGCGCTGCCCGTCTTCTGACATCATTTGGTGTCAGGATGGCTGCGCCTGTGCGGCCGCGCTGGCCGAGAGCCCGCCTCGCAGTGTCTTCTGATTTCATCCCACTGGGGGCCTGAGATCCATGGACATGCGCAGTGCATATCTGAACCTCCACCTCTCACTCATCTCCCTACGGCTTCTTCAGACTGTGCGGTGTCAGCTGGTCCCTAATAGCATGCCACGGCCGTGACACCGCACAGTCTTAAGAAGCCGTAGGGAGGGGAGTGAGAGGCGAGGATATGCACTGCGCATGGCCACGGATCCCAGGCCCGCGGTGGGATTACATTAGACGACACTGCGAGGCGGGCTCTCGGCCAGCGCGGCCGCACAGGCGCAGCCAGCCTGACACCAAATGATGTCAGAAGATGGGCAGCGCTAAGTGTGCCTGGCCAAGGGATAACATAACAGCGCAGGCTCCGGGACGGAATCAAACAACGCTGAGGAGCCGGGGCACGGCGCCAAGGGGGTAGGAATGACGGCTGTGCTGCGTCATATTACGAAGGAAAGTCCCACCTCCGGGACGGTTTTACGGTATCAGTGGACACATTTTATAAGTGTTTAGTTCTGTGTTTGCAAGGAGCATCATGAAAAGAGCCACCTTTTCCTTTTGCATCTTTTTTGCTGCACAAGCTGGCTCTTTCAGCTACAAACGCCTTGGGGGGGGGGTTAAAGGTTCCCTTTCGACTTTCTCCAATCAGGCTTCGGCCTACATTGTGTTCCTCTGCTTCTCCTCCTGTCCCTGGGCTCCAACACCGCTAGTTGTTGCCTGGTAGTGCTGTACACACAGTCAACAGTCCCTCCTCTGTTATTGGGGTTCAGTAATGTCAGCTGTTCCCCTGCTGTGTGTGTGGCAATCCCTCCTACCTCCTCCTACCTCCTCCTCCTCCACCTGTCCCTGGGCTCCAACACCGCTAGTTGTTGCCTGGTAGTGCTGTACGCACAGTCAACAGTCCCTCCTCTGTTATTGGGGTTCAGTAACGTCAGCTGTTCCCCTGCTGTGTGTGTGGCAATCCCTCCTACCTCCTCCACCTCCACCTGTCCCTGGGCTCCAACACCGCTAGTTGTTGCCTGGTAGTGCTGTACGCACAGTCCCGACAGTCCCTCCTCTGTTATTGGGGTTCAGTAACGTCAGCTGTTCCCCTGCTGTGTGTGTGGCAATCCCTCCTACCTCCTCCTACCTCCTCCACCTCCTCCACCTGTCCCTGGGCTCCAACACCGCTAGTTGTTGCCTGGTAGTGCTGTACGCACAGTCAACAGTCCCTCCTCTGTTATTGGGGTTCAGTAACGTCAGCTGTTCCCCTGCTGTGTGTGTGGCAATCCCTCCTACCTCCTCCACCTCCTCCTCCTCCACCTGTCCCTGGGCTCCAACACCGCTAGTTGTTGCCTGGTAGTGCTGTACGCACAGTCCCGACAGTCCCTCCTCTGTTATTGGGGTTCAGTAACGTCAGCTGTTCCCCTGCTGTGTATACGGCAACGTGTACTGCGACCGCCACGCAGGCACAACAAGTTAAATTTAAGGGAACCTGTCCCCCCCCACAGGCGTTTGTTACTGAAGGAGCCACCTTGTGCAGCAGTAATGATGCAAAGGGAAAAAGTGCCTCTTTTCGTGGTGCTCCTTGCACATGCTGAACCTAACACTTATGAAAAGTGTCCCCTCCTACCGTGATACCGTCCGGTAGGTGGAACTTTCCTTTGTGATGTGACGCAGCACAGCCGTCATTCTTACCCCCTTGGCGCCGTGCGCCGCCTCCTCAGCGTTGTTTGAATCAGTCCCGGAGCCTGCGCTGTTAGGTTAGCCCTTGGCCATGCACACATTTTGCGCTGCCCGTCTTCTGACATCATTTGGTGTCAGGCTGGCTGCGCCTGTGCGGCCGCGCTGGCCGAGATCCCGCCTCGTACTGTCTTCTGATTTAATCCCACTGGGGGCCTGAGATCCATGGACATGCGCAGTGCATATCTGAACCTCCACCTCTCACTCATCTCCCTACGGCTTCTTCAAACTGTGCGGTGTCAGCTGGTCCCTAATAGCATGCCACGGCCGTGACACCGTACAGTCTGAAGAAGCCGTAGGGAGGGGAGTGAGAGGCGAGGATATGCACTGCGCATGGCCACGGATCTCAGGCCCCCAGTGGGATTAAATCAGAAGACAGTATGAGGCGGGATCTCGGCCAGCGCGGCCGCACAGGCGCAGCCAGCCTGACACCAAATGATGTCAGAAGACGGGCAGCGCAAAATGTGTGCATGGCCAAGGGCTAACCTAACAGCGCAGGCTCCGGGACTGATTCAAACAACGCTGAGGAGGCGGCGCACGGCGCCAAGGGGGTAAGAATGACGGCTGTGCTGCGTCACATCACAAAGGAAAGTTCCACCTACCGGACGGTATCACGGTAGGAGGGGACACTTTTCATAAGTGTTAGGTTCAGCATGTGCAAGGACCATAATTAAAAGAGCTAAGTTTACCTTTTCCAGCATTAGTGCTGTACACGATGGCTCTTTCAGCTACAAACGCCTGGGGGGGGGGGTGTTAAAGTTTCCCTTTCAACTTGCTCCAGTGCAGGCTTCGGCCTACACTCTGCTCCCTCTCCTCCTCCTGCTGACCCTGGGCTCTAACACCGCCAGTTGGGGCCCAGATGTGCTAGCTGCACAGAGAAAAACATCAGCCAATGTGTCAGTGGGGTTCAGCACCGCCAGCTGTTCCCCTGCTGTGCAGCCAGCAACGTGTCCTGCAACAGCCACGCAGACACAAGAACTGGAATTGAAGGAAACCTGTCCCCCCTCCCCCAGGTGTTTCTACGTTTTACAGCCACCTTGTACGACAGTAATGCTGCATGTGTGCAAGGTGGCTCAGAAACTTATTCTCCTTGCCCATGGGGAACTGAACACGTCTAAAATGAGTCCTCTGCGACCATTAAAACGTCCCTCAGGTGTGATTTTCCTTTGTATTGACACGCAACAAGCTCCTTGGTAGCGCTGCCCGTCTTCTGGCATCATTGTTTGGCTGCCTGCGCCTCTGCGGCCGCCTTGCCCCACACAACGCCCCTCGGTGTCTTATTTATTTGGACTGCGAGGGTGTGATTGATGGGCATGAACGGTGCATTTCTTCACCTGTCCCTCATCTCCTTCCGCCTTCTTCGGACTGTGCGGCTTCATGGCCGTGGCATGCGATAAGGGATCAGCTGACGCCGCATAGTCTGAAGTCGGTGTAAGAAACCAAGCGAGAGGCGAACATATGTACTGCACCAGGCCATGAATCCCAGCCCCGCAGTGTTTTAACAATGTTAAGACACTGCGGGGCTGGGATTCATGGTCATCGCAAACCGCAACGGCCGACATTACATGATGTCAGAGGATGGGCAGCGCTAACAGCGCAAGGCCAAGGGATAACACGACAGCGCAGACTCCTGTGCAACAAATAACGATGCTCAGGAGGCCGCGCCAAGCACCAAGGTGGCATTTTTGCCAGCTGTACTGCGTCTCTTTACGAAGGGAACTCACGCCTCAAAATCAGTTTGACTGTGTAAGGGCCTAAATGTTATACGTGTTCCTTTCAGCGTGTGCAAGGAGCAAAATTAAAAGAGCAACCTTTGACTTGTGCAGCATTACTGCTGCATAAGCTGTGGCTCTTCTACTTTGTAACACCTGAGTGGGGGTTAAAGGTTACCTTTGAAATTGGTTCAATTAGGCTTCGGCCTACACTCTGCTCCCCCTGCAGAGCCCGGGCTCCAACACCGCCAGTTGGGGCCCGGTACTGCTAGCTGCACAGAGAAAAACACCAGCCAATGTGTCAGTGGGGTTCAGCACCGCCAGCTGTTCCCCTGCTGTGCAGCCGGCAACGTGTCCTGCGACCGCCACGCAGGCACAACAGACCCAAAGCTGCCGCCAGTGCAGGCTTCGGCCTACACTCCCCTCCCCCTTGCTCCTCCTCCTGCTCCTCCTCCTGCTGACCCTGGGCTCTAACACCGCCAGTTGGGGCCCGGTACTGCTAGCTGCACAGAGAAAAACACCAGCCAATGTGTCAGTGGGGTCCAGCACCGCCAGCTGTTCCCCTGCTGTGTAGCCGGCAACGTGTCCTGCAAAAGCCACGCAGACACAAGAACTGAAATTGAAGGGAACCTGTCCCCCCTCCCCCAGGTGTTTGTACGTTTTACAGCCACCTCGTACAGCGGTAATGCTGCATGTGTGCAAGGTGGCTCATAAACGTATTCTCCTCGCACATGTGGAACTGAAAACACGTCTAAAATGTGTCCTCTGTGTGACCATTTAACCGTCCCGGTGGTGTGACTTTCCTTTGTAATGACACGCTGCAACCCCCTTGGTAGCGCTGCCCGTCTTCTGGCATCATTGTTTGGCTGCCTGCGCCTCTGCGGCCGCCCTGACCCACACAACGCCCCTCGGTGTCTTATTTATTGGGACTGCGAGGGTGTGATTGATGGGCATGAGCAGTGCATATCTTCGCCTGTTGTCACTCATCTCCTTCCGCCTTCTTCAGACTGTGCGGCTTCATGGCCGTGGCATGCGATAAGGGATCAGCTGACGCCGCACAGTCTGAAGCGGGTGTAAGGACCCGAGTGTGAGAGGCGAACATATGTGCTGCGCCAGGCCATGAATCCCAGACCCGCAGTGTTTTAACAATGTTAAGACACTGCGGGGCTGGGATTCATGGTCATCGCGAACCGCACCGGCCGACATTACATGATGTCAGAAGATGGGCAGCGCTAACAACGCTAGGCCAGGGGATAACACGACAGCGCAGACTCCTGTACAGCAAATAACAACGCTCAGGAGGCTGCACCCAGCACCAAGGTGGGATTCTTGACATCTGTGCTGCGTCTGATTACGAAGGGAACTCGCGCCTCCAACACAGTTTGACTGTATAAAGGGCTAAATGTTATACGTGTTTCATTCGGCGTGTGCAAGGAGAAAAATTAAAAGAGCAACCTTTGACTTGTGCGGCACTACTGCTGCATAAGGTGTGGCTCTTCTAGTTTGTAACCCCTGAGGGGGGGTTAAAGGTTACCTTTGAAATCGGTTCAATTAGGCTTCGGCCTACACTCTGCTCCACCGGCAGAGCCCGGGCTCCAACAACGCTAGTTGCTGTCCGGAAGTGCTGGCTGCACAGAGCCAAACACCTCGCCAATGTGTCAGTGGGGTTCAGCACCGCCAGCTGTTCCCCTGCTGTGTAGCCGGCAACGTGTCCTGCGACCGCCACGCAGGCACAACAGACCCAAAGCTGCCACCAGTGCAGGCTTCGGCCTACACTCCCCTCCCCCTTGCTCCTCCTCCTGCTCCTCCTCCTGCTGACCCTGGGCTCTAACACCGCCAGTTGGGGCCCGGTACTGCTAGCTGCACAGAGAAAAACACCAGCCAATGTGTCAGTGGGGTCCAGCACCGCCAGCTGTTCCCCTGCTGTGTAGCCGGCAACGTGTCCTGCAAAAGCCACGCAGACACAAGAACTGAAATTGAAGGGAACCTGTCCCCCCTCCCCCAGGCGTTTGTACGTTTTACAGCCACCTCGTACAGCGGTAATGCTGCATGTGTGCAAGGTGGCTCATAAACGTATTCTCCTCGCACATGTGGAACTGAAAACACGTCTAAAATGTGTCCTCTGTGTGACCATTTAACCGTCCCGGTGGTGTGACTTTCCTTTGTAATGACACGCTGCAACCCCCTTGGTAGCGCTGCCCGTCTTCTGGCATCATTGTTTGGCTGCCTGCGCCTCTGCGGCCGCCCTGACCCACACAACGCCCCTCGGTGTCTTATTTATTGGGACTGCGAGGGTGTGATTGATGGGCATGAGCAGTGCATATCTTCGCCTGTTGTCACTCATCTCCTTCCGCCTTCTTCAGACTGTGCGGCTTCATGGCCGTGGCATGCGATAAGGGATCAGTTGACGCCGCACAGTCTGAAGCGGGTGTAAGGACCCGAGTGTGAGAGGCGAACATATGTGCTGCGCCAGGCCATGAATCCCAGACCCGCAGTGTTTTAACAATGTTAAGACACTGCGGGGCTGGGATTCATGGTCATCGCGAACCGCACCGGCCGACATTACATGATGTCAGAAGATGGGCAGCGCTAACAGCGCTAGGCCAGGGGATAACACGACAGCGCAGACTCCTGTACAGCAAATAACAACGCTCAGGAGGCTGCACCCAGCACCAAGGTGGGATTCTTGACATCTGTGCTGCGTCTGATTACGAAGGGAACTCGCGCCTCCAACACAGTTTGACTGTATAAAGGGCTAAATGTTATACGTGTTTCATTCGGCGTGTGCAAGGAGAAAAATTAAAAGAGCAACCTTTGACTTGTGCGGCACTACTGCTGCATAAGGTGTGGCTCTTCTAGTTTGTAACCCCTGAGGGGGGGTTAAAGGTTACCTTTGAAATCGGTTCAATTAGGCTTCGGCCTACACTCTGCTCCACCGGCAGAGCCCGGGCTCCAACAACGCTAGTTGCTGTCCGGAAGTGCTGGCTGCACAGAGCCAAACACCTCGCCAATGTGTCAGTGGGGTTCAGCACCGCCAGCTGTTCCCCTGCTGTGTAGCCGGCAACGTGTCCTGCGACCGCCACGCAGGCACAACAGACCCAAAGCTGCCGCCAGTGCAGGCTTCGGCCTACACTCCCCTCCCCCTGCTCCTCCTTCTGCTGACCCTGGGCTCTAACACCGCCAGTTGGGGCTCTAGGAAGACAAGCTTGAATAGGTCCCCATCCTGGTTCCAGTACCGTCAGCTGGTTCCGGGCAGAGCCTTTGGCTTAGGTGCCTCCCTCTGGGTATCCGAGTTCCACCAACGTCAGGTGGTCCTTGGTAGTGCTTTCAGGCATGGGTACCTCCTGCTTAGTAACCGGGTTCCAGTAACGTCAGCTGGTCCTCGGTAGTTCCATTGGCTCTTGGACCTTCGGCTACCCATCCGGGTTCCAGTACCGTCAGCTGGTTCTCGGCAGTGTCTTTTGCTCTTGTACCTTCTGCTCCCCATCCTGGTTCCAGTACCGTCAGCTGGTTCCGGGCAGAGCCTTTGGCTTAGGTGCCTCCCTCTGGGTATCCGAGTTCCACCAACGTCAGGTGGTCCTTGGTAGTGCTTTCAGGCACGGGTACCTCCTGCTTAGTAACCGGGTTCCAGTAACGTCAGCTGGTCCTCGGTAGTTCCATTGGCTCTTGGACCTTCGGCTACCCATCCGGGTTCCAGTACCGTCAGCTGGTTTTCGGCAGTGTCTTTTGCTCTTGTACCTTCTGCTCCCCATCCTGGTTCCAGTACCGTCAGCTGGTTCCGGGCAGAGCCTTTGGCTTAGGTGCCTCCCTCTGGGTATCCGAGTTCCACCAACGTCAGGTGGTCCTTGGTAGTGCTTTCAGGCACGGGTACCTCCTGCTTAGTAACCGGGTTCCAGTAACGTCAGCTGGTCCACGGTAGTTCCATTGGCTCTTGGACCTTCGGGTAGCCATCCGAGTTCCAGATCCATCAGCTGTTTCTCGGCATTTTCTCAGCCTTCTTGTACCTTCTGCTACATTTCCAAGTTCAAGACCCTAAAGACGATGACCCGGAAGACCACCCCTAAGATGATGACGACACCAGAGACGACAACCACCGAGATGACGACGACCCTGGAGACGATGACCCTGAAGACGACCCCGATGACGACGACCCCGATGACGACGACCCCGGAGACGACGACCCTGGAGACGACGACGACATGGGAGACCGAGAAGCAGAAGAACAAGAGGCTGCAGAACAAAGAGCAGAAGAACATTAAGCATAAGACTAAATATCAGAGCAAAAGATATTATCTAAATTATAAGTAGAAGAAGACTAAGCAGTGTATGGGGGTGAGTCCGTTCCTCCTCGTGGTGCCCCTGGATAAAGCCTGATGCTGCAGGCCAAACTGAACGCGGACAAATGTAACTCTTTTGTGACAGGCAGAACGGAAGGTGTAATCTTCAAACTTTTATAGATAACAACTACGGGAATGCCTGTCACAAATAAGAATATGATGAAGAAGTTGAATATGAAAAAGATAATAGTTAAATAAAAAGAATATGAACAATGTAAAAAAAAAATTAGAGGTAGAAGAAGATGAATAAGGTGAAGATAGTTGATGTCAAAGAAGCTGATGATGAGGATAATGAAGAAGAAAGTGTGGGAGAAGTAAAAAAGAAGGTGAAGGACGTGGAAGTAGTGAAACATCAATATCTGACAAAATAAAAAAAAAAAAAATAGTCAAAATCTTTCTAACGCCGACCGTCATAAAAAAAAACAAAAAAACCTGCTATTCTATTTGTTTGGGCTAAACCTCTGTGCCTTTAATGTCTCCGCCACCTCCCCCAATACATCCTACATTATTCTTAGTTGTTTTCCTTCATGTAGAATGAACCTACAAGGAAAGAAAGGGTTTATTTTAATTCCGATATTTTCGTCCCATTGACTTGCATTGGGATCGGGTATCGGTATTGGATTAGATCCGATACTTTGACGGTATCGGCCGATACTTTCCGATACCGATACTTTCCGATATCGGAAGGTATCGCTCAACACTATTTATGGCATTTTCACTCCAGTTTCTCAAAGCTATGTCAAAATGACTGTAATGTGGGGGCCACAGCTCATCTAATTCATGATGAGCTGTGGTGTTACCTGTGGCAGAAATCTTATAGTAAGGGGTTAGAGTAAGATTTCTATCATGGATAACGTAATGACAACAGCCACTCATAAGACGCTCCTGATTCATGAAGAGGCATGCAACTCCTCATGAATCAGGAACGCCTGACTCCACCACTCCCCCTAATCAAGACTGGCGAGAAAATAGCTGGTCTTCAAGAATTAGGGCCATAGTACCTGTCTATAAAAAGGCAGGAAAGGACCTCATAGACCCCTGAGTCAACTGACGTCTGCCATGTCATGGATCTGGCTATCCACCTCCTTTACTTTTTAGGAATGATGGCATAGAAAACCAACAATGTGAACAGAAATATTAAACAGTATCTAAAAAAAAAGCTGCAGATTTGAAAAAAGCATAACATGTCATGAACGGGGCATGGAGCAGTTTGAGAAAATTGGAATGCTGGACTATAATGTAATCATCACTAACATCTCAGCTCTATGAATTACTGGAGCAGCCAGAACGTGGGAAATGTACAAGAACAATGATCATTCCAATCAATGGAAAAGAATTAGTGTTGTAAAAGCCTCCCAGGTCTAACAGTGAAAATATATAGTACTACTAATAGAAACATTTCAGATTGATGGCAGAAAAAGAACACATCTAGTCTGCCCTTAAATAATGCACTTTTTATTTTTTATCGTAGGCTAAATGTATAAATATTTTGGGAATGTTTATATTCACTTCCTCTTGATTTTTTTTCTAGTACTTACAGATGTTTGACTTAAAAAGGACATAAAATGTTATGCTTTTTATAGTTAAAGGGAGTCTGTCAATATGAAATGACTGTTCAAACCAAGCAGAGGTGGTCAGTGCACCTTTCAAACCTTTCAAACAGTTCAGTGCACCTTCCCACCTACTTGTTTTCTCTCTGTCTCTGCCCTCCTCAGACTCCTGTAAAGACAAAGCTGTCAATCAAAGAAGAGGAAGGCAGAGATCAATTTAGTTGCAAAGATGTATTGTGCCTTTGCTTGGTTTGAACAGTCATTTTGTGCTGATAGACTTCCTTGAAATCTGTTCATTCAAAACTGTGCTTAGTTTTCCAGTTAGACGAATGATAGAGCAATATGTCCACCACCTCCATGCCTAGTTTTTGGGTAATCTGGAGTAGTACATCCTTCTTCCTTTAAAATGATGTAGGCACATAAAGTAATGCTTCCCTGCCTTGACTCCAGGCATTGAAATAATGGAAGCAGGAACTTAATGGAAACCAATGACTAAAGGGGCAGTAGCACTGTATGATTATAGTGACTGAGCATTTCTAGGAACAGGCTGATGATCACCCGATGAATGACGAAACCGCTCATTCGTCAGGTGAAATTATCTAATGGTTTGCCCAAATGATCATGGTTCTCGGCAGCAGATCGTCCTCTGTAACAAGGACCTGTGCTGACGAGAATATTGGCAGCCCATCTGCACTGAACCATCTACGTGAGCCCCTGCGGGCAGGGTCCTCCCTCCTTCTGTATCTGTTAGTGCCTTGTTTTTGCTCATGTTTATTGTATTTGTCTATATTTGCCCCCTTTTCACATGTAAAGCGCCATGGAATAAATGGCGCTATAAAAATGTCTAATAATAATAATATTACAGGTTGTAAAGTGTGCGTCTAAAGCGCGGTCATCCTGTGTAAACAGGATATTAAGCGACCGCCCATGAGCAAACAAGCAGCTGATCGGCTTTAATTTAGTCCTTCTGGACGGATGGTGCAAATGAACCTTTTGAAACATAGCTACTGGGAAAACCAAAGAACAATAATTGAGAGGGAATCTTAGAGGTGGGGATTAAAAAAGGAAGAATAAGAAACTGTTTATAAACATCAGGTTGCAGTGGCATGTAAAGGTTTGGGCACCCCCAATCAAAATTACTGTTACTGTGAACAGTTAAGCAGTTGAAGATTAAATATATATATTTTCACCTTTTACATCTTAAAAATTACAAAAAGTAAAATGGGCTGATGCAAACGTTTGGGCACCCTGCATGGTAAGTATCTAGTAGCACCCGCTTTTGAAAGTATCACAGCTTATAAACACTTTTTGTAGCCAGCTAAGAGATTTAAAATTCTTGTTTGAGGGATTTTCATTTATTTTCCTTGGAAAATTCTTCCAGTTCTGTGAGATCCCTGGGCAGTCTTGCATTCACTGCTATTTTGAGGTCTAGCCACAGATTTTCAATGATGTTCAGATCAGGGGACTGTAAGGGCCATTGTAAATTCTTCAGCTTGCGTGTTTTGAGGTCATCTATTGTGGATTTTGATGTGTGTTTAGGATCAATATCAATTTGTAGAAGCCATCCTCTTTTCAACTTCAGCAGATTTTGTAGATTGTGTTACGTTTGCATCAAGAATTTGTTGAAATTTCATTGAATCCATTGTTCCCTCTACCTGTGAAATGTTCCCCATGCCAAATAGCTGCAATACAAACCCCAAAGCATGATTGATTCACCCCCATGCTTAATGGTTGGCAAGATATTCTTTTCCTGAAATTCTGTGCCCTTTTTCCTCCACACATACCTTTGATCATTGTGAACAAAGAGTTCTATTTTAATCTCATCGGTCCACAGGACTTGTTTCCATAATGCATCAGGCTTGTTTACATATTCTTTTACATACTTCTGATGCTGAATTTTATGGTGAGGATGCAGGAGAGGTTTTCTTCTGATGACTCTTTCATGAAGGCCATATTTGTGCAAGTGTCTTTGAACAGTAGAACAATGTACCACAACTCCAGAGTCTGCTATTTCTCAAGGTCTTTTTCATTCAGGCCGGGGTTCTGATTTACCTCTCTAGCAATCCTATGAGCAGCTCTCACTGAAATTTAGCTTGTTCTTCCAGACCTTAGCTTAACCTCCACTGTTCCTGGTAAGTGCCATTTCTTAATTACATTTCGAACTGAGGAAAGGGCAACTTGAAAACGCTTTGCTTTCATCTTATAGTGTTCTTCTGCTTTGTGGCCCTCAACCATTTTCATTTTCAGAATGCTAGGCAGCTGCTTAGAAGAACCCATGGTTGCTGTTTTTTTGCACAAAGTCAGAGGAGGTTGTTTTTTTATGAATCTGGGAAATTTGCATAACCTGGCCTTTCCCAACGATGATGGTGAAAAAGCCATAATCCTAACGGGCTACTTTATCTGTGTTTTTTTTTATATGCATTATATGTGTGATTTGCATACAGTGCATATTTAATAAAGTTCATTTTATTCACCAAAAACACAGAAAAACCTCATTGTTGCAGGGTTTTTTTTTGCAGCATTTTTTCACTTTGTCATTGCTTTCTATGGGTCAGAAAATGCTGAAAGAATTGACATGCTCCAGATTTCAAAATCACTGCAGTTTTCAAATTCAGTCAGGAATAAAAAAAAGAGAGTATGCAAGAGATTTCTGATAGAGATATAAAAAAGTTGCATTTGCAGTAGCTGATGTCTATTCATAGACGATGGGTGCCAGCTCTGTTATACATCTGACACCCACAAGTAACCAGCTCTGATTATGATAGTTCATTAAAACCATTTGATCTAAGCAGTTAGGCTAAGGACCCAGCCCACTGTTACTGCTTGTTACTCTGAATAATAAAGCCTAAAGAGGCCACAGAGGCCTAAAGCTACATGCACACGTTGAACATTTCAAGAGATAGCAGGCTCAAGTCTTCTAGGGGTAAAACAATAACTTATTTTTTTTTTCAAAATATAAAAAAAGAATCATGAAAGTTTAAGTCACCCCCTTTGAAAAAAATTAAAATCTAATTATCGTATATACTCGAGTATAAGCCAAGATTTTCAGCCCACTTTTTTGGGCTGAAAGTCCCCCTCTCGGCTTATACTCGAGTCATACCCAGGGGTCGGCAGTTGAGGGGGAGCGGGGGGCTGTCTAATAATACTCACCTACTCCTGGCGCGGTCCCTGCAGGTTCCTGCTTCCCAGCGCTGCTGTTTCTTCCTGTAGTGAGCGGTCACATGGTACCGCTCATTACAGTAATGAATATGCGGCTCCACCTCCCATAGGGGTGGAGCCGCATATTTATTACTGTAATGAGCGGTAACGGTGACCGCTCACTACAGGAGGAAGCTGCGGCGCCGGGGAACAGATGGGCAGCGACGGCGCCAGGAGCAGGTAAGTATGACGGGGGGCAGTGTGCTATAGTCACCTGTCCCCCGTTCCACCATAGGCGCCGCTGTGTCTTCCGCAGTGACGCTCAGGTCAGAGGGCACGGTGACGCGATTAGTGCGCGCCGCCTTCTTCCTGAACGTCGGTGCAGAGGATGGAAGACACAGCGGCGGTCAGCGGTGGAACGGGGAGCAGCTGACTATAGCAAGTGCCGGGGGCCGGAGAGGTGAGTATGTAATGTTTTTATTTTTTTAATCGCAGCAACAGCAAAGGGGCAAATATCTGTATGGAGCATCTTATGTGGCCATGTGCAGCATGATATGGGGCAAATATCTGTATGGGGCATCTTATGTGGCCATGTGCAGCATGATATGGGGGCAAATATCTGCATGGGGTGGCCATGTGCAGCATGATATGGGGGCATATATCTGCATGGGTGGCCATGTGCAGCATGATATGGCGGCATATATCTGCATGGGGCATCTTATGTGGCCATGTGCAGCATGATATGGGGCAAATATCTGTATGGGCATCTGTATGGGGCCATGTGCAGCATTATATGGGGCCATGTGCAGCATGATATGTGGGCAAATATCTGTATGGGCATCTGTATGGGGCCATAATCCACATTTGTGCAGCATTATATGGGGCATATTTTAATATGGACATCTACTGATGTCTCAATTAATTTTACTTTTATTGGTATCTATTTTTATTTTTAACATTTACCAGTAGCTGCTGCCTTTCCACCCTAGGCTTATACTCGAGTCATTAAGTTTTCCCAGTTTTTTTGTGGCAAAATTAGGGGGGTCGGCTTATACTCGGGTCGGCTTATACTCGAGTATATACGGTAATATATAAATATTGGATATTTATTCCATAGTGTGAAAATTGTAATAGAAAGCTAAAATTGTTGATCACCTTGTCTGTCTCAAAAATTATCATAAAAAGCATATACTGTATATCGCAAAATGATGCAAACAAAAATTACAGTTTTCCGGGCGAAAAAAGTACATTGATGTAAAAAAAAATAGTTTGTATCATCGTATTCTAAGGCTCAAAGCTTTTTTTTTACATTTTTGATCTTTTAAAAGCAGCAAAGCTTAAACAAATATAAATTGTCAATATATTAGGAAGCCATAACAAGTATTATTATATTATTCAGTTGGGAGTAACTTTTTTTTTTTAGATTTTATTTTTACAGAATTTACTGTAAGTTCTGAAATCTCTGAAGATTACAGCTTGCTCTATGAACATCTGCTATTTAGCTGCTGGAGGCTCATGAGGGAATATGGTCATTGCTACTTAAGCTGAGCGCATGCACAGATTCCCAAAAAATCTGGATCGGTCCCAAAATGTCAAAATTTACCTTAAACTGTAATTATGGCTTTATTCCTTAACCCCTTAGTGACAGAGCCAATTTGGTACTTAATGACCGAGCCAATTTTTACAATTCTGACCACTGTCACTTTATGAGGTTATAACTCTGGAACGCTTTATCGGATCCCGCTGATTCTGAGATTGTTTTTTCGTGACATATTGTACTTCAAGTTAGTGGTAACATTTCTTCGATATTACTTGCGATTATTTATGAAAAAAACGGAAATATGGCGAAAATTTTTAAAATTTTGCAATTTTCAAACTTTTTATTTTTATGCCCTTAAATCAGAGAGATATGTCACGAAAAATAGTTAATAAATAACATTTCCCACATGTCCACTTTACATCAGCACAATTTTGGAAACAAATTTTTTTTTGTTAGGGAGTTATAAGGGTTAAAAGTTGACCAGCAATTTCTCATTTTTACAACAACATGTTTTTTTTAGGGACCACATCACCTTTGAAGTCATTTTGAGGGGTCTATATGATAGAAAATAACCAAGTGTGACACCATTCTAAAAACTGCACCCCTGAAGCTGCTCAAAACCACATTCAATAAGTTTATTAACCCTTTATGTACTTCACAGGAACTGAAACAATGTGGAAGAAAAAAATGAACATTTAACTTTTTTTTGCAAACATTTTACTTCAGAACCATTTTTTTTAATTTTCACAAGTGTAAAAACAGAAATTTAACCACAAATTTTGTTGTGCAATTTCTCCTGAGTACGCCGATACCCCATATGTGGAGGTAAACCACTGTTTGGGCGCACCACAGAGCTTGGAAGTGAAGGAGCGCCGTTTGACTGTTTCAATGCAGAATTGGCTGGAATTGAGATCAGATGCCATGTCGCGTTTGGAGAGCCCCTGATGTGCCTAAACAGTGGAAACCCCCCACAAGTGATACCATTTTGGAAACTAGACCCCCTAAGGAACTTATCTAGATGTGTGGTGAGCACTTTGAACCCCCAAGTGCTTCACAGAAGTTTATAACGTAGAGCCGTGAAAATAAAAAATCGCATTTTTTCTACAAAAATGATCTTTTTGCCCCAAATTTTTATTTTCACAAGGGTAACAGGAGAAATTAGACCACAAAAGTTGTTGTGCAATTTCTCCTGAGTACGTCGATACCCCATATGTGGGGGTAAACCACTGTTTGGGCGCACCGCAGAGCTTGGAAGAGAAGGAGTGTCGTTTTACTTTTTCAATGTAGAATTGGCTGGATATGTGGTGAGAACTTTGCATTATAAACTTCTGTTAAGCACTTGAGCATTCAGAGTAGTGAAAATAAAAAATATATTTTTTTCCCACAAAAAAGATTTTTTAGCCCCCAAATTTTTATTTTCACAAGGGTAACAAGAGAAATTGGACACCAATATTTGTTCTCCAATTTGTCCTGAGTATGCTGGTACCCCATATGTGGGGGTAAACCACTGTTTGGGCACACGGCAGAGCTCGGAAGAGAAGGAGCGCCATTTTGGAATTCAGACTTTCATAGAATTGTCTGTGGGTGTTATGTTGCGTTTGCAGAGCCCCTGATGTACCTAAACAGTAGAAACCCCCCACAAGTGACCAAATTTTGGAAACTAGACCCCCTAAGGAACTTATCTAGATATGTGGTGAGAACTTTGAATGCTCAAGTGCTTCACAGAAGTTTATAATGCAGAGTAGTGAAAATAAAAAAATATTTTTTTTCCCACAAAAAGATTTTTAGCCCCCAAGTTTTTATTTTCACAAGGGTAACAGGAGAAATTGGACCCCAAAAGTTGTTGTCCAATTTATCCCAGGTACGCTGATGCCCCATATGTGGGGGTAAACCACTGTTTGGGCGCACGGCAGAGCTCAGAAGGGAGGGAGCACCATTTGACTTTTTTAGCGCAAAATTGTCTGTCGTGTTTGAAGACCCCCTGATGTACCTAAACAGTGGAAACCCCCCAATTCTAACTCCAACCCTAACTCCAACACACCCCTAACCCTAATCTCAACCCGATCCATAATCCTAATCACAACCCTAACGATAATCACAACCCTAACCCCAAAACAGCCCTAATCTCAACCCTAACCATAACCCTAATCAAAACCCTAAATCCAACACACCCCTAACCCTAATCTCAACCCTAACCTCAAACCTAACCCTAATCCCAATACACCCCTAACCCTAATCCCAACCCTAACCTTAACCCTAATCCCAACCCTAACCCTAATCCCAACCCTAATCCCAAACGTAACCCTAATCCCAACCGTAACCCTAATACCAACCCTAATCCAAACGCTAACCCTAATCCCAACTCTATCCCTAACTTTAGCCCCAACCCTAACCCTAATTTTAGCCCCAACCCTAGCCCTAACCCTAACTTTAGCCCCAATCCTAACCCTAAATTTAACCCTAACCCTAGCCCTAACTTTAGCCCCAACCCTAACACTAAGGCTACTTTCACACTTGCGTCGTGTGGCATCTGTCACAATCCGTCGTTTTGGACAAAAAACGGATCCTGCAAATGTGCCCACAGGATGCCTTTTTTGCCCATAGACTTGTATTACCGACGGATGGCCACACGTCGCGTCCATCGTGCACTGGATCCGTTGTGTTTTGGCGGACCGTCGTCACAAAAAAAGTTCAATGTAACCTTTTTTTTGTACGTCGCGTCCGCCATTTCCGCGCATGCGTGGCCGTAACTCTGCCCCCTCCTCCCCAAGATATAGACTGGGCAGCGGATGCGTTGAAAAACTGCATCCACTGCCCACGTTGTGCACAATTTTCACAACGTGCGTCGGTACGTCGGGCTGACGCATTGCGACCGCCCCGTACCGACGCAAGTGTGAAAGAAGCCTAAGGCTACTTTCACACTAGCGTCGTACTCGGCCCATCGCAGTGTGTGTGTCGGGCCGACGTACCGACGCTAGCGTTGTAAGCGCCGCACAACGGGTGCAGAGGATGCTGTTTTTTCAACGCATCCGCTGCCCCATTGTGAGGTGCGGGGAGGCGGGGGTGGAGTTCCGGCCACGCATGCACGGTCGGAAATGGCGGACACGTCGCACAAAAAAAGTTACATGTAGCGTTTTTTTGTGCCGACGGTCCGCCAAAGCACGACGCATCCGTCGCACGACGGATGCGACGTGTGGCAATCCGTCGCAATGTGTCGCTAATGCAAGTCAATGGAGAAAAAAACGCATCCTGCAAGCACTTTTGCAGGATGCATTTTTTCTCCAACGACGCATTGCGACGGAAGCCAAAAAACGCTAGTGTGAAAGTAGCCTAACCCTAACCCTAGCCCTAACCCTAAATTTAGCCCCAACCCTAGCCCTAACCCTAGCCCTAACCCTAGCCCTAACCCTAACCCTAACCCTAGCTTTAGCCCTAACCCTAGCCCTAACCCTAACCCTAATTTTAGCCCCAACTCGTCTCTCCTGCCGGCCGGCAGATGGCAGCAGATGGCGGGCGCATTGCGCATGCGCCCGCCATTTTCTTTGCAGAGGAAGAAGCCGGCCGGCAAGAGGAGACGCAGGAGGACCCGGGGTCACCGGGTGAGTATGATAGGGTCCCCGAATCCCCCTATTTCTCTGTCCTCTGATGTGCGATCACATCAGAGGACAGAGAATTACAGATCGCTTTTTTTTTTTTTTTTTGCGGTCGCCGGTAAACAGTTAATTACCGGCGATCGCAAAACAGGGGTCGGTAAAAACCGACCCAAATCATGTTCTTTGGGGTCTCGGCTACCCCCGGCAGCCGAGACCCCAAAGATCTTCCGGGTGCCGGGCGGCGGGCGCACTGCGCATGCGCCTGCCATTTTTTCCCGTAAAAAAGATGGCGGCGCCCATCGGGAGCCACGAGGAGCACCGGGGGAGATAGGTGAGTATTGGGGGGCTATTGGGGGCCATCGGGGACACTATTTCTCTGTCCTCCGATGTGCGATCACATCGGAGGACAGAGAAATTAAATGGCAAATCGCGTTTTTTTTGTTTTTGTTGCGACCGCCGGTAAACAGTTAATTACCGGCGATCGCAACTTGGGGGTCGGTAAAAACCCCCCGAATCATGTTCTCTGGGGTCTCGGCTACCCTCGGCAACCGAGACCCCAGAGAAAATCCGACTCTGGGGGGCGCTATTCACTTTTTCCACAGCGCCGTTAATTAACGGCGCTGTGGTTTAAGTACCCTTAGCGGCCACCGTTAAAAGGCGTCTCGGCGGTCGTTAAGGGGTTAAGGACATTATCTAATTTTGGATCTGAAGGACACATTGATTTTTTTTTAATTTATTAATGTTTAGGTAGAGGGCTAAAAAACAGCAATTTGTTATTTTGAAAATCTCTTTTATTGCCATTCATATGGCATAAATGATATGCTAGCTTTATTCAACTTTCCATTATGTCTAATAACAATAAAACTGCACCTGTTCGGACCAAACTGCACTTCCTGTGTGAACTGTACCTAATGTCTACCTGAGAGCGTGAGACCCTACAGTATATATAGGGTTGTGGCTTTCTATTCATTATCATTAAAATATTATATTGTCTGCAAGTCGTTTTAACTAGTCATCATGGGAATTTCATAAAAATAAGGAAGGAAGGGTTTTAATAAAGTTACTTACTAATGGCTGAATGTATAGCACCGTATAGTTTGCTGCTCTAATAACTTTTATACAATTCCTGATTTTCCTCTTATTAACCTCTTTCTGACCTCAGACGGGATAGTACGTCCGAGGTCAGATACCCCGCTTTGATGCAGGGCTCCGCGGTGAGCCCGCATCAAAGCCGGAACATGTCAGCTGTTTTGAACCAGTTAAATGCCGCTGTCAAATGCAGACAGCGGCATTTAACCGGCGCTTCCGGCCATCCGGCCGGAAATGAGCGCATCGCTGACCCCTGTCACATGATCGGGGGTCAGCGATGCATCAGAATGGTAACCATAGAGGTCCTTGAGACCTCTATGGTTACTGATGCCGGTAGCTGTGAGCGCCACCCTGTGGTCAGCGCTCATAGCAAGCCTGTTATTAAGCTACATAGCAGCGTTCTGATGATCACTGCTATGTAGCTGAGCCGATCGAGTTGTGCCAGCTTCTAGCCTCCCATGGAGGCTATTGAAGCATGGCAAAAGTAAAAAAAAAGTAAAAAAAATGTGAAAAAAATAAAAAAAATATAAAAGTTTAAATCACCCCTCTTTCGCCCCATTCAAAATAAATCAATAAAAAAAAAAATCAAACCTACACATATTTGGTATCGCTGTGTTCAGAATCACCCAATCTATCAATAAAAAAAAGCATTAACCTGATCGCTAAATGGCGTAGCGAGAAAAAAATTTGAAACGCCAGAATTACGGTTTTTTGTTTGCCGCGACATTGCATTAAAATGCAATAACGGGCGATCAAAAGAACGTATCTGCACCAAAATGCTATAATCAAAAACGCCAGCTCAGCATGCAAAAAATAAGCCCTAATCCGACCCCAGATCATGAAAAGTGGAGACGCTACGGGTATCAGAAAATGGCGCAATTTTTTTTTTTAAGGGAACCTAGACATGTTAGGTGTCTATGAACTCGTAATGACCTGGAGAATCATGGCAGGTTAGTTTTAGCATTTAGCGAACCTAGAAAAAAAGCCAAACAAAAAACCAGTGTGGGATTGCACTTTTTTTGCAATTACATCGGACTTGGAATTTTTTTCCCGTTTTTTAGTACACGACATGCTAAAACAAATTGCGTCGTTCAAAAGTATAACTTGTTTCGCCAAAAATAAGCCCTCACATGGCCATATTGACAGAAAAATAAAAAGTTATGGCTCTGGGAAGAAGGGTAGCAAAAAACGAAAATGGAAAAACGGAAAATCCCAAGGTCATGAAGGGGTTAAAAATTAACAGGCTGAAATGCGAAGAAGATATTCTGGTATGATAACCATAAAAAGCGGCAACAGCTCTCAGGTACAAGAGCAAATGCCATTAATTGCTGAGAGCATAGGTTTCCATTTGCAACAGCACTGTGAAGCTATTCCTCCATATTATGGTGCTGTGCATACAATAATAGCCTGATAAATTCTGCCTATAAGGCTGGCGTCACACTAGGCGTATGAAAATACGGTCCGTTTTTTACGTCTGTAATACGCAGAAATGTTCCCAAAATAGTGATCCGTATGTCATCCGTAGGCAGGGTGTGGCAGCGTATTTTGCGCACGTAAACCTCCGTATGTAATCTGTATGGCATCTGTACGGCGAGATTTTCTCGCCGGCTTGCAAAGCGGACATACAAGACATACAATAGATCCATGGGCTGAAATATTCATGAAAACATATATACAGTCTCTCTCTCTCTCTCTCTCTATATATATATATATATCAGAGAGACACACATTATATATATATATATATATATATATATATATATATATATATATATATATATATTTATATTTAATACAGCGCTAGATAGCAGAAAAGCCGGTAATTCAATTGCCGGCTTTTGCTATCTCCTTCCCAAACCCGACATTATATGAGACATAGTTTACATACAGTAAACCATTTCACATCCCTTTTTTTTTTTGCATATTCCTCACTACTAATGTTAGTAGTGTGTGTGCAAAATTGTGGGGCTCTAGCTGTTAAAATAAAGGGTTAAATCGCGGAAAAAATGGTGTGGGCTCCCGCGCAATTTTCTCCACCAGAGTGGGAAAGCCAGTGACTGAGGGCAGATATTAATAGCCTAGAGAGGGACCATGGATATTGGCTCCCCCTGGCTAAAAACATCTGCCCCCAGCCACCCCAGAAAAGGCACGTCTGCACGTCCCACTCCCCTGTAGCGGTGGGATATGGGGTAATAAAGGGTTAATGTTACCTTGCTATTGTAAGGTGACATTAAGCCAGGTTAATAATGGAGAGGTGTCAATGAAAAAAGTATTTTAATTAAATAAAGACACATGGTGTTGTAAGTTTATTATACTCTCAATCCAATTGAAGACCCTTGTCACCTGAAACAAAGTTAAAATAAAAAACAACAATATCACATACCTTCCATCATTCAGTCTTGTCCCACGCTGTAAATCCATCTGAAGGGGTTAAATAATTTTACAGCCAGGAGCCTGCTAATGCAGCTGTGCTCCTGACTGTAAAATCTGGGGAATGAATGGAAGCAGGGGAACTAGCTACCTAGACTTGCGGTGCTGCGCCCTCTGCTGGCATAACCTCATATGAACTCGAGTGTGGGAACTTTTCTGAATATTTTCCCACGCTGGAGTTCATATGAGTTTATGCCAGCAGGGGGCGCAGCACCGCATGTCTAGGTAGCTATGTTCCCCTGCTTTCCATTCATCCCCAGATTTCACAGGCAGGAGCACAGCTGCATTAGCAGAGCTCCTGCTTGTAGATTAATTTAACCCCTTCAGATGGATTTACATCGTGGGACTTGACTGTAACAACGGAAAGTATGGGATATTGTTGATTTTTTATTTTAACTTTGTTACAGGTGACAAGGGTCTTCAGTTGGATTGAGAGAATAATAAAATATTACAACACCATGTGTCTTTATTTCATTAAAATACTTTTTCCTAATGTGTGTGTTTTATTAACCATTTACTAGTATTGGATTAATAATGGATAGGTGTCTTAATTGACACCTCTCCATTATTAACCTGACTTAATGTCACCTTACAATAGCAAGGTGACATTAACCCTTTATTACCCCATATCCCACTGCTACACAGGAGTGGGAAGAGAGTGGCTAAGTGCCATAATAGGCACATCTTCCAGATGTGCCTTTTCTGGGGTGGCTGGGGGCAGATGTTTTTAGCCAGGGGGGGCCTATAACCATGGTCCCTCTCTAGGCTATTAATATCTGCCCTCAGTCACTGGCTTTACCACTCTGGCGGAGAAAATTGCACGGGAGCCCACGCCAATTTTTTCCGTGATTTAACCCTTTAAACAGCCAGAGCCCCCAAATTTAACACATATACACTACTAACATTAGTAAAGAGGAATATGTAAAAAAGAAGGGATATGAGATGGTTTACTGTATGTAATCCATGTCTCATATCCTGTCGGGTTTGGGAAGGAGATAGTAAAAGCCGGCAATTGAATTACCGGCTTTTAAGCTATCTTGCGCTGTATTAAACATAAATATATATATATATAACTCTCTAACACTCTCACACCCCTCCAATCTATTCTAAACTCTGCTGCCCGACTAATCCACCTGTCCCCCCGCTATTCCCCGGCCTCTCCCCTCTGTCAATCCCTTCACTGGCTCCCCATTGCCCAGAGACTCCAGTACAAAACCCTAACCATGATGTACAAAGCCATCCACAACCTGTCTCCATACATCTGTGACCTCGTCTCCCGGTACTTGCCTGCACACAACCTGTGATCCTCACAAGATCTCCTTCTCTACTCCCCTCTAATCTCCTCTTCCCACAATCGAATATAAGATTTCTCTCGCGCATCACCCCTACTCTGGAACCCTCTACCACAACTCATCAGACTCTCGCCCACCATCGAAACCTTCAAAAAGAGCCTGAAGACCCACCTCTTCCGACAAGCCTACAACCTGCAGTAACCACCGATCCACCAAACCGCTGCATGACCAGCTCTATCCTCACCTACTGTATTCTCACCCATCCCTTGTAGACTGTGAGCCTTCGCGGGCAGGGTCCTCTCTCCTCCTGTACCAGTCGTGACTTGTATTGTTTAAGATTATTGTACTTGTTTTTATTATGTATACCCCTCCTCACATGTAAAGCACCATGGAATAAATGGCGCTATAACAATAAATAATAATAATAATAATATATGTGTATATAAAAAGAAAGGAAAAATGCAGCACTCACCATCGACTCTTCATTTCTTTATTCAGTAAGACAAACCTTTGTAGGTTGTGGCATTTAGAAAAGGCTCAGGCGTTACGAGGGGAGCGGGGTAGTGCAGGAACGAGACGGACGACGGCCGTTTCACGCTATTGCGCTTCTACGGGTCCATGTGAGTTGTGCTTGTGATGTCATATCCTTTTATAGGATTGAGACATTTCACATTTTACTTCTATATGTGCAAAATAAATAGATACATTAAAAACAACAATAAACTCAAACTACACAACGCGGACAAGCAATCACTAGATAAAAATTGACATGTCGATTTTTTCATTCAGGCCCCAGGGGCCTTGCGCATTGGTTTTTAGAATCCACCTGGCTTCCCTCTGCAGAAGTAATTTATTGCGATCACCTCCCTGTTTTGGGAAAGAAACCGCTTCTAGCCCTGCAAATTTCAATACATTAGGATTACCGCCGTGGCATTCATGTATGTGTTTAACTAAACGAACTCTCCCTTTTCCCGTAAGAATGGAATTATAATGCTCACGGAAACGTACCATAAGAGGTCTTATGGTTTTCCCTATATAAAAACGATTGCAGGGACAGAAGATAACATAAACAATAAATTTACTTTTGCAAGTTATAAAATCTTTCACAATGTGATGGTGTGTGCCTATCTTTAAAGAGCTGTCTGTCAGATGAAAAGCGCACATACTGCAGTTTCCGCATTTGTGATTGCCAGGTGGAGCAGATTTCTCAAGCCAATTTAGATTACGATTCTCTATGCGATTTTTTACAACTAGATCCCCTATGTTTTTAGAACGTTTATACGAAAATAACGGAGACGTCGCAGAAAAATCCGGATCTTTTTGGAGAATGTGCCAATTTTTACGGATCGCTGCGTGTATTAAGCTATCTACTGGAGTATGCTTGAAAATAAAGGGAAACCTACGATTTTCATTATGGTTTTTTGACCTTTCGTTCATATAATTTTTTCTTTTATTACCCTTTTTAAGAAGATCCCCTTGAGATAAATTGAACACTCTTGTTTCAGCTTCTTGAAGCAAAGACTCTGGATAGCCTCTTTTTCTAAAACGCGCCTTTAAATCCTGAATCTGTTCTCTACAGGTCTCATCATTGTTATTAATCTTTCTTAATCTGACCATCTGACTAAATGGAATACTGCGCTTTGTATGATATGGATGAGCACTATTAAAGTGCAAAACGCTGTTAGTCGCCGTACTTTTTCTGTGGACGCTTGTTATTATTGAACCCTCCTGGATCTTTACCTTAACGTCTAAGAACTCTATTTCATTACCTCCAAAGATAGATGTGAACTTCATGTTTTCATCGTTTTCATTTAGATATTCCACAAAGCAGTTGAAGGCTTCTTCGCCCCCGTCCCAGATAATAAAGATATCGTCGGCGTAACGCAAAAAAAGCCGTATATGTTTCAAAAAGGGGTTTTTGGGGCCGGTGACATGCCTCTCCTCAAACACTGCAAGAAACAGGTTTGCGAAGACGCATGCCACCGGGGTACCCATCGCAGTACCGACCTTCTGACAATACCACTGATCCAAAAATTTAAATGCATTGTTGGACAATACAAATCCCAAACTATCCGTTATAAATGAAATAAAATCGTCATCTTTTTCGGTGTTAGATAGAATACGGCGAATTGCATCTATACCCTTTTGCTGAGGAATTCTAGTGTATAAGCTAGTAATATCT
Organism: Ranitomeya variabilis; assembly: GCF_051348905.1. NCBI lineage: Eukaryota > Metazoa > Chordata > Amphibia > Anura > Dendrobatidae > Ranitomeya > Ranitomeya variabilis. The sequence continues at coordinate 168,499,928 of NC_135239.1, read as the reverse complement.
ATAGATGTTAGGGCAAATGTGGGTTGCCAGATAAAGTCTCTTAAGACAAGGAGAAAATCTCCTGAGTCTTTAATAAACGAAGGAATTTCATACAAGAGTGGTTTTAGGGACCAATCAATAAATTGTGACAGGGGTTCTGTAACTGAATTTAAACCTGATACGATCGGGCGTCCAGGAGGTTTTTGCGCGTCCTTGTGAATTTTCGGGATACTATACCAGTTTGGATAGTTAGGGTATTCCGGTATTAATTTTTCTGCTCTCTTTTTAGAGATGGTACCTTTTTCCACATGCTTACGTAACAACGAACGTAGTTTATCCTTAATAATATTAGTGGGGTTTTTTTCTAATGGCTGGTATGTACTTAAATCATTGAGCTGCGATAAAGCCTCCTCAATGTAATATTTTTTATCCAGGATAACTAAGTTGCCCCCTTTGTCTGCTTTTCTAATTATGACATCCTCCCACCCTTGTATCTCTTTCAGAGCTTTTAGTTCTGAAGTGGGAAGGTTGTTAAGGGGTTGTGGAAAAAGGACCGCCTCTACGTCTTTAATGACTAAATCTTCAAATAGATCTATATTATTGCCCGGAGAGATGGGGGGCATCCACCGTGACTTTACCCCACCCTTGAACGGAGTGAATGTTAGAATTTCCTCAATAGCTTCCATTTCCTCTACTGGACTATCATTAATTGTACCCAGATTAGCCAATACATTTGTAATTTCTCTATCCAATGTGCTCAATTCTGAACATGCTATAAAGCCCAACTGGCCCACTGTAGCTGGTACATCCGTAGTCGCTGTCACAGTGGATGCGTCTTTATTTTTACAAAAAAATTTATGGAGGTGTAATTTGCGCGTGCTTTTAAATAACTCGATTTTAAATTCACCCAAGTCAAATGGTTCAGATAAGCAATAATTTAGTCCTCGAGATAGGGCCTTTAGATGATCATCTGTTAGAGATCTCTTTGATAAATTTACCACTTGTAATGAGTCATCAGTGGTAACGTGAGTGTCCAATATATTCAACGTCTCCAGGATACTTGCTTCCGTTTTTTGAGACCGCTTTTTTCTAAAAACCAATGCGCAAGGCCCCTGGGGCCTGAATGAAAAAATCGACATGTCAATTTTTATCTAGTGATTGCTTGTCCGCGTTGTGTAGTTTGAGTTTATTGTTGTTTTTAATGTATCTATTTATTTTGCACATATAGAAGTAAAATGTGAAATGTCTCAATCCTATAAAAGGATATGACATCACAAGAACAACTCACATGGACCCGTAGAAGCGCAATAGCGTGAAACGGCCGTCGTCCGTCTCGTTCCTGCACTACCCCGCTCCCCTCGTAACGCCTGAGCCTTTTCTAAATGCCACAACCTACAAAGGTTTGTCTTACTGAATAAAGAAATGAAGAGTCGATGGTGAGTGCTGCATTTTTCCTTTCTTTTTATATACCTGTTTGGATCACTGCAAGTGCTTGCAAGGCACCACCTCAGTCTTCTCAGGATTGCTATATCCCCGTAGCCTAAAGGAAAGATCTTCATATTAAGACATTTCATTAGTGGACACTGCTTCGGTGCCAGTACTTTCTCTGTTTGAATAATATATGTGTGTCTCAATGACATATATATATATATATATATATATATATATATATTGTAGGGATTTCACTCACTCAGGTGCGACGGCTGACACTCAGGAGGCACGTTCCTTTAAAGTTCACAGGGTTTATTACGTCATAAACCACATGGAAAAATAACAGCAAACAAATAGCCTTAAGTTCAGGAAAAGCAAAACAAAGTGTCCAGTCCACCAGGCTCAGTTCTGTAGCCTTAACACACTCAGGAGGGTTTCACCTCCACACATATCCCCTGTGTTAAGCATTTGCCTGTCTTTTATAGAGCTAACCACACCCAGTAACCCATCACATGATTAGCCATGTGGTCTGACATCACCACAGGTCCTGGAACACACATATATACATGGTTATATACAACAAAGAAATACTCCGGGCTACATTACAGCAACAAGGCACTTATGTGGCACATACCTCCCGTCGACTACACACCCTTTAGCCATGCTACAATATATATATATATACCTATACTATGTGTAGACATTTATTCCATCTATTCTATTCTAACCTGTCAGTGTGATTTTACTGTACACCGCACTGAATTACCGGCTTTTCTATAGAACACCGCTGCGTATTTCTCGCAAGTCACACGCATGGTCCTTGTGTAATCTGTATTTTTCTCGCCCCCATAGACTTTCATTGGCGGATTTTTTGCGCAATGCGCTGACAAACGCAGCATGCTGCGATTGTCTACGGCCGTACAAGACTGTAAAATACTGATGCGTAAAATACGCCAGATAGGAGCTGGGCCATAGAGAATCATTGTACCGTGTGCAATGCGTAATTTCTGCGCCTCTCATACTTCCGAAAAACTCACTAGTGTGACGCCGGCCTAACTTGCTGATGGCTCGGTGGTGATCTTCTTAGAGAAAGCTGAAGGTGGGGCCTCCAACAGTACAATGATCCCAAAGCATACCTCTGAGGCCACCAATTGTAATGTCACCATAGTTGCGATTATCCGGCTCTCTCTATGCTCTATACATGATCTGGAAGTCTTTTTAAGGCCGGGGTCAACCTTGCGAGAAACTCACACGAGTCTCGCATCTCAATACCCGGCACTGCCGCCGGCTCTCGGGACTGGAGCATGCGGCTGCATATATTTCTATGCAGCTGAGCGCTCAGGTCCGAGTGCTGGCGGCAGTGCCAGGTATTGAGATCCGAGACTCGTGTGAGTTTCTCGCAAGTGTGATCCCGGCCTTACAATGAAAGCCCTTGTTCTGACACTCCATAGGCTTACATTTTAACCCCTTCACCCCCGGAGCTTTTTCCGTTTTTTCGTTTTCGTTTTTCGCTCCCCTCCTTCCCAGAACCATAACTTTTTAATTTTTCCATCAATATGGCCATGTGAGGGCTTATTTTTTGTGGGACGAGATGTACTTTTGAACGATACCATTGGTTTTACCATGCCGTGTAACAGAAAACAGGAAAAAAATTCCAAGTGTGATGAAATTGCAAAAAAAGTGCAATCTCACACTTGTTTTTTGTTTGGCTTTTTTGCTAGGTTCACCAAATGCTAAAACTAACCTGCCATTATGATTCTAAAGGTCATTACGAGTTCATAGACATCTAACATGTCTAGGTTATTTTTTATCTAAGTGGTGGAAAAAAATTCCAAAGTTTGAAAAAAAAAAATAAAATTGCGCGATTTTCCGATACCCGTAGCGTCTCCATATTTCGTGATCTGGGGTCAGGTGAGGGCTTATTTTTTGCGTGCCGAGCTGATGTTTTTAATGATACAATTTTGGTGTAGATACGTTCTTTTGATCGCCCGTTATTGCATTTTAATGCAATGTCGTGGCGACCAAAAAAACGTAATTTTGGCGTTTTGATTTTTTTTCTCGCTACGCCATTTAGCGGTCAGGTTAATCCTTTGTTTTTATTGATAGATCGGGCGATTCTGAACACGGCGATACCAAATATGTGTAGGTTTGATTTTTTTTAAATTCTTTTATTTTGATTGGGGCGAAAGGGGGGTGATTTAAACTTTTATATATTTTTTATTTTTTTTATATTTTTAAACACTTTTTTTTTAGTTTTGGCATGCTTCAATAGCCTCCATAGGAGGCTAGAAGCATGCACAACACGATCCCCTCTGCTACATAGAGGTGAAGTACAGATCACCTCTATGTAGTAGAAATGGTCGTGTACTTTGAACGCCGACCACAGGGTGGCGCTCAAAGCATTCGGCCATCAACAACCATAGAGGTCTCAAGGAGATCTCTGGTTGTTATGGCAATGCACCGCTGACCCCCAATCATGTGACGGGGGTCAGCGGTGCGAGCACTTCCGGCCGTGCGGCCGGGAGCGCCAGTTAAATGCCGCTGTCAGTGCTTGACGGCGGCATTTAACTAGTTAATGGGCGCTGGCGGATCGCGATTCCGCTCGCGCTCATTGCGCGCACATGTCAGCTGTACAAAACAGCTGACATGTCGCGGCTTTAAGGTGGGCTCACCGCCGGAGCCCACCTTAAAGCAGGGGATCTGCCAGCTGACGTACTATTCCGTCAGCTGGCAGAAAGGGGTTAAAAGTCACTTCTGGGTCATGCAGAGCGCAGCGTGACCTGGAGAGTGTGTAGAGGGGTGACATCACTGAAAAGAGGAGAACAGCACCAGATCCTGGAGAAGGCAGTGGAAGGTGAGTAGATGAATATACTCACATTAATAATATGCATTGAAGTGCTTCTTTAAAACCATTTTTGAAGATTCCGGTCTTAACCCCTTAACCCCCAGGCCATTTTCCGTTTTCGCGTTTTCGTATTTTGCTCCCCTTTTTCCCAGAGCCATAACTTTTTTTTATTATTTTTGTGTCAAAATAGCCAAGTGAGGGCTTATTTTTTGCGGGACAAGTTGTACTGTTGAACGACACCATTGGTTTTAACATATCGTGTACTGGAAAATGGGGGAAAAAAAATCAAAGTGCGGTGCAATTCCACAGTTTTTTTTTTTTTTACCAGGTTCAATAAATGCTAAATCTGACCTGCCATTATAATTCTTCAGGTCATTATGACTTCATGGACACCAAACATGTCTAGGTTATTTTTTATTTACCGTATTTTTAGTACTATAAGACACACTTTTTTCCTCCCAAAATGTGGAGGGAAATGGGGGTGCGTCTTATAGTCCAGATGTATGGGCTCTGGCTGTGGTGAGGAAATGGGGGAGTGGTTTCGGTGGAGCATCGGGTCACAGGAGGCTGGAGCCGGCGACTCCGGCTAACTCCTGTGCCCACTGCTAAAGAGAAATGAATATGCACTGCATTCCATGCCCATGGGCGTGGAGGACAATGCATATTCATTTTTCTGGCATCCCTGGTACAAATGGCCCTATTCTGTTGCAGGAATGTTGGTTCCATCCTTTTTCTTTTATAATTGGCCCCATCCTGTTCCTGGTATCCATGGCCCCATCAGGAAAGTTTAAAAAAAGCAAAACATTACACTCACATACACGGCGCTCCCTTGCAGCATCCTGCTCCGGTGCCAGCAGCTGCTTAATGCTTGTAAGCAATGTATGGCAGGGACGTCATGCGCTGCTCACAAGCAGAGCAAGCTCAGCTGCCAGAATACTCACCGGGACAGTTTATCGCAGAGAGTGGTGAGTATCCATTCCTCTTCAGTAGCGTGCTGCTTTGAGGAAGCAGCACGCGTTGGGCAGAGCTAGGGCATGCTGACTTAGTAAGTATGTTTAGATATTTGTGCGGTATTTGTTGAGATACTTGGTGACTGTCAGTTCACCATGGGGGCTTGTTCACAAATGTAATCCTTATTTGGCTTATTTCTGCCTTAGTATTTTGTTACAAACATATTCTGAGTGTTTGCATGTATGTTTGAGCCTCTGATGGACTGCCTCCACTCTGGTGATCTATGACTTCATACATTGATTCATGCATTGTTTATATTTTGTATACAGTTGTGGCCAAAAGTATTGACACCCCTGCAATTCTGTCAGATAATACTCAGTTTCTTCCTGAAAATGATTGCAAACACAAATTCTTTGGTATTATTATCTTCATTTAATTTGTCTTAAATGAAAAAACACAAAAAGAATTGTTCTAAAGCCAAATTGGATATAATTCCACACCAAACATAAAAAAGGGGGTGGACAAAAGTATTGGCACTGTTCGAAAAATCATGTGATGCTTCTCTAATTTGTGTAATGAACAGCTCCTGTAACTTACCTGTGGCACCTAACAGGTGTTGCCAATAACTAAATCACACTTGCAGCCAGTTGACATGGATTAAAGTTGACTCAACCTCTGTCCTGTCCTTGTGTGTACCACATTGAGCATGGAGAAAAGAAAGAAGACCAAAGAACTGTCTGAGGACTTGAGAAACCAAATTGTGAGGAAGCATGAGCAATCTCAAGGCTACAAGTCCATCTCCAAAGACCTGAATGTTCCTGTGTCTACCGTGCGCAGTGTCATCAAGAAGTTTAAAGCCCATGGCACTGTGGCTAACCTCCCTAGATGTGGACGGAAAAGAAAAATTGACAAGAGATTTAAACGCAAGATTGTGCGGATGTTGGATAAAGAACCTTGACTAAGATCCAAACAAGTTCAAGCTGCCCTGCAGTCCGAGGGTACAACAGTGTCAACCCGTACTATCCGTCATCATCTGAATGAAAAGGGACTGTATGGTAGGAGACCCAGAAAGACCCCACTTCTTACCCCGAGACATAAAAAAGCCAGGCTGGAGTTTACCAAAACTTACCTGAAAAAGCCTAAAACGTTTTGGAAGAATGTTCTCTGGTCAGATGAGACAAAAGTAGAGCTTTTTGGGCAAAGGCATCAACATAGAGTTTACAGGAGAAAAAAAGAGGCATTCAAAGAAAAGAACACGGTCCCTACAGTCAAACATGGCGGAGGTTCCCTGATGTTTTGGGGTTGCTTTGCTGCCTCTGGCACTGGACTGCTTGACCGTGTGCATGGCATTATGAAGTCTGAAGACTACCAACAAATTTTGCAGCATAATGTAGTGCCCAGTGTGAGAAAGCTGGGTCTCCCCATGGGTCTTCCAGCAGGACAATGACCCAAACACACACTTCAAAAAGCACTAGAAAATGGTTTGAGAGAAAGCACTGGAGACTTCTAAGGTGGCCAGCAATGAGTCCAGACCTGAATCCCATAGAACACCTGTGGAGAGATCTAAAAATGACAGTTTGGAGAAGGCACCCTTCAAATATCAGGGACCTGGAGCAGTTTGCCAAAGAAGAATGGTCTAAAATTCCAGCAGAGCATTGTAAGAAACTCATTGATGGTTACCGGAAGCGGTTGGTCGCAGTTATTTTGGCTAAAGGTTGTGCAACCAAGTATTAGGCTGAGGGTGCCAATACTTTTGTCTGGCCCATTTTTGGAGTTTTGTGTGAAATGATCAATGTTTTGCTTTTTGCTTCATTCTCTTTTGTGTTTTTTTCATTTAAGACAAATTAAATGAAGATAATAATACCAAAGAATTTGTGATTGCAATCATTTTCAGGAAGAAACTGAGTATTATCTGACAGAATTGCAGGGGTGTGAATACTTTTGGCCACAACTGTATATGACAATTGTAAGGTGGGTATTTATATATGATTTGATTCTCAGGGAGATTGATCAGTTGGCTTACTACAGTTATTTGAACATTTCATTATTATATCACATAGCCTGTTAGACACCTAGTATTTTTTTTTCCAGCCATGGACATTTGACATCATTCTCCCTGGAAATCCTTTCATTGCCTCTTTTAAACCAGATCTATCATGTGCTCACAATATTGACAGCCTTTATAATAATTTTTGAAGATTTTTGTAATTTTGCACATTTCCTATTTTACTTGCCTTTCATTGTCTTGCATGTCGCTTCATCGTGATTTTAATTGTTTTTAATTGTACTTTTTGTCTGTCTTGGCATTGTTGTTGTAATAAAGCCTCTTTCTATTTATCATTGCCTTGTGTGCACTATATTTTGCGTTCTTTTTCTATACTATTTATAACTCTGGTTGCGCATTGAGTAGCATCTGGCTGTATGGTGTAGTTGTATTTTATTAAGTGGTGCCCACCTTCTTTCCATTTCAAGAAATGCTCAATTGCTATGAATGCCAAGCACTGGGTGGCGCTCATAGCAATCTGGCTATGACAACCATAGAGGGCGAGATTTCCGGCGTGCTTCCCGGAAGCACAACTTAAATGCCTCTATCAGAGATTGACAGTGGCATTTAATGGGTTAACAGCAGCGGGTGGATTGCGATTCCACCCATGGCTATTAGAGGCACATGTCAGCTGTTCAAAACAGCTGACATTTTCCGGGAAAAATGTGGGCTCAGCGCCGGAACCCACATCAAAGGGAGGGAGTCCTACGTGGGCATATTATTACGTCCAATGTCGGAAGGGGTTAAAGGGAAACATTAGCATAGGAATTGGGACATTATAAATGCTTTTTTTAAAGCATAAATTTAAGTTAATTACATTATACAGGTCTGGTTAGCCAGGGAGTTTAATCATACATAGGTTAATGCTGCTGGGTTGGAGGGCATGGGGGACCTGACAGGTTTCCTTTAAGCTTTTTTTTACACCAGAGAACATCTTAAAGGGAGTCTGTCAGTAGGTTTTTCCTATGTACTCTGAGAGCAGCAGAATGTAGGGGCTGAGACATTGATTTCAGGGATGTGTCACTTTTTAGGCTGTGTGCTGTTGTTTCAAGGCAATGAGTGTTTTATCAAAAAAAGATTATCAATAGAGGACTAGGTGTCCCGTACCTCCTGGTCCATCTACTCCCCCCCACTGATTAGCAGCTTACTGTCACTATGCAATGTACACAGAAAGCTGCCAATGAGTGGTTTGGGCAGGGTCATCTTCCTGAGCTGTGATAGATCTACAGCACAGAAAACTCTATTTGTATCACAACTGCTGCACCCAGTAAGCCAAGTGATATATCACTGGAATCAGGGTCCCTTTCCCCACATTATGCTGCTCTCAGATGAGTTAGCAAAAACCTGGTGACAGATTCCCTTTAAGAAGTTTTGGCCCAATTTTCCTGTGTGAATGGTGCAGTAGTGAGCACCAATCCTCAGACTATGAAGAAAGCATCGGTCACACAGACTGGGTGGGATCTGAATGTTGTGGCTATGATATGGACCCAATAAGGTATACTGTATTTCTCTTATGGAAAATGTGACGAACTTGTACAAGTTGCAAACTTTAGTTTATATATTCCTGTAAAAAGTGTGATGGAGTCATGGCAGAAACATACCTGACTGAGATGGAAAACTCCCCTTTAGATGTTTGACTGGCACGGATGATGAAATACCCGACTTGCTTGCTCATGAGGATGTTCTCGGCTTCGATACGGCTGATGTTTTCACAATACCAACTGTCATGTCAGAAGGAAAAGATTATTTCTTCATATAAAACATATGCATCAATCAACATGGTGTGTGCCAATGTATAGTCTATATCCTAAAGTAATGATATGCAGTGAAGGTAAATGGGGACAGTATGTTTGCCAGACATTTGCAGTTTGACGAAACACATTTTCTGTTGCATTTTAAAGATATCAGCTAATTTGCACAAACTAATTTATTAAAAAAAAGCTTTATTCATCCATAATTCACTCAGTGTTAATACACGGCACCTAATGATTCATCAAAGTCATACTGGACCAATACATGCCTAATTATGCGCATAAAGAAGCTAATTTTGCTGCCTGGTGACTTTCTATTGGAAAGGCCTAAACATGCCACACATTAGCTGCAATCTGGTTTTTAATGTATAATCTAGACTTACATAATGAAATGCACTATAAATTTGAGGCCTCGGGCCAGAATTAAAGCTTCCATCGGATATATTTTGGAGATGTTCCAATCTACGGTGGCTGGCACACCAGCCCGGGTTATTAATCAGACATTTCCACAGGATGTTCAGCGCTGTAAGGTTACTACCGCAGTCAGTGAATTATTCTCGTACCATTACTTTTATTACTGTTATTTTTTTTCCTGTGTGTGCTCACCGGTGGGTTGATTAAACTATTTTTATCCAATGGTGAACGTAAGATTTATATATTTGCATCGACACAAAGATATGTACAGAATCCACATCACATGGGTTGCATATACTCAATCGGTATGAATATCAATGACCACATGACTGTACCGTAACAATAAGACCTCGTATACACAGCATGGCCATGGGCACTGAACTTCAGGGGTTAGAAATGCCATTGGTTCAATGGTTGGGTCCCCCAACACAGGGGCCTAGGAGGTAAGGAGGCCCATTTACAGCTCCACAGTAGGTAGAATTGTGCAGTATGATGAGTTATTGCACTGCAAAAGTCTCATACATTGTTATTGCGCAGGGGCCTTCTTCTGTCAGGGTCCGCCCTTCAGAATTTATACAATGAGTTATGGAGTCTGTTGTGAATTCTGCTCTTGAGTTCCCTCCGGTGGTTGTTGGTAGTAATGCAGTTGTCCCTGGGTTGCAATCCTGGGCAGGTGTCCCTGCTGATTGCAGCTCTGACTGGGATATTTAGGTGTGCTGGATTCATTAGCCCTTGCCAGTTGTCCATTTTTCTTGGAGGTTTTGCATCTCTGTCTGGTTCCTCCTGCCCTGCTACCAAATCAGCAAAGATAAGTGTCTGGTTTTGTTTCTTCAGCACACATGCTGTGTGCTTTACAATTCAGTACTATTTAAGTTTTTTTCTTGTCCAGCTTAGACTGTGTTTGGATATCTCAGTCAATTTGGATTCTCAGGAGATGCAGATATACATTCCATGTCTTTAGTTAGATAGTGGAATTTTTGTATTATCTGCTGTGGATATTTTTAGGGTTTTAATACTGACCGCTTAGTATTCTGTCCTATCCTTTCCTATTTAGCTAGCGTGGCCTCTTTTGCTAAATCCTGATTTCTGCCTGCGTGTGTCTTTCCTCTATTACTCACAGTCAATATTTGTGGGGGGCTGCCTATCCTTTGGGGTTCTGCTCTGAGGCAAGATAGAATTCCCATTTCCATCTATAGGGGCATTTAGTCCTCCGGCTGTGTCGAGGTGTCTAGGATGTGTTAGGTACACCCCACGGCTACTTCTAGTTGCGGTGACAGTTTAGGGTTTGCGGTCAGTATAGGTTCCACCTACTCCTGAGAAAGTCTCATGCGGCTCCAAGGTCACCGGATCATAACAGGAGTCCCTAGAAGTTATGGACATACTGTAATACTGTACCTCACTAGGCCACCGTATCATAGAAAGATTGTTCCTCGGGATAAATGCCTTTATAAAATGGCCTCCAATGGAGCATTGCGTAATGTGAAATGGGAGATAGACAGAGGTAGATTAGGGCCCATATGCTTTTCTTTTTGGAAGACGTGCTATGGAATCCTAAAACTCAGACTGTAATATAGCCACTACCATAAACTCAAAAGGTAGGGACTCCAAGGTGCCACGATGATATCTACAAGTCTTGGATATTGTGACTGCACCTCGACTCCAATATTTCACTAGGTCACCAGTCACCTTGCATCCATTACTGGAGATCTTGCTATGTCCTGTGGTGGTCCCAAGAATAGTTTTTTCCATAAGGTCAGTTTCACACATCTATCTTCAACAATGTGAGTACCGACCATGGTGTTTAGATCAGCCGCTGGACTCATGGCCAGAATTTCCAGGACTCATATAATTTTACAAGTTTGTTGAGTTCATACTTGGATTGTGAAAGTTGAGTGTATGGAAACGGACTAAGGAATGTCTTAGTATGTGCGTTGCAGCTGTGGAGATAGGACAATTTTGCCATGACATATGGATAATATTGTGTCTCGGTGGGGCCCTAACCTTTGTTCACCTGGACCTGTGAAGATAGGATAGTGATGCCTGTGGTGTGTTGGGTTTCCTAAATTTGATACCATAAATATTATTACAATCCTAGCACTATGGGGTGGGGTGTGGGAAATTAATACTGTTATTTTGTATGCCAGTCTTCATCCAAAGTTTGTTGGAGAAAGATGCACCAAATTCCATTCCTAGACTGGAGTACATTCCTGCTATAATTTACCCTACTTTTATGGCACAAATTTTGGTGAACCAATTGGGTTGCACAAAGACACCGCCCTACAATTAACCTCCACTCGATTTTCCAAATTGTTTTTGAAATGATGTAAAAAAAACACTCAAAATTTTCAATTGTTTCTCCAGCTTTCTAGTGAAAAGTGCATGATAAGTCAGCCCCTACATATGCAAAGGAAATAGATAAGTTACAGGTGCTACTCACAAAATTAGAATATCATCAAAAAGTTAATTTATTTCACTTCTTCAATACAAAAAGTGAAACTCATATATTAGATGCAGTCATCACAAACAGAGTGATCTATTTCAAGTGTTTATTTCTGTTTGTGTTGATGATTATAGCTTACAGCCAATGAAAACCCAAAAGTCATTATGTCAGTAAATTAGAAAATATAGCAAAAAACACCTGCACAGGCTTCCTAAGCATTTAAAAAGGTCCCTTAGTCTGATTCAGTAGGCTCCACAATTATAGGAAAAACTAAAGACAAGTGATGAGTACATTCACCTGACAAGAAGAGATTCCCAACTTTTATATATACTTTTTATATGAGTTTCACTTTTTGTATTGAAGAACTGAAATAAATTAACTTTTTGATGATATTCTAATTTTGTGAGTAGAACCTGTATGTATGGACATATGAGGGTTTTTTTTGCAATGAGTAAAGCCAAAGTAGATGAGTTTATTGCTCGCAGTCATCCTGACTCCTGCTGGAAAAGGCAGTCGAAGCTTGTGGGCCCCAATGCAGAATCTCCAACATGGATCCCAACTATCATGGGTTTTAACAGTATTGGTCTTCTCATATGAGACCTATGGGATCCCCTACATATCAGGGACTAGGTGCAACTGCAACCCCTGCTCCTGCTATAGTGACGCCCCTGTGCACAAGACTTTATTAGCCACACAATGGAGCCACCTTCAGGTGTGTATTTTGTAAAAACCCAGTCCTGGTATCCTATTAAAAGTGGAGTCTTCGGCGATATAGAAAACAAATCCTGATTGTTTTCATCCTCATGGAATAGGATTTAGCCACTTGTATAATATCTTGTTTACTGCTGTACTAATAGGAGCCTATTAGGAGTAACCATTTGAAAAAAAAATGTTTAGAATGAAATTCAGAAAAACATTCAGTGTTTTTAGATTGCCTTTTGTTTGTAGCAGTGTGAAATTACCACTTAAATGAGAACATTACCTGGATAATGAAATCACGCTAATAACAGAGAAGTCAAAACACACTTAGCAGTGGAGCAGGCACGGTGGAGGCATCGCATCAAATACTACGCCACTCGCAAGTATGTTCTTCTATGGTAAATATTAACATACACTAGCCACACGATGACACAGTAACTCCTTCCCACAAAACCTTATTTTGAATGTTTTTTTGCATTCAGGATTTTTTTCAGTTTTTAATTATACAGGTATCAGACAAGTGTATGAGAATTTAGATAAGTTAATTAGTTCACCTCATTTTCGCATTTGACCTATATAATCTATTAGCTATTAGGAGAAATTGATAAAATGCATTTGATGTGCTGGTAATTTGCTTTTGATGAACCAAAGGAAATAATTCACTCATTACATTCACTGCACATTGGAGAATAGAGCAGATTATTACACCTACTACTTGTCACAGGGATACCGTGACAGAGTGGTTTTCTCTATTTCAGGGGTCAGAAGAGTGCAACGTTTGGCTACACGCATGCCTGCACTGGTTGGATCTACTTTTCTTTTCAGTTAGATGTGCAGATCTCCCTTGTTCTTTTGTTGCAAGTGTTAAGCAGTTCTGTTTGTCCCCTAAAGCTTTCTGTCCTGGTTATCTCAGCTGTTCTGATTTCTCCACTCCCCTCTGGTATAAATAGATATATATATGTATATATATATATATACGTATATATATATATATATATATATATATCTGGTATAAATAAATAAATAGATGTCTTCTAGGAGTCGTCTGTAGATTGCTGTTTGGAAGATTGTTTGGTGTCTTGCTTTTCTTTATGTCCCATTTGGTTTTCCTAATCCTCCCTTTCACTTTATACCTTTCTGTAGTCTGGGTGCGCATTGAGTCATTGCTATTTCTTTTACCCTTCTCTGTTTCCCTTTGTGTTTAGATCATAGAGCAGGACTAATGTTCCTGCTGCCCCATGCACTAGCCAGGGCCATGCTTAGGGTAAGACAGGGATAGGAACGTGATCGCTGCACGGGGTGAAAAACCTGTCTAAGAACATCAGGGAGCTCAGGGTTGCACAGGGCAAATTTCAAGGGTTGCTCCCTTATCTTTCCATAGTGGCAGTGGTCCCATTCCCATCCATCTTGCCATGCGCCATCTGGCTCCTTGGTGGAGAATGGCATCCAAGGACTACCCCAGAGTGGTGCTTGATATCTACCAGCAGCCATCTCAAGTCTCACCTCACCATCAGAGGGCTGCTAAATACTCGATAGGCACTAAGCCCCACCCCTCTGGGGAAAGCCTGGTCCATCACACAGAGGGTCTACAGCCGCCAGCATGACATTATCACTGGTCACTACCCAAGCTAAGAGGTGAGCACTTATACCAGAGGGGAGTGGACAAATCAGAACAGCTGAGATAAGACAGGATGAAAAGGTTTATGAGACAAACAGAACTTAACTCTTGCAACAAAAGAACAAGGAAAAGCTGCACAGCTAACTAGAAAGTAGATCCAGTCAGTTCAGTTGTGCATGTAGCCAAATGCTGCGATCTTCTGACCCCTGAAATAGAGGAGACCACTCTCTGTCATGGTATCCCAGTGACACTACCACTCGTTAGTGAAGAAAGCATACAGGCATATGGGTCGTTGCATCATACCATACTTTTACTATCGTTCATGATTAGGGCCATCTACGTTCATCATAGTGTTGCTAAATTTTAAGGGTAAGTGAACCCAATGTTTTTTTCATGTGGATTCTGCTCCCAAACTCACCAGAAAAAATCCCCAGAAAACACTCAAAAGAATGAACACAGGCATTTTTATGTAAAAACCACATGTGCACATGTTCAGTCTTTTAGATGCTCTAATTAGTGATGAGCGAGTGTACTCGTTGCTCGGATTTTCCCGAGCACGCTCGGGTGACCTCCGAGTATTTGTTATTGCTCGGAGATATAGTTTACATCGCCTCAGTTGCATGATTTACGGCTTCCAGATGCGCTGAATACATGTGAGGAATGCCTGTTTGTTAGGGAATTCCCACATGTATTCAGAGTATCTGGAAGCCATAAATCATGCAACTGAGGCGATGAAAACCATATCTTCTAGCAATAACAAATACTCGGAGGTCACCCGAGCAACGAGTATCACTCATCACTAGCTCTAATGTATAGTCTATACCAGGGGTGTCAAACTGCATTCCTCGAGGGCCTCAAACCATGCGTGTTTTCAAGATTTCCTTAGCATTGCACAAGGTGCAGGAATCATTATCTGTGTAGGTGGTTAAATTATCACCTGTGCAATACAAGGAAATCCTGAAAACATGACCTGGTTGCGGCCCTCGAGGAATGCAGTTTGACACCCCTGGTCTATACTGTCCAATGCAAGTCCGTGGGAAGGCTCAATAGATAACCAAAAGATGTTTTGAGCATTTTGACAGCACGTTTGCTTGAAAAACAGCTAGTGGTTTCTTCATTGCGGAATGGAGACAATTTCTATACATTTTTTTATCAGTTGAAAATAAACCACAAAAATGCTGAATAGACAGTAAACATTTTTTTTTTAAAGTCTTAGGACCAAAAAAATGGTGGGAAAAAAAAAACCACTTCAGGAGAAAAAAACACGCCCGTGTTTCCTGAAGGGTCTTCCTCTTAATAAATCTGGTGGATTTGCCTCCCTGAAAAAATCTTAGGCAACCAATTTAACATGCCTCTTAATGAATCAGGACCATATGATGAGTTTTCTGCACCTCTGTGTGCCACTGCATAAATCTTACTCAAGGCTTTAACTGGAGTAAGACTCCTGGTGTAAGGAATGTCACAGCCCATAATGTATTAGCTGTGACGTGCGACCCCAGTTCCACTCATTTTGGTGGAGTTAAGTGAAACTGGTGTGAAAATGCCAGAAGTTGCTAAGTTTTTGTACAATGCAAAAATTTGGTGACTTTACAAGGCAACTTTAGCTGGAATTCTGGTGAAATTGCTTTGACGATTTGGGGTCTTAACCTTGGCACCTGATGATCACAGCCACCTTTCAATATCGTAATCTAATACCATCTTTGGGCTTAAACACTAAAAAGAAAAGCACAAGGTGTATGGGAAACTATTCAAGTGTCAAGTAGCGCAAGTAGCAAGCCTGTGTAAGAAACCACATAAAAGGTATACTCGAATGATGAGGAAAAGATTCCCTGAGGAAGAAATTCATGTTCTTTTGAAAGGCATTGGATTATTACTGTTTGTTGGCCAGTAACGGCTTGAGAGTTAGCGGTGACGCCACATGCTTAGGACTCGCTTTACTTCTTGCATGTTGACCGTGCAATCTGGACATTTTAGCCTAAACCAGCGATGCTGGTGGAAACTAAATAAGGATGTCCCTGTGGATGACAACTCTTGAAGCTATGCAAGTACATGCAAGAACTATGAAGGATTTAGCTCTACAGGCAAATAGAGAAAATGTACCCATAGAATGTATTGCACACGGTGAATGCGCACGGTTCAGTGATCACATGCGGATTCACCTGCGTTCAATAGACGGCAGGGCTGCCTCTTCCGGATTGTCTGCACATACCCTTTGTGATATTAGTGGCTGAATTGCCCCTGGCGGTTACTGCATTATGTATTTGGGGTACTATTTTGCTTCTGCTTGTATTATTATCGGCACAGTTCCGTTTTCTATCCACCTTGAGCTTTTGTTTTTAGTGCTCAGGAGCATGGATATTATTTCAGTAGGATATATTTTGTAGATGGGGTACAGATATCTGTTATTATCTGAAGCTGCTTTCACTGTGTTTTAAGGGTGCACACCTGTGGCCTGCTCACATAAAACAAAAAGTTATTATGGCTTCCTATTCACTTGTTCCAGGTGCACAGAATGCCAAATCTCTGAGGAGCTGCAATTTTAATGACGAGTTACTTTAAAACCTGTGTGCAAGTGTATCTAGAAGAATTGATGCTATTTTAAAGGCAAAAGGCGGTCACACCAAATATTGATGTCATTTAGATTTCTCTTTTTTTTCATTCACTTTACATTTTGTTGATTGATAAAAATAAAATATTAACCCTTCTATTTTTGAAAGCATTTTTATTTTGCAGCATTTGTCCCCACCTGCGTAAAACATTTGCACAGGACTGTATAAATTTGTAATGCAGGAGCTGGTCTCTAACTAATGCTGCCCCTGGTCCAGGAAGTATGATGTATATGACAGGTTCCCTTTAACCTTTAATTAATTATAGTCAACTGTCTGTGTGCGCACGTGGGATTTACTGCTAAACACTACAAACCTTGGCGATTGCATTTCCACGTAGTTTTTTGGAACATATCCCTCATTGCCCCTTAGTTCTGCTTTGAACCAGTTATCATCTGCACCAAGGATCTGTTGAGAGAAATGAATATATTATACACATAGAATTCCCATGTTATTTCAATAAGAAAAACCTACCACAGCAAAAATGCAACTAAAAAACTTCAATTACATAAAAATGCTTTAACCATAGACAAACATACAGGTGCTTCTCACAAAATTAGAATATCATCAAAAAGTTAATTTTTTTCAGTTCTTCAATACAAAAAGTGAAACTCATATATTCTATAGAGTCATTACAAACAGAGCGATCGATTTCAAGTATTTATTTCTATTTATGTTGATGATTATGGCTTACAGCTAATGAAATCCCAAAAGTCATTATCTCAGTAAATTACAATAATTAACAAAAAACACCTGCAAAGGCTTCCTAAGTGTTTAAAATGGTCCTTTAGTCTGTTTCAGTAGCTCCGCAATCATGGGGAAGACTGCTGACTTGACAAGCATATTAATGGAAGGTTGAGTGGAAGGAAAAAGTGTGGTAGAAAAAGGAGCACAAGCAACCGGGATAACCCCAGCCTTGAAAGGATTGTTAAGAAAAGACCATTCAAAAATTTGGGGGAGATTCACAAGGAGTGGACTGCTGTTGGAGTCAATGCTTCACGAGCCACCACACAGAGTCGTATCCAGGACATGGGCTACAAGTGTCGCATTCCTTGTGTCAGCCACTCATGACCAATAGACAATGCCAGAAGCCTCTTACCTGGGCCAAGGAGAAAAAGAACTGGACTGTTGCTCGGTGGTCCAAGGTGTTGTTTTCAGATGAAATTAAATTTTGCAATTCATTTGGAAATCAAGGTCACAGAGTCTGGAGGAAGAGTGGAGAGGCCACAATCCAAGCTGCTTGAGGTCTAGTGTGAAGTTTCCACAATCAGTGATGGTTTGGGGAGCCATGTCATCTGCTGGTGTAGGTCCACTGTGTTTTATCAAGACCAAAGTCAGCACAGCCGTCTACCAGGAAATTTTAGAGCACTTCATGCTTCCCTCTGCCGACAAGCTTTTTGGAGATGGAAATTTCATTCTCCAGCAGGACTTGGAACCTGTCCACACTGCCAAAAGTACCAATACCTGGTTTAAAAACAACAGTATCACTGTGCTTGATTGGCCAGCAAACTCGCCTCACCGTAACCCTATAGAGAATCTATGGAGTATTGTAAAGAGGAAGATGAGAGACACAAGATCCAACAATGCAGACGAGCTGAAGACTGCTATCAAAGCAACCTGGGCTTCCATAACACCTCAGCAGTGCCACAGGCTGATCACCTCCATGCCACACCGCATTGATACAGTAAGTGATGCAAAAGGAGCCCCGACCAAGTATTGAGTGCATTTACTGAACATACATTTCAGTAGGCCAACATTTTGGATTTTAAAATCATTTTTCAAGCTGGTGTTATAAAGTATTCTAAATTACTGAGATAATGACTTTTGGGTTTTCATTGCTGTAAGCCATAATCATCAACATTGACAGAAATAAACACTTGAAATAGATCACTCTGTAATGACTCTATATAATATATGAGTTTCACTTTTTGTATTGAAGACCTGAAATAAATTAAGCTTTTGATGATATCCTAATTTTGTGAGAAGAACCTGTATATTAACGTTCAACACACGACTTCTTCCATACCTGTTTGTTGATTCAAATGAGGCATAAAATAAAAAGGTTTCTCATTATGCTTGGTCATTAGGGGAGATAAACATTTATTTTGAAATTCAAATTTACTGGACTAAACAGCGGCATGACCCCCCTTTCTGAGATAGGCATTTCATTTATATAGCTTTCCATGCACAGGTGGTTGAAGACTTGGACTCCTTTCTTGCTCTGAATTTATTCACATAGAGGTTCGCTGACACAAGCTAAGGAGACAGGTTAGGACCGTCCTGACAGGGTACACCTTGCTGCAGTGGGATGGCTTTTATGCTTTTTGATCAATATAGTGTTCATTTAGTACCTTACGTTATTTACATGTACTATTACTATTTACTTATTTACTTACTATAAGGTATATGCTCATTTTGATTTTTTTTCCCTTGTAATTTGCTGGCAGTATGGTGCAATACTGTAAAAACAGTAGTAGCTCAAAATAAACATTATAAATGCAGTATTCTGGGTACAGAATCTTTTTGGGATGACATACATTCAATCTACTGTCATATTTATAGTCATTCATAGATATATTTACTTTAACTCCTTTCCAACATTGGGCGTAATAGTACACCGATGTCAGACTTCCTCCCTTTGTTGTGGGTTCCAGCGCTGTTTTGAACAGCTGACATGTGCCTCTAACAGCAGTGGGTGGAATCGTGATCCACCTGCGGCTGTTAACTAGTTAAATGCTGCTGTCAAACTCTGACAGCGGCATTTAACACGAGCTTTCGGCAAGCGCGCCAGAAATCCCGCCCATCGGCACCTGTGTCACATGACCACGGGTCACTAATGAGTTGGCATGACAGTCAGAGGTCTCCAGCAGACCTCTATGGTTGTTACTGCCAGATTGCTATGAGCGCCGCCCGGTGGTCAGCGCTCATAGCAAGTGAGCAATTCTGCTACATACAGGCGATCTGATCATTGCCTCTATGTAGCAGAGCCGATCGGGTTATGGCAGCTTCTAGTCTCCCATGGAGACTATTGAAGCATGCAAAAAGTAAAAAAAAGTTTTTAAAACTATAAAAGAATAAAAAAGTTCAAATTACCCTCCTTTCGTCCCATTCAAAATAAAACAATAAAAAAATCAAAACATACACATATTTGGTATTGCCAATTTCAGAATCGCCTGATCTATCAAAATAGAAAAAGAATTAACCTGATTGCTGAACAGCGTAATGAGAAAAAAGTGAAAACGCCAGAATTACGTTTTTTGGTTGCCACAACATTGAATTAAAATGCAATAACGGGTGATTAAAAAATGGTATCTGCACCAAAATGGTATCATTAAAACATCAGCTCGGCATGCATAAAATAAGCCCTCACCCAACCCGAGATCACTAAAACTGGAGACGCTACGGGTATTGGAATATGGAGCAACTTTTTTTTAACAAACTTTGGAACTTTTTTCACCACTTAAATAAACAAGAACCTAGACATGTTTGGTGTCTATGAACGTGTAATGACCTGAAGAATTATAATGGCAGGTCAGTTTTAGCATTTGGTGAACCTGGTAAGTAAAAAAAAAACAACTGTGGAATTGCATTTTTTTTTTGCAATTTCACCGCACTTTGAATTTGTTTCCCGTTTTCCAGTACACGATATGTTAAAACTAATGGTGTCGTTCAAAAGTACAACTTGTTTTGCAAAAAACAAGCCCTCACATGGCCATTTTGACACAAAAAATAAAAAGTTATGGCTCGGGGAAGAAGGGGAGCAAAAAACGAAAACGGAAAATGGCTCGTTGGTTAAGGGGTTAAGACCGGAATCTACAAAAATGGTCTAATCATGGTCTAAATCATAATGGCAGGTCAGTTTTAGCATTAATTGAACATAGTAAAAAAGCAAGACAAAAACAATTGTGGAATTGCGCTTTTTTTTTGCAATTTCACCGCACTTGGAATTTTTTCCCATTCTCCAGTACATGATATGTTAAAACCAATGGTGTCGTTCAAAAGTACAACTAGTTCCACAAAAAACAAGCCCTCACATGACCATATTGATTGTAAAATAAAAAAGTTATGGCTCTGGGAAGAAGGGGAGCAAAAAACGAAAACGCAAAAACTAAACTACCTCCGGGGGTTAAGGGGCTCAAGAGAACCTGTCAGCAGCATTTTGCTAAGTAAAGTACAGACAGGGCCATATTGGCACTGTCATACTGATTAAAATGATGCCTCAGGTGAAGAGATCCATCTTGTAGATTTTCTTTAATCTTTGAAGTTTCCTTGTATTCATATCTTCGTGCATCGGGGTGGTCCTGTGAGTGGGACTATGGGTAGGGTCTTCGCAGCTTTGTTCTGTACCCTTCCCTGTGTTTGAATGTACTCTCTTTTTCTTTATTTAAAATTTCACGCCTCGCCATCCTAGCCTCTAGTGGTGCTTGAGCAGATAGAGCTCTTTGAAGTTTTCAGGAGAATGGCACCGGCGGCTGCAGATTGCAGATTGCTCAATGCCTCTGACGCCATTTTACTCAAGTCCACCATTAGTACTAGTAGCCAGCGGAGTTTCACCAGATTGATCTAATGGCTAGAAAAGATACCCAGACACAGCGGGTGGATGGAACACATCTGAAGACCCCACCCATGGTCCCGCCCACAGTCCCGCCCCATGCACAAAAATATGAATACAGGGAAACTTAAAAAAAGTTAAAGAAAATCTACAAGATGGATTTTTTCACCTGAGGCATCATTTTAATAAGTATGAGAGCGCCAATATGGCCCTGTCTGAACTTTACTTAGTAAAATGCTACAGACAGATTTCCTTCAAGTACACAATGCTGGAAATATATTATTCCCACTATGCCAGTTTTTTGTGTTTTGCCATCTGTGACATCTGCTAAATATATTATGGTTAATAGTTTACTCAGCATTCAGTTGTTTTTCCATCTGTGACACTGCAGGTTACACTTTATTATGCTAAGTAAATTTTAGCAATGTAAATGAAGTAGAGAGGAGTGAATAGATTCTATATGAATCAAATTCATGTCCAATTTTTTACCAAATTTTCTGGACTCTGCTAATTTGAAATATTTGCCATTCAATTTGTGTTAATCACCAAAAATGCCGCCTTTTTTTATGCAATATTACACAAGCCAGAAATGGCTGTCTGGACCACAGGTGCATCCTGGCGGGCCTCGTCATAATGTCTTGCAGCTAGAACATCTCATGGTTTAGCACAACCAATCATGATGGGCTATCATAGCCTGTATAAAAGCAGAGGCAGGAAATGCACAAGCCATTTAGGCTTTAATCTCAATAGTTAGAGGGTGCTCACAGCTTAGCCAAAGAGGTAGGAAGAGACAGCCATAAAACACTAAATAAACATTACACGTAGTGTGTGACAGCACTTTATTGAGGAATGGTTACCTGCTGATTTCATAGTCATACATGTTGTAGTCACTTTGATAGTACTAAGGATTTGTTTGTGGTACAGAGATTGAAATAAGTTGGATAGTGTTCTAGAAGTCATCAGACTGTTATAAATGTGTTTTCAAGGCAATTAAAGTACTTGTGAATGTGATTCCCCACAAATAGATTTGTCATTAATCAAATTGTCAAAGCTGGAGAATTCAAATTCCAAAAGATTGACTAATCATTAATATGAAATAGTATAAATGGTTATAGAAAGTGAGAAGATGGGACCATCAAATGGACCACTTCCCTGCTGCTAAGGACAAGTGATAGTGCCAAAGAGAAGACACCTCGGGACCACTTCCCTGCTGCTAAGGACAAGTGATAGTGCCAAAGAGAAGACACCTCGGGACCACTTCCCTGCTGCTAAGGACAAGTGATAGTGCCAAAGAGAAGACACCTCGGGACCACTTCCCTGCTGCTAAGGACAAGTGATAGTGCCAAAGAGAAGACACCTCGGGACCACTTCCCTGCTGCTAAGGACAAGTGATAGTGCCAAAGAGAAGACACATCGGGAAACACTTGGATCAAAAGACAATTCCCTACCTAGACTTCATTGATTACACCTATGTCCTACAGGTGCCTTAGGTCCAGCATAGTTTTGAAAATGAAATAAAAGCTTTGACTGAGATTGTAACTGAAGTATAAGTAGTTTATACACCATCATTCATTCCCCGATAGAGATTTTCATTTTTGCAGATAAGTAATCTCAAAAGCAGTTGAAAGTTCAAACAAAAAGGGAAGGTCACGTGGAACCAAGCTTCTGTCATCTCCAGCTTCTAAACCGAGGGACATTTCCTACCGAATATATGGATTCTCATCTATTTCTGGTAGAGCGAGATGTGATAACCTTTTCTTTGCCAAACAGATCTCAATTACTGCTATTATTGCAATTGTATACGGCCGCAGACCTGCGCTCATTGTCAAAACATCTTGCAGACCTTCTGGAGGAGAGATATTAACAAATTTTTAGCTTTGAATAAAATACTTTGCGAATAGCGTGTGGGCTTTAGCAGACACAACAGGGTCAGTTGCTGGATAAAACAGGTTGAGAAATAACAACAAGTGCATTTGTGTTTAGTCTATTGGATCAGCATACTGGCCCCTGTTCCCTGGTCTTAGGTAACTGAATGGCAGAATAAAAAAAACCCTATTAAGTTATCTTCCCCAAGCACAGAATAACAGCAAGGCCAGTTTATCTGTATCCTCTGTGGATTACACCAAGGTTTCTGTCTCTATGTTAATTGACTGAAGCTTTCAGAGCGTGGATGGAGAGGTGAGAAGCTGGCAATTTCATTTTATCCCTTCAGTTATACGTTGCTGTGCTCTCCTGGGAAGAAAAAGGCGCAAGGAGGGTATAACCTGAAATTGTATTTGTTTAAAACATTTTAGAAAGAGAGAACAATCTTGAACTCGTCTCTGTCTTGGGAAATTAAAGCAGTTTGGTTACTGAGTGTCTCATTGTCTACAAAAATGGGAGGTAAATGTGAGGACTTGCAGAAGACTGGAATATTCCAGAAGACATGTCTAACACAGAAATGTAAATGACAAGTAAGAGACAAAAACATTATTATAGCTGAATAAAGGCGGAACAGATCAACAGTGATCACTCAGATCATAATTGGAGTTGCCTGAGATTAAAGGGTTATTTCCCCAAAAAGATAAGGGATAACTAGATAAGTGCAGGAGTCTGACTGCTGGGACCCCCAGAGATCCTGAGATCGGGGCTTCAGATCCCCAAAATACCTGCCTCTATTTTACATAACATGGAAGATTACATCAAATCGAAAATGGCTCTTGTGACCACTGGTGCGGCCAAGCGAGTCTCATCATAGTGCCTTGCAGCTAGAACATCACATGGTTTAACACAACGAATCAGAATGGGCTGTATAAAAGCAGTGGCAGGGAATGCATCAGCCATTTAGGGTCAAATCTGTATAATGAGAAGAGGCTCACAGCTTAGCATAGAGAAAGGGAGAGATGGCCATAATACGCAGAATAAAGATTACAGATAGTGTTTTTGACAGGACAGCACTAAAGAATTGTTACCAGCTGTTTCCCATATATGTTGTGGTCACTTTGATATTAGATGTGTTTGTGTTGTAGAGCTTGAAATGAGTTGGATATAGTCCTTGAAGTCCTGTATTTATTGCCTATGGGATTGCCAGAGTGCTATATCCAGCAGTCCTATAGAAAATAAATGGAGCAGGGGCCGAGCATGCGCACCTCCACTTAATTAACAATGGGGATCCAAAGTCCCCATCTTGGGATCGCTGAAGTTCCCTGTTGCCCAGAACCTCAGTGATCAGCAGGTCATCCCTTATTCCATGGATAACGAATACGTTTTTTGTTTTTTTTAGAATAACCGTTTTTTTTCAGGAGACATGCACAACTAAAGACATTTATGCAACTTGCTGTTGCACTAAAACAACAGTCAAACTGCAGACAGGTAGCATGTAACTTAGTCTATTGGAGTAAAGTCATGTGTGACTGGAGACCTGCTCTTCAAAATCCACTAGATTTTTATTTTTTGCTTTGATTGACTTGTAGTTGTGGTGGGTTGCAGTTCACAATGCAAGTCTATGGGCTAAAATTGGATTTGATACCATATGCAATATCACAATCTTCATGGCACGCGTGACACGTTACTGTCTAGCCCCAGTCTTAAAAGATACCTATCATTTTATGATTTAACATCTAGTCACTTCATAATTTCTGCAGGAGATTGGTGAGTGAACGAGTCAAGAAACCAAGCTGGTGCTCAAAAAATGTTCCGCAACGTGCTGCTCAGCAGTCAAAAGTGCCGAGTTCCTGCATCAGTGCAAACATAGGGAGATGTATGGGGTGTGCAGAATTCTAAGAGCCAATGCACAACTTTGCTCTCTAGGTAATAGATTTTCTATTGAACCCTTACATCTCTCTGTGCATAAACTCATGCAGGAGCTCAGCACCTATGCCTGCTGATCAGCACGTTGCGGAACGATTTTTTAGCAATCTTTGAGGGTCTTGGAATCCAGACTTCCACTGATCTGCCACACATGTTAGGAAGGAACTAGATAATAACTAAAAGCTAAAACAATAGGTACTATCTAATTGGCAAAATTACATGCAACTTGTGACCCTGCAAATCAATATCCAACAGTCACAGGTCACAATGCGACCCCACTGATAATCATTAGATCATTATGTTGTACAAAACTTATTTCCCCCTCTGTTTGATAGTTGTAAAAAATCAGGAAATAATTGAGGAAAAAATGGGCAATAATCGGGGCTGACTATTAAAAATTATAATTCTTGGGGAATGCAAGAAGATTTTTAATATTCTCATTACCAATTGCCAGGCTCTGTTAATCTCAATAAGTGTTATAATTTCATGATCAAATTGTCCAAACATTTAGAGAGTTACCTTCGTTTTAGTTTTTATTTAATAAACACATGAAAATAAGGAACCTTGTAATATATCTTATCAGAGAAATCGGCATCTTTCTCTCCATGGACTGATCTTTTACTCTCAATCCATAGGTAAAATATGTCTTCAGTTAAGACAGATTTTCATATTACTGAGATAGGCGATGAAGTCAAACCGAAACGCGCGTCGGGGTGCGTTTGCACACACGGGACTCTAACTCCTCGAGGTATTTTGTATACTATGGTATATATTCTGGTACATTTTCATTGGCACTCTTTGCTTAGCACCTATTCCAGACTTATATATTAGTTTGCTTTCATTGGGTTTTGTATTCAAATTGCATTTTTTGCATATTGGGTACTGATGTACCTCTATATTCATTCACTTTGACACTTTATTGTAATTTTTGCACATTGAGTACATATGTACTTATATATTTATTTATTTGGACACTTTATACACTTACACTTGTTTTTTTATCAGATTTGTATGATTTTATACTACCGTAATTTACCTTGAGGGCTCTTATTTATCCTATAACTTAAATATTATTTTTTCTATGTACCCTATTGTGTGCACATTATGGTTTTAACCTTTTTATTGTGATTTGCCTTATTGCCATATGTAAAAATAAAAATTAATTAAGAAAATATTTTTATTATACTGATCTCTTGTCTGGTATTTCTCCTCTGTAATCTGTGCTTTGGTTTTAGCTTTAGTGTTTTAATATGGTACATTCAGAAGGTTGGTCAAATTTAAGTTAGTCTCTGAAAAGCCCACTAAAGGTGCCCATTAGTGAGGAGCGAACGTGCCTGGTTAACGTCTTATCTGAGCACATTCGCTTGTTACACGAGTATCTTGGGCGTGCACGTGCTGTATATTATGTTCGAGTCCCTGCGGCTGCATGATTTGTGGCTGTTAGACAGCCTGAACACATGGGGGGATTGTCTGTTTGTTAAGGACGCAGAAGATACTCCAATATTCCAATTTCATAAATTTATGACATATCCAAATTCCTCCTGTGAGCTCCTGATTCTCAGTAATACAGGTGTGCCGATGCAGCTACTGTAAACACACTTCGACACTTTGACTGACAGCCGGCTTGGCAGTGCATCAGTGCAGAGCTTGCTGTCAGTCAAAATGCCAGGTATGTTAGTCACCAATCTCAATACTGTGAGTGGTGACTGTAGCCATGCCGGTTTACCTTTATGTCAAAAAGCCGGCAGCTCCAGGGAAGAGTAAAAATCATTTTCTCCTGGGTGCCGCACTCTCAGTACCAGATCCTATCTACATTAACCTGCAGATTAACCTTGTTTCTACAGGTTAATTGCATTACTCAACTTGACAGGTACCCTTTAAATCCTTCACAGTTTTCCCTTTACTGTAAGTAGACCCACCTATACCGTAACAGTAGCTCCAAAACACTTTTATGACATATTAGTTTGACATGTCAAATTTAAAGGGGCTGTCCAATACTCAGACAACCACTTTTCAACATATTAATTGAGAAGGGGGTTGTCTGAGTATTGGACAACTCTTTTAAATCTATAGTAGTGTTATACAGGGAGATTAAAAAAGAATGGTGTAAAATTATAGCCTTGGTAGTCATAACTGAGCGAACGTAGCACAAAGGTACTAACATGAATAGACACATTAACATGCTTTAGCCATACATTACAACTGTTCAAAGTATTTTCCATTGATGACATGACAGATGTCTAGGTGGTTGTCCAGTTTTGTCCAGATGTGTGCCAGCATATCCTCAGATATAGATGTTACTGTTTCAGTGATGCATTGTTCTAGGTCATGTCCCAATGTTTTGTTGGCCTCCTTGAGCTCCAGATCTATCACCGTGTGCTTCTTTCTGTGAGGCTACCGTAAGGCGTCCATTAGAGATGAGTGAGCCTGAACTTCAAAGTTTGACGTTCGTACCGGGCTGTTAGCGTTCAGTGCTAAATGCTGAACATGGAATTCTGTTATAATGTTCGGAGTTCTTGAAGACGTCTTGGAGAAGAGAGCAAAAGAGAGAGAGAGAATTTTCCAGCTGAAAATGTTGGGTTCTCAATGTTTTCAATGAGGTTCCAAGGGTCCGCTCATCCCTAGACTCAGTGTATCTGTGTCCTCCAGCCACAGGATCTGAACGACCGGAGATAACACATTACTGAAACAGTGGAGTCCGTATATGAGGACATGTTGGCTCGCGTCTGGAAAAAATAGGACCATCGCCTAGACATCTACAGTGGTCACCAATGGAAAATACTTTGAACATTTGCAGGGTATAGATCAAACTTGATTTTCATCTTAATAAATTTGGGTTATGCTCTCAGATTATGAATTTCGAGACTATAATTTTGCACCATCCCTTTTGAATCACCCTGTCCTACTGTATATGATGGCGCCATAACGCAAGTTGATTATTTTGCCCCTCTTCCAGGTTTTTATATATTTCCAGTTGCGACTTTAGTTCTTGAACGACGAGGCACTTAGCCAATTTCTATAAGTGCGTCTCTGTTACAAACAGGGGAGGATGTCTTTACCGCCTATTTTTGACTTCCAGGTGCCAACATTTAGTGAATCATTAGCAAAAATTGTAAAACTGCACTAATTGGCTTTTGGTAAATTGGCTGCATCTATTAAAATTATTTAAGCACAAATTGGCTGCCTACTAATTGTAGATAACAGGTGATAAATGACTTTATGTAAAGTGGCATCAAAACATGAATCCCAAACTTTTGTAATACTCCCCCGTCCCTGCTGATTATGGTAAAATGACTCCAATAGACATTGATAGGAGAGAAGCTTCTTTTATTGATTATTGCTATAGTGGAGCTCATATAATGACAGCCCTTTAATTTAGCCGAGTGTAAAAGTAGTCAAAGGAATAAAAGTAAAAGCGATTAGAATATCTATTATGCTTACTCCAAGGTGGCAAAGATTAACAAGGATAATTCAAGCTTTCAGCATTCAGTTTTCACAGCATACTTACCATAATAAATATACCACATAAATCATAGAAATTGTATAGTAAAAGCACGACTAATGTAAAATCCATTTCCAAGAAAAAAAAAGATTAGAGACTATTAAAATTGCATACCTTTAAACCGTCCATTATATAATAGTGCTCTCCATTTATGCATTAATAATATATTGTTACAGTTCACAGCAATTCACATAATGGACCAAGTTGTTTTAATATTTATTTTTTCTTTTTATTACAGCTGTTTAATTGCCATTTTATGTTGTTGCGGTATTTTACTTTATATGTATACATTTTATATTGCTGCATAGACTATATTTAGGTTATATTACTGTTTGAACCTTATAGGGGGATTTTACATTAGGCATTTCAATGAGAACACTGTGTTTTTGCCATTTTTTTTTTTGCAAAAAACTTTGTCTTCCCTGAAGTTTTTGTTAAATAATCAGAAAAATCCCCACATTTTAATGGCATTTTGTGCCACTATTTTGCAGCAATAAATGCTGCAGTCAGATATTAGCTGGTAATCAATAAGGAAATAATATAAAAAATTTCAAACATTTTCATGTTTTTTTTTTTAAATAAGCACAATTTAAAGAGAATTAGTTACCATGTTTTAGCTACCCCATCTGAGAGCAACGTGATGCAGAGGCAAAGACCCTGATTGCAGTGATATATCACTTACTAAGCTGCTTACTTGTTGTGAATTTGGATTCTGGGCTCCCCCGGTGGCCGCTTGTGGAATTGGACTTGTCATCCTCTTTCCTGTTTCACCTGGTTCCATCAGTAGTGGGTGTCGCTATTTAAGCTCATTTCTCTGGTGGTTTCTTGCCGGTCAACAATGTTATCTGATGCCTCTCAGTGCTTGTTCCTGCTTCTAGACAACTACTAGTTAAGTTGGACTTTTGTCCATGTTTTGTTTTGCCTATTTGTTCCAGTTCACAGCTGAAGTTTTGTTACTGTGTCTGGAAAGCTCTCGTTGATCAGGGATTGCTACTCTGGCGTTATGAGTTAATGCCAGAGTTTAAGGTAATCTCTGGATGGTGTTTTGTTAGTGTTTTTCTGCTGACCATGAAAGTATACTATCTGTCTTCTGCTATCTAGTAAGCGGACCTCAAATTTGCTAAGACTATTTTCCTGCTGCGTTTGTAGTTTCATCTGAACTCACCGTCATTATATGTGGGGGGCTACTGTCTTCTTTGGAATATTTCTCTAGAGGTGAGCCAGGTCTTATATTTCCCTCTGCTAGCTATTTAGGTCTTAGGCCAGAGCTGGGCATCTAGCGATAAATAGGAAATGCTACCTGGCTATTTCTAGTTGCGCGGCAGGCTTAGTTCATGGTCAGTATAGTTCCATCTTCCGAGAGCTTGTCCCTCTATAGGCTTGCTATGATCTCTGCCTGCAGAGATCATGACAGTTTGACCGGCCTCTAAAGTGTTAAAGACCCAGGTTGAGAAAGGAGAGTTATAAGAAGTCTGCTGGAATTTTTTTTTTTTTTTTTTCCTCCAGTCTGCCTTGCTGCAGTCTTTTTTCTCTCTCTCCTCCTAATCTCTGTATGCTCTGTGTGCACCTGACTATAATGGATCTCCAGAGTGTAACTGCGGGTTTGAATAATCTCATCACGAAAGTACAAAATTTACAAGATTTTGTGGTACATGCTCCGGTATCTGAGCCGAGAATTCCTTTGCCGGAGTTCTTCACAGGGAATAGAGCTAGCTTCCAGAATTTCCGAAATAAATGTAAGCTTTATTTGTCCCTGAAGTCTCGTTCAGCTGGAGACCCTGCCCAGCAGGTTAGGATTGTGATTTCCTTGCTCAGGGGTGACCCTCAAGATTGGGCCTTCTCATTGCCAGCAGGGGATCCTGCGTTACGCGATGTGGATGCGTTTTTTCTGGCCTTGGGCTTGCTTTATGAGGAACCTCATTTGGAACTTCAGGCAGAAAAAACTTTGATGGCACTATCTCAGGGGCAAGACGAAGCTGAAGTTTTCTGCCAAAAATTCCGTAAATGGTCTGTGCTTACTCAGTGGAATGAGTGCGCTTTGGCGGCAACTTTCAGAGAAGGTCTCTCTGATGCCGTTAAGGATGTTATGGTGGGGTTCCCTTTGCCTGCAGGTCTGAATGAGTCCATGACAATGGCTATTCAGATTGATAGGCGTCTGCGGGAGCGCAAACCGGTGCACCATCTGGCGGTGTCTATGGAAAAGACGCCAGAAAGTATGCAGTGTGATAGAATTCTGTCCAGGAGCGAGCGACAGAATTTTAGACGGAAGAATGGATTGTGTTTCTATTGTGGGGATTCTACTCATGTTATATCAGCATGCTCTAGGCGTACAAAGAAGCTTGATAAGTTTGTTTCCATTGGCACCATTCAGTCTAAGTTTATTTTGTCTGTAACCCTGATTTGCTCTTTGTCATCCATTGCCACGGACGCCTATGTTGACTCTGGCGCCGCTCTGAGTCTTATGGATTGGTCCTTTGCCAATCGTTGTGGTTTTAATTTAGAGCCTTTGGAGACTCTTATTCCTCTGAAGGGGATTGACTCCACCCCATTGGCTAATAATAAACCACAATACTGGACACAAGTAACCATGCTTATCAATCCGGATCACCAGGAGATTATTCGTTTCCTGGTGCTGTATAATTTACATGACGATTTGGTACTGGGATTGCCATGGTTGCAGTCTCACAACCCAGTCTTGGACTGGAGAGCAATGTCTGTGTTGAGCTGGGGATGTAAGGGTATTCATGGGGACGTACCTTTGGTTTCTATTTCGTCGTCCATTCCCTCTGAAGTCCCTGAGTTCCTCTCTGATTATCAAGACGTCTTTGACGAACCCAAGCTTGGGTCGTTACCTCCGCACCGTGAGTGCGATTGTGCCATAGATTTGATACCGGGTTGTAAATATCCAAAGGGTCGTTTGTTTAATTTGTCTGTGCCGGAACATGCTGCTATGCGGGAATATATAAAGGAGTCTTTAGAAAAGGGACATATTCGTCCATCTTCTTCTCCCTTGGGAGCTGGGTTTTTCTTTGTCTCAAAAAAAGACGGCTCTTTGAGACCATGTATTGATTATCGGCTTCTGAATAAGATCACTGTTAAGTATCAATACCCATTGCCATTGCTTACTGATTTGTTTGCTCGTATAGAGGGTGCTAAGTGGTTCTCTAAAATTGATCTTCGTGGGGCGTATAATTTGGTGCGGATCAGGCAGGGGGATGAGTGGAAGACCGCATTTAATACGCCCGAGGGCCACTTTGAGTATTTGGTCATGCCTTTTGGTCTTTCTAATGCCCCTTCAGTTTTCCAGTCTTTTATGCATGATATTTTCCGCGATTTTCTGGATAAATTTATTATAATATATCTGGATGATATTCTGATTTTTTCTGATGACTGGGACTCTCATGTCCAGCAGGTCAGGAGAGTTTTTCAGGTTCTGCGGTCTAATTCTTTATGTGTGAAGGGGTCTAAGTGCGTTTTTGGGGTCCAGAAAATTTCCTTTTTGGGGTATATTTTTTCTCCCTCTTCCATTGAGATGGATCCCGTCAAGGTGCAAGCTATTTGTGACTGGACTCAGCCCTCCTCTCTTAAGGGTCTTCAGAGATTTTTGGGCTTTGCCAACTTTTACCGCCGATTTATTGCTGGTTTTTCGGATGTCGTTAAACCACTGACTGATTTGACCAGACAAGGCGCTGATGTTGCTAATTGGTCCCCTCATGCTGTAGAGGCCTTTCAGGAGCTTAAGCGCCGTTTTGCCTCTGCCCCTGTGTTGCGTCAGCCTGATGTGAATCTGCCTTTTCAGGTTGAGGTTGACGCTTCGGAGATCGGAGCTGGGGCAGTGTTGTCGCAGAAAGGTTCCGACTGCTCCGTCATTAGGCCTTGTGCCTTCTTTTCTCGCAAATTTTCGCCCGCAGAGCGGAATTATGATGTTGGGAATCGGGAGCTTTTGGCCATGAAGTGGGCGTTTGAGGAGTGGCGCCATTGGCTCGAGGGGGCTAGGCATCAGGTGGTGGTATTGACTGACCACAAAAATTTGATTTATCTTGAGACTGCCAGACGCCTGAATCCTAGACAGGCGCGCTGGTCTTTATTTTTTTCTCGCTTTAATTTTGTGGTGTCATACCTACCGGGTTCTAAGAATGTTAAGGCAGATGCCCTTTCTAGGAGTTTTGACCCGGACTCTCCTGGTAATTCTGAACCCACAGGTATCCTTAGGGAGGGAGTAATTTTGTCGGCCGTTTCTCCTGATCTGCGGCGGTCCTTGCAAGAGTTTCAGGCGGATAGACCGGATCGTTGTCCGCCTGATAGACTGTTTGTTCCGGATGATTGGACCAGCAGAGTCATCTCTGAGGTACATTCTTCTGCATTGGCAGGTCATCCCGGAATTTTTGGTACCAGGGATTTGGTGGCAAGATCCTTCTGGTGGCCTTCTCTGTCACGAGATGTGCGAGTCTTTGTGCAGTCATGTGACGTTTGTGCTCGGGCCAAGTCTTGTAGTTCTCGGGCTAGCGGACTGCTGTTGCCCTTGCCTATTCCTAAGAGGCCTTGGACACACATCTCGATGGATTTTATTTCAGATCTGCCTGTTTCCCAGAAGATGTCTGTCATCTGGGTGGTCTGTGACCGTTTCTCTAAAATGGTCCATTTGGTTCCTCTGCCCAAGTTGCCTTCTTCTTCTGAGTTGGTTCCTCTGTTTTTTCAGAATGTTGTCCGATTGCACGGTATTCCTGAGAATATTGTTTCTGACAGAGGTACCCAATTTGTGTCTAGATTTTGGCGGGCATTCTGTGCTAGGATGGGCATAGATTTGTCTTTTTCATCTGCTTTTCACCCTCAGACTAATGGCCAGACCGAGCGGACTAATCAGACCCTTGAGACATATCTGAGGTGTTTTGTCTCTGCTGACCAGGATGATTGGGTTGCTTTTTTGCCATTGGCAGAGTTCGCCCTCAATAATCGGGCCAGTTCTTCCACCTTGGTGTCCCCGTTTTTCTGTAATTCGGGGTTTCACCCTCGATTTTCCTCCGGTCAGGTGGAATCCTCGGATTGTCCTGGAGTGGATGCGGTGGTGGAGAGATTGCATCACATCTGGGGGCAGGTTATGGACAATTTGAAGTTGTCCCAGGAGAAGACTCAGCGTTTTGCCAACCGTCATCGTCGTGTTGGTTCTCGGCTTTGTGTTGGAGATTTAGTGTGGTTGTCTTCTCGTTTTGTCCCTATGAGGGTCTCTTCTCCTAAGTTTAAACCTCGGTTCATCGGCCCTTATAGAATATTGGAGATTCTTAATCCTGTTTCTTTCCGTTTGGACCTCCCTGCGTCCTTTTCCATTCATAACGTTTTTCATCGGTCGTTATTGCGCAGGTATGAGGTACCTGTTGTACCTTCAGTTGAGCCTCCTGCTCCGGTGTTGGTTGAGGGTGAGTTGGAGTACGTTGTGGAGAAAATTTTGGACTCTCGTGTTTCCAGACGGAAACTCCAGTATCTGGTCAACTGGAAGGGTTACGGCCAGGAGGATAATTCTTGGGTCAATGCATCTGATGTTCATGCTTCTGATCTTGTTCGTGCCTTCCATAGGGCTCATCCTGGTCGCCCTGGTGGATCTGGTGAGGGTTCGGTGCCCCCTCCTTGAGGGGGGGGTACTGTTGTGAATTTGGATTCTGGGCTCCCCCGGTGGCCGCTTGTGGAATTGGACTTGTCATCCTCTTTCCTGTTTCACCTGGTTCCATCAGTAGTGGGTGTCGCTATTTAAGCTCATTTCTCTGGTGGTTTCTTGCCGGTCAACAATGTTATCTGATGCCTCTCAGTGCTTGTTCCTGCTTCTAGACAACTACTAGTTAAGTTGGACTTTTGTCCATGTTTTGTTTTGCCTATTTGTTCCAGTTCACAGCTGAAGTTTTGTTACTGTGTCTGGAAAGCTCTCGTTGATCAGGGATTGCTACTCTGGCGTTATGAGTTAATGCCAGAGTTTAAGGTAATCTCTGGATGGTGTTTTGTTAGTGTTTTTCTGCTGACCATGAAAGTATACTATCTGTCTTCTGCTATCTAGTAAGCGGACCTCAAATTTGCTAAGACTATTTTCCTGCTGCGTTTGTAGTTTCATCTGAACTCACCGTCATTATATGTGGGGGGCTACTGTCTTCTTTGGAATATTTCTCTAGAGGTGAGCCAGGTCTTATATTTCCCTCTGCTAGCTATTTAGGTCTTAGGCCAGAGCTGGGCATCTAGCGATAAATAGGAAATGCTACCTGGCTATTTCTAGTTGCGCGGCAGGCTTAGTTCATGGTCAGTATAGTTCCATCTTCCGAGAGCTTGTCCCTCTATAGGCTTGCTATGATCTCTGCCTGCAGAGATCATGACACTTACTGCAGTTTTGATAAAATCACTGTTTTCTCTACTGTAGATCTACCAGTTCTCTGAATGCTAAGCTCTGTATAACCCCGCCCACATCGCTGATTGGCAGCTTTCTGTGTACACTGTGCATAGGCAGAAAGCTGAAAATCAGTGGTGTGGGCGGGGTTATACAGATCACGACTATGGAGGCTCTCTGCCTCTACATTATGCTGCTTGTTATGATCCTAGTGGCAAGGATCGCAAGTAGGACTAGCTAAGTAACTAAACAGACTACAAACTCTGGGGAAGTGGTAACTAAATTGACCGCAACCTGATCCTATCCGCAAACAACTATAGGCAGCCGTGGAACGTTACCTGAAAATCCTAGACGTCTCTTCACAGCCTGAGAAACTGACTATTCCTAGAGGGAACGAAAGTCCTCACTTGCCTCAGTGAAATGACCCCAAAGATATAGAATAGCCCCCCACAAATATTAACGGTGAGTTAAGGGGAAAGCACAAATGCAGAGATGAAATTAGATTTAGCAAATGAGGCCCGCTAACACTAGAAAGCAGAAAATAGATAGGGAACTGTGCGGTCAATTAAAAACCCTATTCAAAATATCCACGCAGAGATTGCTCGAGCCCCCGCACCAACTAACGGTGCGGGGGAAGCAACTCTGTACCCCAGAGCAAACCAGCAGCAAGAAATCACATATTAGCAAGCTGGACTAAACTCATCATACACAGAAATCATATTGCAGACTGATGAGCAAAAAATAATTAAACAGAACTTAGCTTCTCCTGAAGAGACTGAAACCGAAGATAATCAGGAGTAATCAGAATAGCACTGAATACATTGACAGCCGGCAACAAGTGGAAGTGAAACAGAGCTAAATAGGAAACTCCCAAGTGAATAACGAGGCAGCTGATCAGCCACAGACCCGCAGGATAACAAACAAAGCCACCAGGGGGAGCCCAAAACAAAAGTCACACAATACCACCTGTGACCACAAGAGGGAGCCTGAAAACAGAGTTCACAACAGTACCCCCCCCTTGAGGAGGGGTCACCGAACCCTCATCAAAACCCCCAGGGTGATCAGGGTGAGCCACATGGAAGGCACGAACCAAATCGGCCGCATGAACATCAGAGGCGACAACCCAGGAATTATCCTCCTGACCATAGCCCTTCCATTTAACCAAATACTGAAGCCTCCGTCTAGAAATACGAGAATCCAAGATCTTCTCCACCACGTATTCCAATTCTCCCTCAACCAGCACAGGGGCAGGAGGCTCAACCGGAGGACCCACAGGCACCACATACCTCCGCAACAACGACCGATGAAACACATTATGAATAGCAAACGATGCTGGGAGGTCCAAACGAAATGACACAGGGTTAAGGACTTCCAAAATCTTATAAGGACCGATAAACCGAGGCTTGAACTTAGGAGAGGAGACCTTCATAGGAACAAAGCGAGAAGACAACCACACCAAGTCCTCAACGCGAAGT
The DNA here is from genome assembly GCF_051348905.1 of Ranitomeya variabilis. Lineage (NCBI taxonomy): Eukaryota > Metazoa > Chordata > Amphibia > Anura > Dendrobatidae > Ranitomeya > Ranitomeya variabilis. The sequence continues at coordinate 168,463,468 of NC_135239.1, read as the reverse complement.
CGGGGACCCACACAGCGACGGCGGTTGGCAAAGCGCTGAGCCTTCTCTTGTGACAGCTTCAAATTGTCCACAACATGATTCCAAATCTGATGCAACCTATCCACCACAACATCCACTCCAGGACAGTCAGAAGGCTCCACCTGACCCGAGGAAAAAACGAGGATGAAACCCCGAATTACAAAAAAAAGGAGAAACCAAAGTAGCAGAACTAGCCCGATTATTAAGGGCAAACTCGGCCAATGGCAAAAAAGTCACCCAGTCGTCCTGATCAGCAGAAACAAAACATCTCAAATAGGTTTCCAAGGTCTGATTAGTTCGCTTGGTTTGGCCATTCATCTGAGGATGGAAGGCCGACAAAAAAGACAAATCAATGCCCATCTTAGCGCAAAAGGTCCGCCAAAATCTAGACACAAACTGGGATCCTCTGTCGGAAACAATATTTTCAGGGATCCCATGCAAACGAACCACATTTTGAAAAAAAAGCGGAACCAACTCGGAGGAGGAAGGCAACTTAGGCAAGGGCACCAAATGGACCATCTTAGAAAAACGATCACACACCACCCAGATGACAGACATTCTCTGAGAGACAGGGAGATCCGAAATAAAATCCATGGAAATGTGCGTCCAAGGCCTCTTCGGGACAGGCAAAGGTAACAGCAAACCACTGGCACGAGAACAGCAAGGCTTAGCCCGAGCACAAATCCCACAAGACTGCACAAAGGAACGCACATCCCGCGACAAGGAAGGCCACCAAAAGGACCTGGCCACCAAATCTCTGGTACCAAATATTCCAGGATGGCCCGCCAACACCGAAGAATGAACCTCGGAAATAACTCTGCTGGTCCATCTGTCCGGGACAAACAGTCTCTCCGGTGGACAACGGTCAGGTCTATCCGCCTGAAACTCCTGCAGCACTCGTCGCAAATCTGGGGAGATGGCAGACAAAATCACCCCTTCTCTGAGAATACCAGCCGGCTCTGAATCTCCAGGAGAGTCAGGCACAAAACTCCTAGAAAGAGCATCAGCCTTTACATTCTTCGAACCAGGCAGGTACGAGACCACGAAATCAAAACGAGAGAAAAACAACGACCAACGAGCCTGTCTAGGATTCAGCCGCTTGGCCGACTCGAGATAAATCAGATTCTTGTGATCAGTCAAGACCACCACACGATGCTTAGCTCCCTCGAGCCAATGTCACCACTCCTCAAATGCCCACTTCCTAGCCAACAACCCCCGATTACCGACATCATAATTCCGCTCGGCAGGCGAAAACTTTCTTGAAAAGAAAGCACATGGCTTCATCACAGAGCCATCGGCGCTTCTCTGCGACAAAACAGCCCCCGCTCCAATCTCGGAAGCATCAACCTCGACCTGGAAAGGAAAAGAGACATCTGGCTGACATAAGACCGGAGCCGAAGAAAACCGGCGCTTCAGCTCCCGAAAGGCCTCCACAGCCGCAGGAGACCAGTTAGTAACATCAGAACCCTTCTTGGTCAAATCCGTCAAAGGCTTAACAACACCAGAAAAATTAGCGATGAAGCGACGGTAAAAATTAGCAAAACCCAAGAACTTCTGAAGACTCTTAACAGATGTAGGCTGCGTCCAGTCATGAATAGCCTGAACCTTGACTGGGTCCATCTCAATAGTAGAAGGAGAAAAAATGAAACCCAAAAATGAAACCTTCTGGACTCCAAAAAGACATTTTGAGCCCTTCACAAATAAAGCATTGGCACGCAGGACCTGAAACACCATCCTGACCTGCTTAACATGGGACTCCCAATCATCAGAAAAAAACAGAATATCATCCAGATACACAATCATGAATTTATCCAGATATTCGCGGAAGATGTCGTGCATAAAAGACTGAAAGACAGAAGGAGCGTTAGAAAGTCCAAAAGGCATCACCAAGTACTCAAAATGGCCTTCGGGCGTATTAAATGCAGTTTTCCATTCATCACCCTGCTTAATACGCACAAGGTTATACACACCACGAAGATCTATCTTGGTGAACCAACTAGACCCCTTAATGCGAGCAAACAGATCAGATAACAATGGCAAAGGATACTGAAATTTGACCGTGATCTTATTTAGGAGGCGATAATCAATACAAGGTCTCAGAGAACCATCCTTCTTAGCCACAAAAAAGAACCCCGCACCAAGAGGGGAGGAGGAGGGGCGAATAAGTCCTTTCTCCAAAGACTCCTTTATATAACTCCGCATGGCAGCATGCTCCGGCACTGACAAATTGAAAAGTCGTCCTTTAGGAAACTTACTACCAGGAATCAAATTTATAGCACAATCACAATCCCTATGAGGAGGTAGAGAACTGAGTTTGGGCTCATCAAATACATCCTGGTAGTCTGACAAAAACGCAGGGATTTCAGAAGGAGTGGATGAAGCAATTGACACCACAGGAGCGTCGCCATGAATTCCTTACAACCCCAACTTGACACAGACATTGCTTTCCAATCCAGGACTGGATTATGAGTCTGCAACCATGGCAGACCCAACACGACAACATCATGCAAATTATGCAGTACAACAAAGCGAATCACCTCCTGATGAACAGGAGTCATGCACATGGTCACTTGTGTCCAGTACTGAGGTTTATTCGTAGCCAATGGCGTAGCATCAATTTCCCTTAGTGGAATAGGGAATTTTAAAGGCTCCAAAACAAAACCACAGCGCCTGGCAAATGACAAGTCCATCAGACTCAGGGCAGCACCTGAATCTACAAAAGCCATAACCGGGTAAGATGACAGGGAACAAATCAGGGTAACAGACAAAATGAACTTAGGCTGTAAAGTACCAATGGTGACAGATTTATCAACTTTTTTTTGCGCTTAGAGCATGCTGAGATAACATGAGTCACCACAGTAAAAGCACAACCCATTTTGCCGTCTAGAATTTTGCCGTTCACTTCTGGTCAGAATTCTATCACATTGCATAGACTCAGGTGTCTGTTCAGAAGACACCGCCAAAATGGTGCGCAGGTTTGCGCTCCCGCAAACGCCGATCAATCTGAATGGCTAGAGTCATTGACTCATTCAGACCTGCAGGCGTAGGGAACCCCACCATGACATTCTTAATGGCCTCAGAAAGACCTTTTCTGAAATTTGCAGCCAGGGCACACTCATTCCACTGAGTAAGCACCGACCATTTCCGAAATTTCTGGCAGTACACCTCTGCTTCATCTTGCCCCTGAGAGAGGGCCAACAACGCTTTTTCAGCCTGGTTCTCAAGATTAGGTTCCTCATAGAGCAATCCAAGGGCCAGAAAAAACGCATCAACACTGAGCAATGCAGGATCCCCTGGCGCCAATGCGAAGGCCCAATCTTGAGGGTCACCACGCAAGAAAGAAATTATAATTTTAACTTGCTGAACGGAATCACCAGAGGAACGAGGTTTCAAAGAAAGAAACAATTTACAATTGTTCTTAAAATTCAGGAACCTAGATCTATCTCCAGAAAACAACTCCGGAATAGGTATTCTAGGCTCTGACATAGGACTGTGAACAACAAAATCCTGAATACTTTGTACCCTTGCAGCAAGATGATCTACACTGGAGGCCAAACTCTGAATATCCATATCAGCAGCTGAGTTCAGAGCCACACCAAGATTAAGAGGAGGAGAGAAGCTAGACACACAGCAGCTAGACACACGGCAAAAAAAAATAAAAATTTCTCAAGGCTTCTTTTCTCCTGCTTCTGCCATGCAATTAACACTTTACGGGCCGGCTGTACTGTTATGATCCTAGTGGCAAGGATCGCAAGTAGGACTAGCTAAGTAACTAAACAGACTACAAACTCTGGGGAAGTGGTAACTAAATTGACCGCAACCTGATCCTATCCGCAAACAACTGTAGGCAGCCGTGGAACGTTACCTGAAAATCCTAGACGTCTCTTCACGGCCTGAGAAACTGACTATTCCTAGAGGGAACGAAAGTCCTCACTTGCCTCAGTGAAATGACCCCAAAGATATAGAATAGCCCCCCACAAATATTAACGGTGAGTTAAGGGGAAAGCACAAACGCAGAGATGAAATTAGATTTAGCAAATGAGGCCCGCTAACACTAGAAAGCAGAAAATAGATAGGGAACTGTGCGGTCAATTAAAAACCCTATTCAAAATATCCACGCAGAGATTGCTCGAGCCCCCGCACCAACTAACGGTGCGGGGGAAGCAACTCTGTACCCCAGAGCAAACCAGCAGCAAGAAATCACATATTAGCAAGCTGGACTAAACTCATCATACACAGAAATCATATTGCAGACTGATGAGCAAAAAATAATTAAACAGAACTTAGCTTCTCCTGAAGAGACTGAAACCGAAGATAATCAGGAGTAATCAGAATAGCACTGAATACATTGACAGCCGGCAACAAGTGGAAGTGAAACAGAGCTAAATAGGAAACTCCCAAGTGAATAACGAGGCAGCTGATCAGCCACAGACCCGCAGGATAACAAACAAAGCCACCAGGGGGAGCCCAAAACAAAAGTCACACAATACCACCTGTGACCACAAGAGGGAGCCTGAAAACAGAGTTCACAACAGCTGCTCTCAGATTAACTGGCAACAACTTGGTGACAGGCTCCCTTTAAATTATTTTTTCCCCACATATATCTCTGTAGAAATAAAATAAATTTTGAAAAATGAATATCAATTGTGTAACCAATAAAAATGCCCCCTCCCCCCATAAAGAAATTGTTACAATAGGCAAAAAAACTACAAAAAACAGCCACAAAAAAACCCAAAGACTGTGTATGAAGCCAGGAGATCAAAAATGGTTTTCTTATTATGACTAGTGTTGAGCGATACCGTCCGATACTTGAAAGTATCGGTATCGGAAAGTATCGGCCGATACCGGCAAAGTATCGGATCCAATCCGATACCGATACCCGATACCAATACAAGTCAATGGGACTCAAGTATCGGACGGTATTCCTGATGGTTCCCAGGGTCTGAAGGAGAGGAAACTCTCCTTCAGGCCCTGGGATCCATATAAATGTGTAAAAGAAAGAATTAAAATAAAAAATATCGCTATACTCACCCTCCGACGCAGCCTGGACCTCAGCGAGGGAACCGGCAGCGTTGTTTGTTTAAAATTCGCGCTTTTACTTGGTTACGTGAAGTCCCGGCTTGTGATTGGTCAGGGCGGCCATGTTGCCGGGACGCGGACCAATCACAGCAAGCCGTGACGAAATTACGTCACGGCTTGCTGTGATTGGTCCGCGTCCCGGCAACATGGCCGCCATTAACCAATCACAAGCCGGGACGTCACGGGAGGCTGGACACGCGCCCATTTTAAAAAGCGCGCGTGTCCAGCCTCCAGTGACGTCCCGGCTTATGATTGGTCACGGCGCCATGTTGCCGGGACGCGGACCAATCACAGCAAGCCGTGACGAAATTACGTCACGGCTTGCTGTGATTGGTCCGCGTCCCGGCAACATGGCCGCCATTAACCAATCACAAGCCGTGACGTCACGGGAGGCTGGACACGCGCGCTTTTTAAAATGGGCGCGTGTCCAGCCTCCCGGCTTGTGATTGGTTGATCGCGGCGCAACCAATCACAAGCCGGGACGTCACGGGAGGCTGGACACGCGCCCATTTTAAAATGCGCGCGTGTCCAGCCTCCCGTGACGTCACGGCTTGTGATTGGTTGCGTCTCCCATGTGACTGCGACGCAACCAATCACAAAGCCGGGACGTAATTTTAAAATCCTTAAGGACCTGAAATTACGTCACGGCTTGCTGTGATTGGTTGCGTGCCGGTCACATGGGCGGCACGCAACCAATCACAAGCCGGGACTCACGTAAAGGAAAGAAAAGCGCGAATTTTAAACAAAGAACGCTGCCGCTTCCCTCGGTAAGGTGCAGGCTGCGTCGGAGAGGTGAGTATAGCAATATTTTTTATTTTAATTCTCTCTTTTACACATTTTTACATTAATGTTGTTTCGATACCGATACCCGATATCACAAAAATATCGGATCTCGGTATCGGAATTCCGATACAGCAAGTATCGGCCGATACCCGATACTTGCAGTATCGGAATGCTCAACACTAATTATGACTATTTTTTACAATGGATCTGGCCCAACAAACAGTTGATGTCTTCAAGTCCATCCTCATATCAGCTTTTATCTCTAGAGAAAGGTATTACCGTCCATACATTTCCACTGAAGTTTTTGTAAAATTCAATCCCACTCAAATGTATTAGCTTTTACCATATCATCAATTCCAGAACAGTATATATAAAGTTTAGAAGGCGCGGCCTCCCCCAGGTACCCAATGTGTTACGTGACATGTCACATGATCCCCTTTGATAGATCATGAGATAGGTCATGTGAGCAACGCACAGGTGGTGGGTGCGTAGCATGCCGCGCACATTTTTCCCTTATGTACAGCACTGTACACATCATAATGCTATACAAAATAGAGCAGCGGTGGGAGATTAATTTTCCCAAGTGGCCACATGACAGACCGTGACTGTTGTGGAGTCTGAAACAAAAGTCTGAAAGTAATTCTGCTAAATATTAATATTAACATATTAATTATTTTTATTATATTAATTGTATCACCTATTATTGAGCATAATTAAGTATGCTGACATCCGCTATATACATTATGAGCCCCCACATAGCCCCATACATACAGTATGAGCCTACACACAGCCCTCTATATATAGTATGAGTCCACATACAACCCCTATATACAGTATAAGCTCTCACATAGCCCCAATATACAGTATGAGCCCTCACATAGCCCCATACATACAGTATGAGCCTACACACAACCCTCTATATATAGTATGAGTCCACACACAACCCCTATATACAGTATAAGCTCTCACATAGCCCCAATATACAGTATGAGCCCCCACATAACTCTATGTATAGTATAAGCCCAACATAGCTCCCTGTATACAGTATGAGCCCTCACATAGCCTCCTATATACAGTATGAGCCCCTACATAGCTCCCTAGATACAATATGAGCCCCAAATAACCCCTATATAAAGTATAACCCCACATAGCACCGTATATACAGTAGGAGCCCTCACATAGCCCTTTTATACAGTATGATCCGTTACATTGCCTTCTATATACAGTATGAGCCCCTACATAGCTACCTACAGTATGAGCCCCTACATAGCTCCCTAGATACAGTATACACAAATACAGGACCATTCTTGATGAAAACCTGTTGGAGTCTGCAAAAGGCCTGAGACTGCGACAGAGATTTGTCTTCCAACAAGACAATGATCCCAAACATAAAGCAAAATCTACAATGGAATGGTTCACAAATAAACGTATCCAGGTGTTAGAATGGCCAAGTCAAAATCCAGACCTCTATCCAATCGAGAATCTGTGGAAAGAGCTGAAAACTGCTGTTCACAAACGATCGCCATGAAACCTCACTGAGCTCGAGCTGTTTGCCAAGGAAGAATGGGCAAGAATTTCAGTCTCTCAATGTACAAAACTGATAGATACATACCCCAAGTGACTTGCAGCTGTAATCACAGCAAAAGGTGGCGCAACAAAGTATTAAGTTAAAGGGGCCGAATAATATTGCAGGCCCCACTTTTCAGTTTTTGAATTTCCACAAAAATTTAAAATTACCAATAAATTTTGTTCAACTTCAGAATTGTGTTCCACTTGTTGATTCTTCACCAAAAATTTACATTTGGTATCTTTATGTTTGAAGCATGATATGTGGGAAAAGGTTGAAAAGTTCCAGGGGGCTGAATACTTTCGCAAGGCACTGTAGCTACCCAGATACAGTATTAGCCCCCACACAGCTTCCTAGATGCAGTATGAGCCCCCACACAGCTCCCTAGATACAATATTAGCCCTCACATAGCTCCCTAGATACAGTAGGAGCTCCCACAAAGCTCTCCAAATACAGTATGAGTCCCTCACACAGCCCCCTGCTTACAGTATGAGGCCCCACAATGCCCCATACATAATGTATAATTCCACGCACAGCCCCCTATATATAGTATAGTTCACACACAGCCACTATATACAGTTGAGCCCTCACATAGCCCCAAATGTACAGCATGAGCCCCCACATAGCTACATAGATAAAGGATGAGCCCCCACATAGCCCCTAGATACAGTATGAGCCCCATATAACTCTCTACATACCATATGAGTCCCTACATAACTCGCTATATACAGTATAAGACCACATAGCTCCCTATATACAGTATAAGCTCTCACATAGTCTCTTATATACAGTACGAGCACTCACCTAGCCCCTATACACATTGTGAGCCCTCACATAGCTCTCTAGATACAGTATGAGCCCGCACATAGCCCCTATATACAGCATGAACCCACTTATAGCCCTCTATATACAGTTTGTATCCCCAAATAACTCCCTATATGCAAGATGAGCCCCCATATAGCAATCTATATACAGTAGAAGCCCTCACAATGCCCATATATATAGGCACATCCCATATGCATATTTTAAAGAAACAACAAATACTCACTTTGCTCCTGTTCTCCCGGTGCTTTGTTCTGGTCCCCGATTCTCCACATGTGGCCAGTGTGTACATGTTGGCGTGTGCTGGTGCCAGCTGATGACATAATCGTGCTGTCACATCACAGCAGAGGCGATGGGAGCTCCCCTGGAGCTGACCTGCCATTCTGTATTGTCAGCAGCAGAGCACCAGGAAAGCCATCCGGCCGGGATATGTGCACCGCCATTGATGAGGGCAATATGGCCATGGGCCCCCCAGAGCCTTGGGCCCCGGGTGGTAGCCCAGATTGCCCATTTTTAAAATCCGCCTATGATAATGCTTATGTTTCCATTACTTTTTATTACTGTACATTATGTTTTTACATTTTACAGTTTACCTAAGCAATAACTATGTGAAGTTTAGAAAACACATTCACAAGCTGAAATTGCCAAGAATTGTTGGTTTTACAGTGTCTGGTCACATATTTTAGCTCTTCATTTTACTCTATATGTTATACACTGTGTGCAGAATTATTAGGCAAGTTGTATTTAGAGGATTATTTTTATTATTGATCAACAACTATGTTCTCAATCAACCCAAAAGACTCATAAATATCAAAGCTTAATATTTTTGGAAGTTGGAGTGGTTTTTTTTTAGATTTGGCTATCTTAGGAGGATATCTGTTTGTGCAGGTAACTATTACTGTGCAGAATTATTAGGCAACTTAATAAAAACCAAATATATTCCCATCTCACTTGTTTATTTTCACCAGGTAAACCAATATAACTGCATAAAATTTAGAAATAAACATTTCTGACATGCAAAAACAAAACCCCAAAAAATTAGTGACCAATATAGCCACCTTTCTTTATGATGACACTCAACAGCCTTCCATCCATAGATTCTGTCAGTGGCTTGATCTGTTTACGATCCACATTGCGTGCAGCAGCCACCACAGCCTCCCAGACACTGTTTTCCCTCCCTGTAGATCTCACATTGTATGAGGGACCACAGGTTCTCTATGGGTTCAGATCAGGTGAACAAGGGGGCCATGTCATTATTTTTCTTCTTTGAGACCTTTACTGGCCAGCCACGCTGTGGAGTAGTTAGAGGCATGTGATGGAGCATTGTCCCACATGAAAATCATGTTTTTCTTGAACGATTCCGACTTCTTCCTGTACCACTGCTTGAAGAAGTTGTCTTCCAGAAACTGGCAGTAGGTCTGGGAGTTGAGCTTCACTCCATCCTCAACCCGAAAAGGTCCCACAAGTTCATCTTTGATGATACCAGCCCATACCAGTCCCCCACCTCCACCTTGCTGGCGTCTGAGTCGGAGTGGAGCTCTCTGCCCTTTACTGATCCAGCCTCTGGCCCATCCATCGGGCCCATCAAGAGTAACTCTCATTTCATCAGTCCATAAAACCTTTGAAAAGTCAGTCTTAAGATATTTCTTGGCCCAGTCTTGACGTTTTATCTTATGTTTCTTGCTCAAAGGTGGTCCTTTTTCAGCCTTCCTTACCTTGGCCATGTCCCTGAGTATTACACACCTTGTGCTTTTTGTTACTCCAGTAACGTTGTAGCTCTGAAATATGGCAAAACTGGTGGCAAATGTCATCTTGGCAGCTTCACGCTTGATTTTCCTCAATTCATGGATAGTTATTTTGCGCCTTTTTTGCCCAACACGCTTCTTGTGACCCTGTTGGCTATTTGCCATGAAACGCTTGATGGTTCGGTGATCACGCTTCAAAAGTTTGGCAATTTCAAGACTGCTGCATCCCTCTGCAAGACATCTCACAATTTTGGACTTTTCAGAGCCCGTCAAATCTCTCTTCTGACCCATTTTGCCAAAGGAAAGGAAGTTGCCTAATAATCAAGCACACCTTATATAGGGGTTTGATGTCATGAGACAACACCCCTCCTCATTACAGAGATGCACATCACCTGATTTACTTAATTGGTAGTTGGTAGTGTTGAGCGATACCGTCCGATACTTGAAAGTATCGGTATCGGATAGTATCGGCCGATACCCGAAAAGTATCGGATATCGCCGATACCGATACCCGATACCAATACAAGTCAATGGGACACCAAGTATCGGAAGGTATCCTGTATGGTTCCCAGGGTCTGAAGGAGAGGAAACTCTCCTTCAGGCCCTGGGATCCATATTAATGTGTAAAATAAAGAATACAAATAAAAAATATTGATATACTCACCTCTCCGACGCAGCCTGGACCTTACCGATGTAACCGGCATCTTCCGTTCCTAAGAATGAGCGCTTGAAAGACCTTAGATGACGTCGCGGCTTGTGATTGGTTGCGTGAGCGGTCACGTGACCGCCACGCGACCAATCTCAAGCTCCTACAGCCTAGACACGGACTGTGTCGGCCTGCTCCCACCAATCCACCCACGTTGGCTCCCTGTGCAGCATACCGAAATTTTCTACCGACGGACCTCTATCCTCTCCTGTTTCTTTGGAGACACATGAAAAACGACACAGGAACCCTCCAGCCACATTTGGCATATTACATTTCTCATATGAGACAGCTATACCATCTAATACTAAACTAATACTACTGTGTACTTGGCTTGAGCTACATCAGCAATACACTGGTTCATACAACTGTGTCCATAACAATAATCATCACGGCCTCACAGTATACCTAGTCTAGTGAAACGTCCCAATAGGCGATATTGTGATCAAGGCCACGAGTTGGCCGAAACGTTTTTGTGCCTATCGCTTCACCACCACTATTGTCTAAGTACAGGATAGAAGTGTGCTGAAATATGATCTAATGAAGATATCAAAATCCTGGATAAACACAGAGCTCATATCCAGCCTATATTACTGGGAGAGACACTCCCACAAGAAATAAAATCTAAAATCAGTCTACAAGCTATCCGTGGGGTCTGAACTAAATGAAGCAATGAACATAGCAGACTGAAAAGTTTAATTAAATAAAGGCAACAACTAACAAATGTAAGCCATAATAATCAACATTAACAGAAATAAACACTTGAAATAGATTATTCGGTTTGTAATGACTCTATATGATACTAGATGGTGGCCCGATTCTAACGCATCGGATATTCTAGAATATGCATGTCCACGTAGTATATTGCCCAGTGATGTAGTATATTGCCCAGTGACGTAGTATATTGCCCAGTGACGTAGTATATTGCCCAGTGACGTAGCATATTGCCCAGTGACGTAGTATATTTCACAGCCACGTAGTATATTGCACAGCCACGTAGTATATTGCCCAGTTATGTAGTATATTGCCCAGTGACGTAGTATATTGTCCAGTTACGTACTATATTGCCCAGTGACGTAGTGTATTGCCCAGTTATGTAGTATACAGCACAGAGCCACGTAGTATATTGCACAGCGATGTGTTTTACATCCACGTAGTATATTGCCCAGTTACGTAGTATATTGCCCAGTTACGTAGTATATTGCCCAGTGACGTAGTATATTGCCCAGCCACGTAGTATATTACCCAGTTACGTAGTATATTGCCCAGTGACGTAGTATATTGCCCAGTGACGTAGTATACAGCACAGAGCCACGTAGTATATTGCACAGCGATGTAGTATACAGCACAGAGCCACGTAGTATATTGCCCAGCCACGTATGTCACAGGTTAAAAAATAAAAAATAAACATATACTCACCTTCCGAGTGGCCCCTTGTAGTTCTGTCGCCTGTGTTCGGTTCAGGCGTCAGCTTCCGGTCCGAGGGTGTGATGACGTCGTGGTCACATGACCGTGACGTCACGGCAGGTCCTTTTCGCGCAGGCGCGCAGGGCCTGTGATGACGTTGTGGTCACATGACCGTGACGTCATGGCAGGTCCTTGTCGCACACCAACCTTAGCACCAGAACGTCGGAAAGGCAGCGGAAGGTGAGTATATAATGATTTGTTATTTTTTTAAATTATTTTTAACATTAGATGTTTTTACTATTGAGGCTGCATAGGCAGCCTCAATAGTAAAAACTTGGTCACACAGGGTTAATAGCGGCGGTAACGGAGTGAGTTACCCGCAGCATAACGCGGTCCGTTACCGCTGGCATTAACCCTGTGTGAGCCGTGACTGCGGGGAGTATGGAGCTGGCGCCGGGCAGTGACTGCAGGGGAGTAGGGAGGGACTAATCGGACTGTGCCCGTCGCTGATTGGTCGTGGCAGCCATGACAGGCAGCTGGCGAGACCAATCAGCGAATGAATATCCGTGACGGAAGTTGCCGACAGAAAGACGGAAGTACCCCTTTGACAATTATATATATAGATATGAGATTCACTTTTTGTATTGAAGAACTGAAATAAATTAACTTTTTGATGATATTCTAATGTTGTGAGAAGCACCTGTTTTTCTGGTCTATACTGAATTTTTTTGGCTCAGAAAAATACATACCCTATGTTCCAAAATGCCAAAACCGGGTAACATCCGTTCCCTTATTTATGATGGCCCACAAGTACTTGCCACTAAACAGTAATTCTCCTTCCTATCCTAAGCAGCAGAAGCTGAGGTCTTGCATTTCCGACAGTCACTTCCAATTTTCCATTTGTCCTGGCTGAGCAGTATATGATTTTTTTTCATAGCTACTTATTTATACAATGGAAGCCTAAAGAGCAATGATGGCCTGATTTCCGTGACAATAGGAATAATTGGCTCCTCAGTTCGATGGCAGAAAGTCTCCACTGATTCTTATAATGTGACATGATGGTGCACATAATGCAATTTTTTTTATAAGGAAGCTTCTTTAAGTAAACACATTTTATTAGGTTTTTTTTTCTTATAGGATTTTTTTTAAAAATGTCATAATAAATCTGAGTCCTGGTAGTTATTTTATATATAAACGATACTCCCGCAATAGAGGGAAATGCAATGCGCATTACATTGTGTGCTACCTGTCTATAAATAACTGGATTATACGGTAAATATTGAGTGGAGAACTTAATGGAGAAATCTATTTTTTATGATTATGGTTGATTAGTTTGATATTTTGCCACACAGCAGACTTGGTAAAGGCAGGTAAGACTGCCCTTTAGGAGCTGGAGATGCCTGGAAAAGGCTTGCTCGGTGCATTCTGGGTAGTGTTGCGGGTGCTGAAGGGTCAGCAGCACAGAGCGAAGTCTTCATTGTTGATGGCTATTTTTGGCAAACAGCAAACTGCGCTTTCTTTTTGTTGAAATAAACAGACGGAGGAGATAATAATACTCATAAAGGCGTGAGTTGGGAATTCAATCAGTACAGTGGGCCAAAAATTATACAGCGGTTCTAATGAGGCCATCTCCTAAATGCTAAGGCCTTAAAAACGTATTAGATAAAGAATTTGTATGAATATTTTTTTTATTAAAGCAGAGAAATGTTATATGAGAATGCAACAACATTCAAATATAATGTAATAATATAATGTATTGCATAAAATGTATATAGATATTGTAGCGTTTCACCCGCTACGGGTCTTGGGGATACTCGCTTGGCAGCAGGATAAACACTTCAGGCACGATATCTCACACATATCAGTCCATATGGTTTATTCAAACTCTGCATAAACCAGACAGGGTACAGTCCATTTCATTACAGCCATGAAACATTAGACAGTTCACGTAGCAGATAGGCTTCTCTGCTGTATATTACAATCCCATTGTCCGGGGTTACCGCTCAGTTTCCACTCCTCACACTGACTTCAGGTCAGTCCCAGGTCCTCAACACAGACCGTCCAGATCTACGGTCTCCAGGTGCTTCCAGGATGACTCCACTCCCAGGAGTCTCCAACACCAACTGTCCATGCTATGTCCAGCACGCAGGCTCTCCAGCCTGGAATGGTCTCTGTGTGCTTCCAGGACGTCCCCACTTGGAACCGTCCAACACACAGGCCATTCTGCAGTGTCCTGCCAGGACACACGGAAGTGTGTCCACCCTGACAGACACTCACACACTCACTCAATCTCTCTCCTCATGTGCTCCACACACCTCCTTTACATAGGTGTAACCACACCCAGGTACCTGTCACATGGCTAGTCAGGTGAGCGTGACATCACCACAGGTCCTCACACACAAAACCATCTTACGTGTTCAGACACGCCTCTTTGGCTGGGTTTGTGTTATGATCTGGTGGCCTAGGAGTAGCATTAGATGTACTCTGGAGAAGGTGGTATCTGTACTGACCGCGGACCCTGAACTTAACACCGCAACTAGAAGTAGCCGTGGGATGTACCTACTGATCCTAGATACCTCGACACAGCCGGAGGACTAATTAACCCTATAGATAGAAAAGGGAAAACTATCTCGCCTCAGAGAAAATTCCCAAAGGTTAGGCAGCCCCCCACAAATATTGACTGTGAGAGGAGAGGAAAAAACATACACAGGCTGAAAACAGGATTTAGCAAAGGAGGCCAATCTAGCTAAATAGGAAAGATAGGACAGAGAACTTTGCGGTCAGTATTAAAATACTAGGAAATATCCACCACAGAAAATACAAAAACTCCACATCTAACTAAAGACATGGAGGGTATATCTGCCTCTCCAGAGATTCCAGCTTGACTGCATAAATCCTTACACAGATTAAGCTGGACAAGAAAAAGCATGAAATGTACTGAACAATGAGGCCCACAAAATGTGGGCTGCAAAACAAGCAGAACTTATCTTGGTGAAAAGACCAGGAAGCAGGAGAAACCATGAAGGGATGTGAATCCTCCAGAAAACAATGGACAACTGGCACTGACTAAAGGGTGAAGCCAGACTAAATAGCCCAGTCCTAAGTGGACGCACCTGATGACTGCTGTGAAAGACAGACAGCAGCGCTACCACTTATAACCACCGGAGGGAGCCCAAGAGCAGAATTCACAACAGTACCCCCCCTTGAGGAGAGGTCACCGAACCCTCACCAGAGCCCCCAGGCCGATCAGGATGAGCCAAATGGAAGGCACGAACCAAATCGTCAGCATGAACATCAGAGGCAACAACCCAAGAATTATCCTCCTGACCATAACCCTTCCACTTGACAAGATACTGAAGCCTCCGCCTTGAAAAATGAGAATCCAAGATCTTCTCAACAACATACTCCAACTCCCCATCAATCAACACCGGGGCAGGAGGATCAACAGAGGGAACGGCGGGTACCACATATTTCCGCAACAAAGATCTATGAAAAACATTGTGGATGGAAAAAGAGGCTGGAAGGGCCAAACGAAAAGACACTGGATTGATAATCTCAGAAATCCTATAAGGACCAATAAACTGAGGCTTGAACTTAGGGGAATAAACCTTCATAGGAACATGACGGGAAGACAACCAGACCAAATCCCCAACCTGAAGCCGGGAACCCACACGCCGCCGACGGTTAGCAAAACGCTGAGCCTCCTCCTGAGACAAGACCAAATTGTCCACAACATGAGCCCAAATTTGCTGCAACCTGTCAACCACAGAGTCCACCCCAAGACAATCAGAAGGCTCAACCTGCCCCGAAGAAAAACGAGGATGAAACCCAGAATAACAAAAAAAAGGTGAAACCAAGGTAGCAGAACTAGCCCGATTATTAAGGGCAAACTCGGCCAATGGCAAGAAAGCCACCCAATCATCCTGATCGGCAGACACAAAGCATCTCAAATAAGTTTCCAAAGTCTGGTTAGTTCGCTCGGTTTGGCCATTTGTCTGAGGATGAAATGCGGAAGAAAAAGACAAATCAATGCCCAGCCTAGCACAAAAGGCCCGCCAAAACCTGGAAACAAACTGGGAACCTCTATCGGACACAATATTCTCCGGAATGCCATGCAAACGAACCACATGCTGAAAAAACAACGGAACCAACTCAGAAGAAGAAGGTAATTTAGGCAAAGGTACCAAATGAACCATCTTAGAAAACCGGTCACAAACCACCCAGATAACCGACATCCTCTGGGAAACCGGAAGATCCGAAATAAAATCCATAGAAATATGCGTCCAAGGCCTCTCAGGGACCGGCAAAGGTAAAAGCAACCCACTGGCGCGTGAGCAGGAAGGTTTGGCCCGCGCACAAGTCCCACAGGACTGCACAAAGGAACACACATCCCGTGACAAAGAAGGCCACCAAAATGACCTACTAACCAAATCTCTGGTACCAAAAATCCCAGGATGGCCAGCCAACACAGAACAGTGAACCTCAGAAATCACTTTGCTAGTCCATCTATCAGGAGCAAACAGTTTCCCCACTGGACATCGGTCAGGTTTATCAGCCTGAAATTCCTGAAGAACCCGTCGTAAATCAGGGGAGATGGCAGAAAGAATCACCCCCTCCTTCAGAATGCCGACCGGCTCAAGGACCCCAGGGGAATCAGGCAAAAAACTCCTAGAGAGGGCATCAGCCTTAACATTCTTAGAACCCGGAAGATACGAGACAACAAAATCAAAACGGGAGAAAAACAAGGACCATCGGGCCTGTCTAGGATTCAGCCGTTTGGCAGACTCGAGGTAAATCAGATTCTTATGATTAGTCAAGACCACAATACGGTGCTTAGCCCCCTCAAGCCAATGTCGCCACTCCTCAAATGCCCACTTCATAGCCAACAACTCACGATTACCGACATCATAATTGCATTCCGCAGGCGAAAACTTTCGAGAGAAGAAGGCACACGGTTTCATCAAGGAACCATCAGAATTCCTCTGAGACAAAACGACCCCTGCCCCAATCTCAGAAGCGTCAACCTCAACCTGAAAAGGAAGAGAAACATCCGGCTGACGCAACACAGGGGCAGAAGTAAATCGGCGTTTAAGCTCCTGAAAGGCAGAAACGGCCGCAGAGGACCAATTCGTCACATCAGCGCCTTTCTTCGTCAAATCGGTCAGGGATTTAACCACACTGGAGAAGTTGGCAATGAAACGGCGATAAAAATTAGCAAAGCCCAAAAATTTCTGAAGACTCTTCACGGATGTGGGCTGGATCCAATCATGAATGGCCTGAACCTTAACCGGATCCATTTCTATAGATGAGGGAGAAAAAATGAAGCCCAAGAAAGAAACCTTCTGTACTCCAAAGAGGCACTTAGACCCCTTCACAAACAAGGCATTATCACGAAGGATCTGAAATACCATCCTGACTTGTTTCACATGAGACTCCCAATCATCCGAAAAAATCAAAATATCATCCAAGTATACAATCATGAATTTATCAAGATAATTCCGAAAAATATCATGCATGAAGGACTGAAACACAGATGGAGCATTAGAGAGTCTGAATGGCATCACAAGATATTCAAAATGGCCCTCGGGCGTATTGAACGCAGTTTTCCATTCGTCGCCCTGCTTAATACGAACAAGATTATATGCCCCTCGAAGGTCAATCTTAGTAAACCAACTAGCACCCTTAATCCTGGCAAACAAATCAGAGAGCAAAGGCAAAGGGTATTGGAATTTGACCGTGATCTTATTCAAGAGGCGATAATCAATACAGGGTCTCAAGGAGCCATCCTTCTTGGCAACAAAAAAGAAACCTGCTCCCGATGGAGAAGAAGATGGCCGAATATGCCCCTTCTCCAAAGACTCCTTAACATAACTCCGCATGGCGGCATGTTCTGGCACAGACAGGTTCAAAAGTCGGCCCTTAGGGAACTTAGAGCCTGGAATCAAGTCAATAGCACAATCACAGTCCCTATGCGGTGGAAGGGAACTGGACTTGGGCTCATCAAAAACATCCTGGAAATCTGACAAAAACTCAGGAAATTCAGAAGAGGGGGAGGAAGAAATTGACATCAAAGAAACGTCATCATGAACCCCCTGACAACCCCAACTAGTCACAGACATAGATTTCCAATCCAACACCGGATTATGCACCTGTAACCATGGAAACCCCAGCACAATAGCATCATGCAGATTATGCAACACCAGAAAACGACAATCTTCCTGATGGGCTGGCGCCATGCACATGGTTAACTGTGTCCAAAACTGAGGTTTATTTTTAGCCAATGGTGTAGCAGCAATGCCCCTCAAAGGGATAGGACTCTGCAAAGGCTGTAAGGGAAACCCACAACGTCTGGCAAATTCTAAGTCCCTTAAATTTAAAGCGGCGCCTGAATCCACAAATGCCATGACAGAAAATGACGATAATGAGCAGTTCAGGGTCACAGATAACAGAAATTTAGGTTGTACAGCACTGATGGTAACAGAGCTAGCGATTCTCTTGACACGCTTAGGGCAATCAGAAATAACATGAGCAGAATCGCCGCAGTAAAAACACAACCCATTCTGACGTCTGAATCCTTGTCGTTCAGCTCTAGACACAATCCTAACACATTGCATAGGCTCAGGACTCCGCTCGGAAGACAATGCCATAGTGTGCACAACTCTGCGCTCACGCAAGCGCCGATCAATTTGAATGGCCAGGGACATAGAATCACTCAAACCAGCAGGCGTGGGGAACCCCACCATAACATCTTTAACGGATTCAGAAAGACCCTTTCTGAAAATTGCCGCCAAAGCATCCTCATTCCATTTAGTCAACACAGACCATTTTCTAAATTTCTGGCAATATGATTCTGCCGCTTCTTGACCCTGACACAGGGCCAACAAGGTTTTCTCAGCATGCTCTACAGAGTTAGGTTCATCATACAATAACCCAAGCGCCTGAAAAAAGGTGTCTACATTAAGCAACGTCGGATTCCCAGGTTCCAGGGCAAATGCCCAATCCTGGGGGTCACCACGCAACAGAGATATGACAATCTTAACCTGCTGGATGGGATCACCAGAGGAACGGGGCTTCAGAGCAAAAAACAGTTTACAGTTTTTTTAAAGCTCAGGAATTTAGACCTGTCCCCAAAAAACAGATCAGGAGTTGGAATTCTAGGCTCTAAAACTGGAGTATGAACGATATAATCAGAAATACCCTGTACTCTAGCAGCAAGTTGATCCACACGAGAAGTAAGTCCCTGAACATCCATGTCAGCGCCAAAATCCTGAACCACCCAGAGGCAAAGAGGGAAAAAAAGACACAACAGAGTACAGAAAAAAAAATGGCTCAGCACTTTCTTTCCCTTCTTCTGAGATGCGGTTAACTCATTGTCGGCCAGTTGTACTGTTATGATCTGGTGGCCTAGGAGTAGCATTAGACGTACTCTGGAGAAGGTGGTATCTGTACTGACCGTGGACCCTGAACTTAACACCGCAACTAGAAGTAGCCGTGGGATGTACCTACTGATCCTAGACACCTCGACACAGCCGGAGGACTAATTAACCCTATAGATAGAAAAGGGAAAACTATCTCGCCTCAGAGAAAATTCCCAAAGGATAGGCAGCCCCCCACAAATATTGACTGTGAGAGGAGAGGAAAAAACATACACAGGCTGAAAACAGGATTTAGCAAAGGAGGTCAATCTAGCTAAATAGGAAAGATAGGACAGAGAACTATGTGGTCAGTATTAACCCCTTCATGACCCAGCCTATTTTGGCCTTAATGACCTTGCCGTTTTTTGCAATTCTGACCAGTGTCCCTTTATAAGGTAATAACTCGGGAACGCTTCAACGGATCGTAGCGATTCTGAGACTGTTTTTTCGTGACATATTGGGCTTCATGTTAGTGGTAAATTTAGGTCGATAATTTCTGCGTTTATTTGTGAAAAAAATGGAAATTTGGCGAAAATTTTGAAAATTTTGCAATTTTCACATTTTGAATTTTTATTCTGTTAAACCAGAGAGTTATGTGACACAAAATAGTTAATAAATAACATTTCCCACATGTCTACTTTACATCAGCACAATTTTGGAAACAACATTTTTTTTTGCTAGGAAGTTATAAGGGTTAAAATTTGACCAGTGATTTCTAATTTTTACAACAAAATTTACAAAACCATTTTTTTTAGGGACCACCTCACATTTGAAGTCAATTTGAGGGTTCTATATGGCTGAAAATACCCAAAAGTGACACCATTCTAAAAACTGCACCCCTCAAGGTGCTCAAAACCACATTCAAGAAGTTTATTAACCCTTCAGGTGTTTCACAGCAGCAGAAGCAACATGGAAGGAAAAAATTAACATTTAACTTTTTAGTCACAAAAATGATCTTTTAGCAACAATTTTTTTATTTTCCCAAGGGTAAAAGGAGAAACTGGACCACGAAAGTTGTTGTCCAATTTGTTCTGAGTACGCTGATACCTCATATGTGGGGGTAAACCACTGTTTGGGCGCACGGCAGAACTCGGAAGGGAAGGAGCGCCATTTGACTTTTTGAATGAAAAATTGGCTCCAATCTTTAGCGGACACCATGTCGCGTTTGGCGAGCCCCCGTGTGCCTAAACATTGGAGCTCCCCCACAAGTGACCCCATTTTGGAAACTAGATGCCCCAAGGAACTTATCTAGATGCATAGTGAGCACTTTAAACCCCCAGGTGCTTCACAAATTGATCCGTAAAAATGAAAAAGTACTTTTTTTTTCACAAAAAAATTATTTTAGCCTCAATTTTTTAATTTTCACATGGGCAAAAGGATAAAATGGATCCTAAAATTTGTTGGGCAATTTCTCCTGAGTACACTGATACCTCACATGTGGGGGTAAACCACTGTTTGGGCACATGGTAAGTCTCGGAAGGGAAGGAGCACCATTTGACTTTTTGAATGAAAAATTATCTCCATCGTTAGCGGACACCATGTCGCGTTTGGAGAGCCCCTGTGTGCCTAAACATTGGAGCTTCCCCACAAGTGACCCCATTTTGGAAACTAGACCCCCCAAGGAACTTATCTAGATGCATAGTGAGCACTTTAAACCAACAAGTGCTTCACAGAAGTTTATAACGCAGAGCCGTGAAAATAAAAAATAATTTTTCTTTCCTCAAAAATGATTTTTAGCCCAGAATTTTTTATTTTCCCAAGGGTAACAGGAGAAATTGGACCCCAAATGTTGTTGTCCAGTTTGTCCTGAGTACGATGATACCCCATATGTGGGGGTAAACCACTGTTTGGGTGCACGGCAGGGCTTGGAAGGGAAGGCACACCATTTGGCTTTTTAAATGGAAAATTAGCTCCAATCATTAGCGGACACCATGTCGCGTTTGGAGAGCCCCTGTGTGCCTAAACATTGGAGCTTCCCCATAAGTGACCCCATTTTGGAAACTAGACCTCCCAAGGAACTAATCTAGATGTGTGGTGAGCACTTTGAACCCCCAAGTGCTTCACAGAAGTTTATAACGCAGAGCCGTGAAAATAATAAATACGTTTTCTTTCCTCCAAAAATTTTTTTTTAGCCCTGATTTTTTTATTTTCCCAAGGGTAACAGGAGAAATTTGACCCCAAGAGTTGTTGTTCAGTTTCTCCTGAGTATGCTGATACCCCATATGTGGGGGTAAACCACTGTTTGGGCACATGCCGGGGCTTGGAAGTGAAGTAGTGATGTTTTGAAATGCAGACTTTGATGGAATGCTCTGTGGGCGTCACGTTGCGTTTGCAGAGCCCCTGATGTGCCTAAACAGTAGAAACCCCCCACAAGTGACCCCATTTTGGAAACTAAACCCCCAAGGGAACTTATCTAGATGTGTGGTGAGCACTTTTAACCCCTAAGTGCTTCACAGAAGTTTATAACGCAGAGCCGTGAAAATAATAAATACGTTTTCTTTCCTCAAAAATTTTTTTTTAGCCCTGATTTTTTTATTTTCCCAAGGGTAACAGGAGAAATTTGACCCCAAGAGTTGTTGTCCAGTTTCTCCTGAGTACAGTGATACCCCATATGTGGGGGTAAACCACTGTTTGGGCACATGCCGGAGCTCGGAAGTGAAGTAGTGACGTTTTGAAATGCAGACTTTGATGGAATGCTCTGCGGGCATCACGTTGCGTTTGCAGAGCCCCTGATGTGCCTAAACAGTAGAAACTCCCCACAAGTGATCCCATTTTGGAATCTAAACCCCCAAGGGAACTTATCTAGATGTGTGGTGAGCACTTTGAACCCCCAAGTGCTTCACAGAAGTTTATAACGCAGAGCCGTGAAAATAAAAAATCATTTTTCTTTCCTCAAAAATAATTTTTTAGCCCGCAATTTTTTATTTTCCCAAGGGTTACAGGAGAAATTGGACCCCAAAAGTTGTTGATCAGTTTCTCCTGAGTACGCTGGTACCCCATATGTGGGGGTAAAGCACTGTTTGGGCACACGTCCGGGCTCGGAAGGGAGAGAGCACCATTTTACTTTTTCAACGCAAGATTGGCTGGAATCAATGGTGGCGCCGTGGCGCATTTGGAGACCCCCTGATGTTTCTAAAAAGTGGAAACCCCTCAATTCTAACTCCAACACCAACCCCAACACACCCCTAACTCTAATCCCAACCCTAACCACAACCCTAACCCCAACACACCCCTAACCCTAGTCTTACCCCTAATTCCAACCCTAAGGCTATGTGCTCACGTTGCGGATTTGTGTGGATTTTTCCGCAGTTTTTGAAAAATCTGCAGGTAAAACGCACTGCGCTTTACCTGCGGATTTACCGCGGATTTCCAGTGTTTTTTGTGTGGATTTCACTTGCGGATTCCTATTATGGAGCAGGTGTAAAACGCTGCGGAATTGCACAAAGAATTGACATGCTGCGGAAAATACAAAGCAGCGTTTCCGCGCTGTATTTTCCGCACCATGGGCACAGCGGATTTGGTTTTCCATAGGTTTACGTGATACTGTAAACGTGATGGAAAACTGATACGAATCCGCAGCGACCAATCCGCTGCGGATCCACAGCCAAATCCGCACCGTGTGCACATAGCCTAATTCTAACCCTAATTCCATCCCTAACCCTAATTCTAACCCTAATTCTAACCCTAGCCCTAAGTGCAACCCTAGCCCTAAGTGCAACCCTAGCCCTAAGTGCAACCCTAGCCCTAAGTGCAACCCTAAGTGCAACCCTAAGTGCAACCCTAGCCCTAAGTGCAACCCTAAGTGCAACCCTAAGTGCAACCCTAGCCCTAAGTGCAACCCTAAGTGCAACCCTAGCCCTAAGTGCAACCCTAAGTGCAACCCTAAGTGCAACCCTAGCCCTAAGTGCAACCCTAAGTGCAACCCTAAGTGCAACCCTAGCCCTAAGTGCAACCCTAGCCCTAAGTGCAACCCTAGCCCTAAGTGCAACCCTAAGTGCAACCCTAAGTGCAACCCTAGCCCTAAGTGCAACCCTAAGTGCAACCCTAAGTGCAACCCTAGCCCTAAGTGCAACCCTAAGTGCAACCCTAAGTGCAACCCTAGCCCTAAGTGCAACCCTAAGTGCAACCCTAAGTGCAACCCTAAGTGCAACCCTAGCCCTAAGTGCAACCCTAAGTGCAACCCTACCCCTAACCCTACCCCTGTTGTGAATTAGACTTTTTGGCTCCCTCTTGTGGTCACTAGTGATATGACACTTTGATATTCCTTCCCTTGCTTGGTACCCACCTGGCCTCGTTAGTCCAGGGGTGTCGCTATTTGAACTTCCTGGATTTTCAGTCTGGTGCCTGGCATCGTTGTAATCAGATCCTTCTGTTTGCTCCTATCTGCTGGTCCTGGTTCTTTGCAAAATTAAGCTAAGTCTTGCTTTCTTGTTTTTGGTTATTTTCTGTGCTCTTATTTTTGTCCAGCTTGTACTAAATGTGATTCCTTATATTGCTGGAAGCTCTAGGGGGCGGATGTTCTCCCCCCGTGCCGTTAGACGGTTCAGGGGTTCTTGAATATTCCGCGTGGAGTTTTTGTGAGGGTTTTTGCTGACCATATAAGTCATCTTCCTATATTCTGCTATTAGTTAGCGGGCCTCTCTTTGCTAAAACCTAGTTCATTTCTTGCGTTTGTCTTTTCTTCTTACCTCACCGTTATTATTTGTTGGGGGCTTGTATCCAACTTTTTGGGGTATTTCCTCTGGAGGCAAGAAAGGTCTTTCTTTTCCCTGCTAGGGTTAGTTAGTTCTCCGGCTGGCGCGAGACGTCTAGAATCAACGTAGGCACGTTCCGCGGCTGCTGTTATTTGTGTGCTAGGTTCAGGTATATGGTCAGCCCAGTTACCACTGCCCTATGAGCTGGGTTTTATGTTTGCAGACTTCGCTATTGTCTCTGAGACCCCCTGTCATTGGGGTCATAACATACCCCTAACCCTACCCCTAACCGTACCCCTAACCCTAACCCTAATGGAAAAACAAAAATAATTATATTTTCTGTATTTTATTATTGCCCCTACCTATGGGGGTGATAAAGGGGGTGATTTATTTACTATTTTTTTTATTTTGATCGCTGTGATAGAACTTATCATAGCGACCAAAATGTGCGGGAACGAATCTGCCGGCTGGCAGATTCGGCGGGCGCACTGCGCATGCGTCCGCCATTTTCCAAGATGGCGGCGCCCATGAAGCAGACGGCCGGACACCGGGAGGGACATCGGAGCTAGGTAAGTATGGGGGGGTGGGACCGGAACACGGGGGGGGGATCGGAGGACCTGGGGAGCGGACAGGAGGACCGGGGGAGCCGACAGGAGGGAGGAGGGGAGCGGAACGGAGATCGGGGCAAAAAGGACGACTGGGGAGGCGATCGGTGGGGTGGGGTGGGGGCAGATCAGGGTCTCCAGCCATGGCAGATGCTATTGCAGCATCGGCCATGGCTGGATTGTAATATTTCACCATTTTCATAGGTGAAATATTACAAATCGCTCTGATTGGCAGTTTCACTTTCATCAGCCAATCAGAGCGATCGTAGCCACGGGGGGGTGAAGCCACCCCCCCTGGGCTGAAGTACCACTCCACCTGTCTCTGCAGATCGGGTAAAATGGGAGTTAACCCCTTCACCCGATCTGCAGGGACGCGATCATTCTGTGACACAGCATATGCGTCACAGGTCGGATTGGCACCGACTTTCATGACGCATACGCTGTGTCACAGGTCGGGAAGGGGTTAAAATACTAGGAAATATCCACCACAGAAAATACAAAAAACTCCACATCTAACTAAAAACATGGAGGGTATATCTGCCTCTCCAGAGATTCCAGCTTGACTGCATAAATCCTTACACAGATTAAGCTGGACAAGAAAAAACATGAAATGTACTGAACAATGAGGCCCACAAAATGTGGGCTGCAAAACAAGCAGAACTTATCTTGGTGAAAAGACCAGGAAGCAGGAGAAACCATGAAGGGATGTGAATCCTCCAGAAAACAATGGACAACTGGCACTGACTAAAGGGTGAAGCCAGACTAAATAGCCCAGTCCTAAGTGGACGCACCTGATGACTGCTGTGAAAGACAGACAGCAGCGCTACCACTTATAACCACCGGAGGGAGCCCAAGAGCAGAATTCACAACAGGTTTGTAGGTGACTGAACCCACCCATCTCTCCAATCACCTGGAAGCCTTCCCAATGTAAACAAACCCCTCAGCAGTAGATCTGCTTGAGCAAAACATACCCAGGCTTCCATCACAGGCATATTTTAATATGGAGCATCTTATGGGACCCATCATAAACTGTATGGAGCTTTATATGGGGCTCCTGATTCAATATGGATATTCAAAAACACTTAACCTACTGATGTCTCAATTAATTTTACTTTTATTGGTATCTATTTTTATTTTTGACATATACCGGTAGCTGCTGCATTTTCCACCCTAGGCTTATACTCGAGTCAATAAGTTTTCCCAGTATTTTGTTGCAAAATTAGGGGGGTCGGCTTATACTCGAGTATATACGGTACAAAATACTCAGGAGATCAGCGGCAAGAAAATAAGAACAAATACCGTAAATGTCACTTTTGATCTGGTGGTTTTTCTTCAAAATCATCTCTAAAGCTATAGTAGCTCTATAAGAGATGTTTTTTGCAGGATAATTTGTATTTTTGCACTCTATTTTAGGGTACATATTTATTGCTTTTTGTTTTATTTTGATTTTAGGATGTTCACCACTCTGAATAAATATTGTGCTAATGTTATAGTATTAGTTGATACACATTTTTACATTTTTAAATATTCTTCATATAATTATAATTTTTTCTGAGTGAGTAAAAATGTTTTTTTTTTTTGTTTAATTTGTGACTTTTAATTTTTTTTTTTTTGGGGTCTCACTGTCTACTATTCTTTGATCAATCACTTCTATATTGCATTAATATACTTATGCATCTCTATTAGTGGTTCATAAATACTGATGTAAAATACTGCCAAAATACTGAACATGTGAATATGTCCTAAGAGCAAGGTGTTAATTGTATATTACAGCAATAGCAAGTAGCTAATAAAAAAAATAGCTAATTATTTATTTTGGTTGGTGAACACTGCAAAATAAAAAAAAAAACACTACAGAATTACCATTTTTGATAATTTTGTCTCATGTAAAATGAAATAAAACAGTAATCAAAAAGTCATTTGTAGCCAAATTGTTCATAGTGAAAACTAGAACTTGGCACACAAAAAAGTAAGTACCGTACAACTCTGGTTATGTAGATATAAAAAGTTATAGGTCTCAGAAATTGATAACCCGAAAAATGTTGTTAAATTGCATTTTTTTTTAGCTAAAGTAACAAAGCATAAAATGCTAAATACATTGGGTAGTATCATTATCGTATTAAACTGTATAAAAAGGTGGCATTTTAATTAAACTGATAGGTGAATGGTATTTATAAAAAGCACAAAAAAGTGCAACTCACAAAAAGTATAATAAAAGTGATGAAAAAGTCATACACAAGTCAAAATGGACCAATAAAAACTACATTTTATCAAGCAAAAAATTAGCCCTTATGTAGCTCTACTGCTGGAAAATTGTTACACTTCTGACTCTCTGAAAAATTGTTTTTGCATCTCCATATTCTGAGTATTTTTTGAATGACAGTAATATAACATAAATAAAACTACACTCCTCAACATTCAAATTGCAACACTAAGGCTGCCGTCACACTATCAGTATTTGGTCAGTATTTTACATCAGTATTTGTAAGCCAAAACCAGGAGTGGAACAATCAGAGGAAAAGTATAATAGAAACATATGCACCACTTCTGTATTTATCACCCACTCCTGGTTTTGGCTTACAAATACTGATGTAAAATACTGACCAAGTACTGCTAGCAAGAAGAAAAAGTTGAGAAATTGTGGAAATCACAGGATAGATACAATGTTAATAATGTGCAAGTGATGAAAAAATGGAAACAACATTTTCAAAACATATAAACTCAATAAATATCAAGTATGAGCACCACACGCAGAAATCCCTGCACTTACACATGTTGGCTGCTATCACAGAGGTTATTATTGGTTGACTGAGGAGTGTTCTGCCTCTCTGAATGCACTTGGGCAAATCATCAAGATCTGCTGCTGGCAGCTCCCTTTGCAATTGCCAACCAATGACGTTCCAGATGTGCTCAATGGGAGACAAATCAGAAGACGCTGCAGCCGTGGTAGCACATTTAGGTCACAGAGACTGCTCACGATTAGAGATAAGCGAGCCCATGGATGTCTGTGTTTAGCTGGTTCAGATGGACTTTTTTTTTCAAAGTCCGGTTTGCGGCGCGAACTTGACCCCGGACCATGAACTCCATATAACTCAATGGGGACCCAAACTTGAGAGCTGTAAAATTGCTATTTAATGGTCATATTAACGGCTAGGGGGCAGCAAAAGGAAGCAAAATGGGGATAAGAGCAGGACAATTGCTCTGCAAACAAATGGGGATAGCAAAATGACTTAAAGTGGTTATGTCACCATAGCAATCATGGTAAAATAGGAAGTGAATGAATAATATAAAAATTTTAGCAGTGCCCTTACAAAGACTGAGGTTTGCTACCACCGGTCCAGTTAAAAATTTCACCCACAGACCATGGAGCACAATACTGCCAGAGAAGCAGCTTACAAACTTCACCCCTAAACCATGGGACACAGTACCCCCACAGAAGCTGATTCAAATTTCACCCACTGGGCATGGAGAGCAATACCCCCACAGAAGATTATTAAAAATTTCAGCCTCAGAGCATGGTGAACAAACCCCCCACAGAAGATTTTTAACAAATTTCAGCCTCAGAGCATGGGGAAAAATACCTCCACAGAAGATTTGTACAAATTTCAGCCTCAGAGCATGGGGTACAATACCCCCACAGAAGATATTTACAAATTTCAGCCTCAGAGCATAGGGAACAACCCCCCACAGAAGATTTTAACAAATTTCAGCCTCAGAACATTGGGAACAATACCCCCACAGAATATTTGTACAAATTTCAGCCTCAGAGCATGGGGTACAATACCCCCACAGAAGATTTTTACAAATTTCAGCCTCAGAGCATAGGGAACAATACCCCCACAGAAGATTTTAACAAATATGAGCCTCAGATCATGGTTAACAATACCCCAACAGAAGACTTAAAAAAATCAGCCTCAGTGCATGGGGAACAATACTCTCACAGAAGATTTTAACAAATTTGATCCTCAGAGCATGGGGAACAATACCCTCACAGAAGATATGAACACATTTCAGCCTCAAAGCAAGGGGAACAATATCGCCACAGAAGATTTTAACAAATTTCAGCCTCAGAGCATGGGAAACAACACCCTCACAGAAGATCTGAACACATTTCACATGTGGATCGGCCACGGA
Source organism: Ranitomeya variabilis (assembly GCF_051348905.1). Classification (NCBI taxonomy): domain Eukaryota; kingdom Metazoa; phylum Chordata; class Amphibia; order Anura; family Dendrobatidae; genus Ranitomeya; species Ranitomeya variabilis. Next base: position 168,434,496 of record NC_135239.1, on the reverse strand, counting down.
ACTCCAGTCAGCGGACTCATCAAACAGTAAAAATGACAGCTGCATAACTTGGGGCTAAGACTGCTTGAATGATTTGCGAGGGGTTGAGGTGGAAGAACGATGACTAAGATCAACAAGTATCGACTGAACACTTTCTGCAGGGGACTAGTTGTAACAAAAAGGGGAAGGAACTGGAGGCACTCTCAGCCATCCAATCTAACACGGCCTCCACTTGTTCTAGCTTCACCATTTGTTCTGTGGTACTGGGGCCTGCTAAATATCACTGAATATCCTGTTGCATGCGTGCACTTGAGGAAAGTGTTGCAGTTGGACACGTAATAGGTGCAGATCGACCACGTCCTCTCCCTGCAGTAACTACACCATCACTGCCAGCAGCACTACGACTACATTGCTGCTCTCCTCATGTTTTTCCCCCATAAAAAATACCTTGGATCGGTAGGCAAGAGGCTGGAATTGGGCACTCTACTCAAAGCTACTATGCCACAGAGCAACAGGTTTTATGCCACAGAGTACAAGTTTTTTTTCCCAAAGAGTACAAGCTTTTTATGCAACAGAGGAATATGTTTTTTTGACACAGAGAACAGGGTTTATATGGCACAGGGCAATAGGATTTTTGCCACAGAGAACAAGATTTTTATACAACAGAGCAGTAGGATTTTTCGCCTTAGTGTATAAGGCTACTTTCACACTTCTGTCGGTACGGGGCCATCGCAAACCGTCGTCCCGACGTACCGACGGACGTTGTGCTAAATTTAGCACAACGTGGGCAGTGGATGCAGTTTTACAACGCATCCGCTGCCCATTGTGATGAGTGGAGAGGAGGGGGAGGATGCGCGGTCGGAAATGGCGAACACGTCGCACAAAAAAACGTTACATTGAACTTTTTTTGTGCGTCGCGTCCGCCCAAGCATGATGGATGCGACATGTGCCCGTCCGTCGCTAATTCAAGTCTATGGGCAAAAACCGCATCCTGCAAGCACATTTGCAGGATACGTTTTTTGCCCATAACGACGGATTGTGACGGAGCCCAGAAGACGGAAGTGTGAAAGTAGCCTAAGGTTTATATGGCACAGAGCAATAGGATTTTTTTTTACCACAGACAACAAGATTTTTATGCAACAGAGCAATAGGATCTTTTTGCCACAGAGAACAAGGTTTTTATGCAACAGAACAATATGATTTTTTGCCTCAGAGTACAAAGTTTATATGGCACAAAGCAATAGGATTTTTTTTGCCTCAGAATACAAGGTCTACAGTATATCGCACAGAGGAATTGGATCTTTTTGCCACAGAGAACAAGCCTTTTATGCAACAGAGCAATAGGATTTTTTTTCTCAGAGTACAAGCTTTATATGGCACAGAGCAATAGGATTTTTTTCCTCAGAGTACAAGCTTTATATGGCACAGAGCAATAGGATTTTTTTCCTCAGAGTACAAGCTTTATATGACACAGAGCAATAGGATTTTTTTCCTCAGAGTACAAGCTTTATATGGCACAGAACAATAGGATTTTTTCCTCAGCCTACAAGCTTTATATGGCACAGAACAATAGGATTTTTTCCTCAGCCTACAAGCTTTATATGGCACAGAACAATAGGATTTTTTCCTCAGCCTACAAGCTTTATATGGCACAGAACAATAGGATTTTTTTTCCTCAGCGTACAAGCTTTATATGGCACAGAACAATAGGATTTTTTTCCTCAGCGTACAAGCTTTTTATGCAACAGAGCAATATATTTTTATGTCGCAGAGTACAAGGCATATATGGCAAAAGGCATGAGGATTTTTTGTCTCAGAGTACAAGGTTTATATGGCATAGAGCAATAGGATTTTTTGCCACTCACCATGAGGCTTTTATGGCACAGGGCAACAGGCTGTTAGGACAGTGTACACAATGCTGTTATGGTGCACAGAAACAGTATTTTCAGGCACAGAGCATAAAAGCTTATATGACACACAACACGAGGCTGATATGGCACAGATAGCCACACTGACAGCGCATGAGGAACAAAATGGTGGCGCAACTCATGACCTGGCCTTTATACAGGCAGGGTTACATGATGTGCCTGACAATCACAGCCATGCCAGTACTTGGCTTTGATAGCTCCAGAAGTGCCCATAGCTTAAAGGGAACCTGTCACCCCGTTTTTTCCGTATGAGATAAAAATACTGTTAAATAGGGCCTGAGCTGTGCATTACAATAGTGTATTTTGTGGACACCGATTCCCCACCTATGCTGCCGAAATACGTTACCAAAGTAGTCATTTTCGCCTGTCAATCAGGCTGGTCTGGTCAGATGGGCGTGGTGTCTTCCCCCAGATCTTGCTTAGTTTTCCATTGGTGGCGTAGTGGTGTGCGCATGCCCAAGTCCAGAATCCACTGCACAGGGGAGGGAAAATAGCGCGATCTGCGCTATTCCCCTGGTGATCGGTGGGGGCGGCCATCTTCCTGTGGCCGCGCGTGCGCAGATCGAGCGCTCTGCTGCCCGGGGCTTCAGGAAAATGGCCGCGGGATGCCGCGCGTGCGCAGATGGAGATCGCGGCGGCCATTTTCCTGAAGCAGAGATGCGAACTCTGGGGGAAGACACCACGCCCATCTGACCAGACCAGCCTGATTGACAGGCGAAAACGACTACTTTGGTAATGTATTTCGGCAGCATAGGTGGGGAATCGGGGTCCACAAAATACACTATTGTAATGCTCAGCTCAGGCCCTATTTAACAGTATTTTTATCTCATATGGAAAAAACGGGGTGACAGGTTCCCTTTAAAAGCTTGTTGATTGGCTGTGCAGCAGCCTTTCAACAAGCGTGATTCTGTTGGTGAACCCGAACAGTGTGATGGACTTCTGGGAAAAAGTCTGTCTTTGAAGTCAATGTATGGACGCTAGGAGTCCAGTACGAACCCTGAACTTTACAGTTCGGGTTTGCTCATCACTACTCACATTAGCACGAAGCATGTTTTTTTAGCACTTTTGATGTAGATTTTGGAACAAAATCTGCTTCAAAAACCCTGGAAAAAACTCAGCGTGAACATACCTTCATAGATGTGTATTCTGCTTTGTTGCAATATCTGCAGATGCTAGTAGCTTGGGTACCATATATTTGTGGTCTGAGAGCGATATCTAACTAACTCCCACATCACCGGTTTGGTTAGAATGGCTTGGAGGAATTGCATTACTATGCGTATAAATTAGCTTTTAGGATTTGGAGTTAGGGCCATGAAAAATCTAATATCCTGAGGAGTCTTATTATTGATGCACTTGTTAAATGGGAAACATATGCAAGCCTTGCAGCATGGAGGAGCAGCAGCAGGAGCTCTGTCGGAGAGGAGTCTGGTAGACTTGTGCTGATTGTGTAACATTAAAAACACTGTAACTATCTTGTTCCTAATTAGAAATCTAGAGACTCTTTGGATTCGTTCACACTTTTGTTTAGCGTGCAGATCAGGTTCCCTTCTGTGCTCCATCCTAATTTTTGGCAGGGATGGACACACTGTTGGAAAATAAATGCTTGTAATAGAGAGATATCACAGCGGCTTTACTACTAATCCACTAAGAGTCAATCCATTGTGGATTTCTGGTGCAGAGGCATTCGATGTTTGACCTCCCTACACAGAGGATGAACAGAGATTGACGACGTTTGCTAAATACTAAAAATGTTTCTCCTACTTCATAAATCAGTATATGAAGAATTCTCCATAAAATAAAGGATGCATGTAATAACTGGGAATGTGTTCTTTAACTCTACACCAAATGAGTACAAATAAAGGAATCCATAAATATAGTAGATCACAATACATCAAGGATAAAGAGAGTACGATTTGCCACTCCAGACAGAGATAATAGTCATCTAGTAAAGGAAAGTGCGCTTCACGCTGTGTGTTAATTCTGAATACTATAGCTGATAACTCGCTGCACTGACAAGGTTCACAGATCATTCAAACAATGACAGACTCCTCTGATGTCATAAATGCTATTTGTATTTCATTAGGTAAAGGATTTATATTAGATAATGACTTTTCTCATTAAGTAATTAGTTCTATATTAGGCTGATAATAACATAATAGATGTGAATCATTACTTTGATCATTGCCAGGGTTGTAGAGCAGGAAAACAATGTCTGTGAGCTACCATACTTTACAAAGAAGCAGCTTTTAACCCTGTCATGCCTCTCCACTTATTATGTGATACATAACTCTTCAGAATGAGTTTTACAACGGGTTTATTGATGCATAGTTTATGACTAGTGATGAGCGAGCGTGCTTAGATAAGGTGTTACCTGAGCATGCCAGAGTACTACAGTAATTGAGTATTTTTGGTGTGCCCTAATGCTATGTTCAAGTCCCTGCGGCTGCATGTCTCATGGCTTTTCGACTTTTCGACAGCCGCGACACATGCAGGGATTGCCTAACAAACAGTCAACCTGTGGATAGGTTGCGACTGTCAAACACTCCCAAGACACTAAATTAGTACTTGAGCATGCTCAGCTAACACCTTATTTGAGCACGCTCGCTCATCATTATTTATGATCAGAATACATCCTTCTCTCTTTTTAAATGCCTCAAAGCCTTTCTCATACTTTTCCACAGACTTCCATTGGAATGCTGCTTCCATTCTACTTTTTTGACATCACAAGTAGTGAAAAGCGAGTATGCTCGTTACTCGGGTTTCTCCAAGCATGCTCGGGTGGTCCCCGAGTATTGAATACATGTGGGGATTGCCTGTTTGTTAAGCAACCCCCACATGTATTCAAGCTGTCCAGCAGCCGTAAATCATGCAGCTGCGTCGACATAAACTAAATCTCCAAGCACGCCAAAATACTCGGAGACCACCAGAGCATGCCCGGAGAAACCCGAGTAACGAGCACGCTCGCTCGTCACTAATCACAAGGCTGTTGGGCTGGTTGTTTGTGGAAGTATTGCAGCCACAACATTAAGACTGTGCTGATATTTTTCCTTGTTTTATTTATATAGCAGGAGATAATTAGAGGACATCATCTCATGTATAGAAAAGTAAGTCTAATCTCCTTTTCCTGCATTAAAATTTGTAAAAAAAATTTCACTGCTATACATTTTTTTGGGGAAAAATTTGCTGAACCCTGGGAATTCGAACTTCGAAAGATCCGTTCATTTCTAGAAAATATTCAAATATCGGAAGACTATCTCAGGATATTGTTTTCCTGGAACCTATCTGAATAAACTCTACACCTAGATTTCTTTTTACAAAAATGAAATAAAAATGGTAAAAAAAAGCATGCCGCGAGGTTGTATCCAGTGCCTCAACTGTGTAGGTAAAAACTGTATTTGCTCTGTACTAAGAGAAGAGGATGCATTTCCTGGTAGCAGACAAGCAGTGTCATCCCCATGTTACCCATGTTAGTATTTCGATATTTCTAAAAATCTCGGATCAAAATCATAATAAAACTGGATCCAGGGAGTAACTGGGAAGTTAAGGACCCAGAGCAAATGCTCTTTTTTTGTCTTGTTCTATAACTGTTCCTGTGAGGACACGATTTTCGGTGTATAACATGACATTATAGCTGGTAGCTATATCCGAAACATGCCGCCATGGCCGTGTGTATAGCTGTAAAATCTCACAATGGGAATAGCGAATTCAGTCAGTTATAAAAGATATGGATTTTAGAAACATTTCCAAGTTCTGTTATAAAAACACAATAAACACTATACAGAAATATATTACATTTCCAATAAAAATGCCGATTTTGTCTTTTGCCAAAATATTAAGAGGAAATAACAGTAAAAGTGGAAAGTTAAAATTAGTTACAAAATTTCTTCAATTTTACTGCCTGGAAGTCTGGTGATTCTGACAATTTGACTTGTGATTTTTCTTTGTAAAAGCTGATAATGTAGAATTCATAGCAAGTCCAGGAATAGATGACTGAGCAGATATGCAATTACAATGGAAGACTTTCATAATCTTATTACTAAACGTGAAAGTAGAATATCTTAACAAGGATTTTTTTTTTCTACGCTGTTGAGAGATTTTTGTATTTTTGGTTGAGTTAATTTACAAGTAATTTTTCTTTTATTTTCCAGATCAAGTTATTTAAACCTTATTTTAAGGACTGAGACAATTTTGAGGATTGAGGGAAAGTTTACATTTTGCTTCCCTGAATTTCATCAGATATAACTTTTTTTTGGGACTAAGTGAATAACTGACGCTTTGTTGATCTTGAAGTTTTTGTAATTATTTTGGCTTTACATACAGTATGTAATGTAGAATTGCTGGATTTTTTTGTATTATAGCAGAATGCATAAAAAGGCTTGAAAACCAGACAACCTTGGACGATTCTATTAGGTCCAAGACTGTAGTGATTGTCATGAGCAGTCTGACAGACACATTGCAAAGGTAGACGTTTAAAGGGAACCTCTCACCAGGTTTTTACCACCTAATATGTGAGCAGCATGATGCAGAGACAGAGACCTTCAATTCTTGTTAGAGGGATTTTCATCCATTCTTCCTTGGAAAATTCTTCCAGTTCTGTGAGATTCCTGGGTCGTCTTGCTTTCACTGCTATTTTGAGATGTAGCCACAGACTTTCAATGATGTTCAGATCAGGGGACTGTGAGGGCCATTGTAAAACCTTCAGCTTACAGCGTTTGAGGCCGTCTATTGTGATTTTGAAGTGTGTTTAAGATCATTATCCATTTGTAGAAGCCATCCTCTTTTCAACATCAGTTTTGTTTTACAAATGGTGTTATGTTTGCATTAAGAATTTGTTGAAATCTCATTGAATTTATTCTTCCCTCTACCCGTGAAATGTTCCCTGTGCCATTGGTTACAATACAACCCCAATGCATGATTGACACCCCCATGCTTAATGGTTGGTGATATATTCTTTTCCTGAAATTCTGTGCCCTTTTTTCTCCACACATATCTTTGATCATTGTGGCCAAAGAGTTCCATTTTAACCTCATTGGTCCATAGAAATTATTTCCTAAATGCATCAGGCTTGTTTAGATGTTCTTTTGCATATTTTTGATGCTGAATTTTATGGTGAGGATGCAAAAGAGGTTTTCTTCTGATGACTCTTGCATGAAGGCCATATTTGTGCAGGTGCCTTTGAATGGTAGAACAATGTACCACCATTCCAGAGTTTGCTAAATCTTCCTGAAGGTCTTTTTGAGTAAAGCAGGGGTTCTGATCTGCCTCTCTAGCAATTCTATGAGCAGTCCTCACTGAAATTTTGCTTGGTCTTCCAGACCTTATATTGACTTCCACTGTTCCTTTTAACTGCCATCTCTTAATTATATTTCGAACTGAGGAAAGGGCTTTGCTATCTTATTATAACCTTCTGCTTTGTGAGCCACCAATATTTTCATTTTCAGAGTGCAAGGCAACTGCTTAGAAGAACCAATGGCTGCTGCTTTTTGGTATAAGGTTAGAGGAGGATAGGTTTTTAAAAAGCTGGGAAATTTGCATGACCTGGACTTTCCTAATGATGATGGTGAACATGCCATAACCCTAACATGCTAATTAAAGGGGTTGTCCATTGCTAAATGTCCAACCCTGATAAAATAATAAAGCCTATACTCCCTTCCCATGCTGGCCATTCCCACAGTGTTGACACTCGATCTCCCGTGGGTTGTGATGCGGTGCTTTGACACATGACGCTGGTGCCTAGTCAGCGCTGGTGCCACTGTTTCCACCTTTTGACAAACTGAACATGGAGAGGAAGCCAGGGCTGCAGCTCATCTCAGACTTCTTCTTCATGTTCAGTTTGTCAGGGATTGACAGCAGCATTTAAAGGAATAACCATAGTGATTGCAGCTGAGCTCTGAATGCGGCTACTAGAGGCAGATGATAGTTGTGTGACACAGCCAGCATCCACTGGGTATAGTGTGGGCTCAACTCCTAAGCCCGCTTTATTGTCCCGTATCTGAGATGCGCTCTACATGTATGGCAGTTTTTGGCAAGAGATTAGACTAACACAGAAGAAAGATATCAAGATGCAGAAAGTTCACTTTTAGCATAACAAAAGCCTTTGAATTTGTATAGTTGGAGGTTGAATTACACTTTCCTGCTCAATGATTTTTATAATTTTAGAACAGCTCTATCTGTACCTATATATTTAAAAGGCTACATTTAAAAAAAAAAAAATCTTTATTATAGTTTGAGGGTCTAAGGGGAGTATTTCTTCTAGTGGAGAGTGCCAATGTGACTTATAGGCCATACAATCCTCCTCTGGGAATTTTAAATATGCAAATATGCAAATAGCCTCTTCAGAAAGGGTGAGGACTTGAACTCTAGTGCCACTTATTGGATATAGCAATCATAAAAAGTCAATATCGACCATTTAACAAGCTTTGCCACATGAATTAGGATAAGAAGCCAAACCAAACACATATGTTTAGGGGTATTTGCCCCTCCTCTGTGCAAAGCAGGAGATCTGTGTGACTCCAAGTCACTTCACATTGACAAGCCATGAGGCAGGGAGGTCAAGGAGTCTGAGGACAAAACCAAGAGAGGGTGTCAGAGACAAAAAGATAAAACAAAAGAATAGTCAAGAGAAAGTATGAGGTCTGGCACCGAGAGTCAGAGAACATCAAGGCGAAGTGGCAATCCGGGTGAATGGTTAAAGAAGCCGTATCCTCCGAAGTCTGGCAACAAAGATCAGAGTCGGAGAATACTGAACACAAAGCACACACACACCACCGTGTCAGAACTACGACTGGCAATAGTCCAAGCATAGCCAGCCAGCTAAATAGCTAGGCCATCACCCTGAAAGGGAGACAAGTGGAGAACTTTCAGCAGGCCTAGCCTAATTGGGCTGCATAGAAATCCCATACACAAAACTGACAGCCCAGCATGCTTCTGCATACTATACGATGGCCGAGTTGACACTCACAATGCAGACAGCGCAGCACGCCCCTGCAGTCTATAGGATGGCTGAGCTGTCACTCACTGCGTCCCTTGGACACAGTGATCAGCAGAATTGTGACAATCTGATTTGTAGGTGAGTGGCCTCTGACTGAGGCCTAAGGTGGAATGTTTCTACTTTTAGAGCGTGCCAAGATCATTTTGTGCAAGAGCTTCAGTATGTATATATATAATGGTTGTTAGGTAAACATAATAATATGATGATTAGTAAGTTTGCACAGTGAATGAGTTCTCAGAAAACCCTAGTACATCTGCAGTGGTTACAAGACAATCTGCCTCTAACATCCTGAGCACTATGCAGGGTGTCTCCGCCATGAGTGGCCCAGGCTTAGTCATCTTACAGCTGCTGTGTTGCTCATAGACCGAACGGAAGCCACACTCTTGTCTGTAGACCACAGCCTCCCCAGACTCCAGCTTTGCTGACAGCATGACTGACCCTGCACTGCATGTTTCACTTGTGCAAAAAAGATTCAATGCCATGTAATGTAGGTAACCTTCTACTCACTCACTTACAATGAAGACTGGATGTGGACAGACACAGTAATAAAATTGTGTTTGCCGCTTTTCATTTTGCATTCTAGCAGCTTTACGTCATTTCTGGTTTAGTAAACACTTGCATTCCCGGTAAAATAATTCTGGAACATCTTTTCTTCAAACTCTGCAGTTCCTCTGTTATTCCTCTTGAAAGTGTATAAATCAGTTGAAAGCTGGACATTATAGTTTGGTACAACACCAATTGAATGTTGCCAGAGAATTTTTCATAGAAATCGGAGTCCTTGCTTTTTGTACACACCTACACAGTTGGGTGCGGGTTCCATTTCTATTGATATATATAATCCTAAATGTATACAATGATAAAGTCCATGCTCGGAGGTGGCCAGTCCAGGGTTGTGAAGATCCCAGCAGTTTTTTTTTCACTGAATACTAATCTCATTCTTCACAGCAGAAAAAAACTATGAAAATGGAGATTTTTGTTTAATTTATTAATTATTTTTTTCATTATTTTTTTTCTTTTTTTCCATTATGGGGGCTGCTATCTTACCTGAGCTACTAATAGCGTTTAGAGCTATACAGTACTTTACGCTACCACATGGATCATACTCAACTATAGTCTGAAGATATTCATTAACTTCGGTTTGAGAATGTTGATGGCGTGCTCTGTGATCTGTGCAGAGGTCATTATGCAGAGAGGCTGGAGAAGTGAGCTGTGTCCACCATCACCTATTATAAGTTGCGTACTCCTATGTTATCTAGATGGGGGTTCCCTTTCCTTTTAATTTACATAATGATAATTACAGAAAATTACTCTGCTGAATAGGAGATATGAAATACCTGCTGCATTGCCCTTATAATAATACCTTACACAGTGCCCATTGAATCGTTGCAGCTTTATTACCTTAACAATACTTGTCATGTTGACTCTCTCAGTGACATATTATGACACTCTCTGTCAGGACCTTTAATTTACTTGAAAGACCTCATCAATCTCTGGAAAACTAAAATGAAGTAAAACTTTGGAGTTATGGCAGATGCCTTCACCATGGGCACTGCTTTACTTTTTCTAAAGTGTATAAAGAAATACGGAAACTAACGGACAAAAGCCGATCATCACATAGGGCATTGTCCTGTAGACAGTAAGATCAGGTGCTGAAAAGTTGAGGTTCACACCTTCCTCTGTTGTCCCAGTCACAACAGCTGTAATAATGTCTGATTGAAAGCAAGTTATAACAGCTAGGGCCACCAGAATTTGCTGCCTTGGTGTTCAAATGCATTTCTGAGGGTATGGTCACGTATGAAAAATAGCAGAATTTTGTGAAACTACTATTACCAGAAGACTCCTGGATCCATCACTCCTTGACCAAAATGCCATATTTATTGTTGAAAACATCTGCTTATTGGGTGTGCACCCCTTCTTCAAATGACCAAGACACGTGTTAGGATCATTATTCTTAGTGGTTTATGACTTGTCAATTGATATTGTGTTTTTATATGTCGTCAAAATATTCAGTGAATCTTATGATAACCAAGTAATCAATGCAAAACATCATTCACATACCTTCAGTATATCTCCTTTTTTAAAACTTAGCTCATCCTCCCCGGATGCATTGAACTCATATAAAGCACGGGCCTCCATCCTCCTCTCTGCTAAGAAGTAAAACAGGAAAATGCAGTTAGTGTGAAATAATAGTCAAATCCAAACCTGCCGTCTTGTAATGAATATTACTAATGGCAACTCAAACACATAAAGCTGATTTCATGTCCACCATCACATTTTTTATAGAACTGGCATCACCTTATCTATACCCATTGGTATTCAGCCGGTATTTAAATTTACCCATAACACGGCTCTTTTTCTAAAATCACTTTATAGCTTAGATTTAGACTGTGCACAGTACTTTATGAGGAAAAAAGAAAAGGGAAATCCACCGGCACGTCCAACAAGAGAATAAAATTTACTATTTATTAGAAAAAACTTTAAAACATGATAAAAAATGAAACCTCAGAAACCTTTTTGAAACATAATTACTAATAGATGAAAAATAAATAATTTTTACAATTCATACCTCGAGGATATTTGGTATCCAAGGTCAATATCCAGTGAGCTTCTCTTATAGCTAATTGTTTCTGCCAATTACTCCCCCGTATGGAATGATCAACTTTTTCAATCCCAAAAAAAGACAAACAAGACAAATCCCCTCTATGCAATGTGCTGAAATGTTTGGCTGCCCCAGAGTAACCAGAATTGCCACTGCTAATATTACCAATATGTTCAGCTATTCTTTTTTTGAGTTTACGTGTAGTATAACCTACATATTGTAGATTGCAGGATTTGCAATATATGCAGTAAATCACGTGAAAAATCATGTTTTAATGGGATATGACATGCCCTCAGAAGAACTGAAAGTGCGTTTCTTATTATCCGCATACTGGCATACATTGCATCTGCTTAAAGCACATTTATAAAAGCCCATGACTGAAAGCCAAGATGAAGGAGATTCCGTGTTACGTATCAAACTAGGTGATAGCATATCGCCAAGTGATCTACCTCTTTTAGCTACCACCTGACAACCACCATCTAAAATCGTACGAAGGCGATCATCTTGATTTACCACTGGTAGATATTTCTGAATAACGCCCTTGATGATATGAAACTAATTGCTAAAGGCAGTGGAAAAAATAATATTAAAGGAAGAAACTGACTTTGGTGTTTTCCCTATGCCATACCAAAAATTATCACGTGGAGTATTGTGCACTTTCTCAAATGCTCGTTTGACCCTGGATCTATTATATCCTTTGTCTTTCAATCTATTTTTGATAACAATTCTTTCCCTGACAAAAAAATCCTCATTAGAACAAATCCTTCTGGCTCTGATAAATTCCCCTTTGTGGATAGCATTCGTCGCCTGTCTAGGGTGTGAACTAGAGGCTAGAAGGATAGTATTATCAGCAGTATCTTTCCTATATAGGGATGACTCCACCCTATTGGTAATAGGGTTACCATGTAACCATTGTGCAATACAAATCCATGTCAAGCACAACAACACATCCTCCTTTGTCAGATTGACATATAGTCAAATGTGGATTGTGTTGTAGGTCTTTGACAGAATCAGACTGAGATTTATCAAAATTTCTATATATGGGGCTATCACGTGTATCAGCATGTAACCTCCTAAGATCTCTCTCAACCAAAGATTGAAAAAGATCCAAGGAGGGAACCTTTGATTGTACAGGATAATATGATGGATTAGAGCAAGTAACACGAATATCTTCATCTGCTGGTTTATCAGAAGATTGCTCAATGTCCTGTAATGAAGACAAGGTTAATAAAGCAACTTGTTCAGCAACTGTAAAAGATGCATCATGAGTTTGTTCATGAACAGTATCAGTCTCACTAGAAGGTGAAAAATAATGTTGGTCATCAAAAAAATGTCTCTTAACAGTAAGTAAATGTGAAACGATTGACATCAGTAGCGTAGCTACCGGGGGGGGGGGGGGGGGCAGAGGGTGCTCTGAGGGGGCCCACCCAGAGGTATGCTACTGTAACAGTTACTTTCTGCGGCAGAGCAGGGAGAATCAATCTCCCTGCTCTGCCACTATGGGCCCCTGAGCAGGCGGGGGGGCCCGGTGCCAGCAGTGGGCCCCCCGCCGTCATCGGAAGATCAGCTGTAGCGGCATTTAGCTGATACAGCTGATCGCAATGATGGCAGAAGGAGCGCTGCGCTCCTTCTCCCATCATCCCCCTGTCAGTGTCGGCGTCTGACGTCGCCAACACTGACAGCGGGCGCTATGACGTCACTGCCCGGCGCCCGCTATCAGGAGATCAATGGGAGCAGCGCAGGAACCAGGAAGAAGAGAGGTGAGTATTTATTTATTTTTTAATGGGTGATGCTGCCTTATTACAGGGTCTGCCTGTGGGGGGGCTACCTTATTACAGTGTCTGACTATAGGAATGCTGCCTCATTACAGGGTCTGACTATGGGGGTGCTGCCTTATTACAGGGTCTGCCTATAGGGGTGCTCCCTTATTACAGGATCTGACTATGGGGGCTGCCTTATTACAGGGTCTGACTATGGGGGCTGCCTTATTACAGGGTCTGCCTATGGGGGGGCTGCCTTATTGCAGGGTCTGCCTATGGGGGGCTGCCTTATTACAGGGTCTGACTATAGGGGTGCTGCCTCATTACAGGGTCTGACTATGGGAGTGCTGCCTTATTACAGGGTCTGCCTATAGGGGTGCTGCCTTATTACAGGGTCTGACTATGGGGGCTGCCTTATTACAGGGTCTGACTATAGGGGTGCCGCCTCATTACAGGGTCTGACTATGGGGTGCTGCCTTATTACAGGGTTAGTCGGTGCTTATAGCAAGTGAGGCCATGCATACTAGTATAGAGATGAGAGGGTCAAGCATACCAGGATAGGGATGAGAGGGCCATGCATGCCAGAATAAGAATGAGGGGGCCATGCATACCAGGATAGGGATGAGGGGGCCATGCATTCCAGGATAGGGATGAGGGGACCATATTTACCAGGATAGGGGATATTAGTACATAATTAACCACATTTTTTGCTTCATTTTCTTTTCCCATTTCCTCCTCTAAAACCTAGGTGCGTCTTATGGTCTGTTGGATCTTATAGTCTGAAAAATACAGTAATCATTTATGGAATTTTTTAGGACTTGGTAACCACCATGGGCCCTTATATATATATATATATATATATATATATATATATATATATATATATATATATATATATATATATATATATATATACAGTGCCTTGCAAAAGTATTCGACTCCCAGGAACTTTTCAGCCTTTTCCCACATATCATGCTTCAAACATAAAGATGCCAAATGTAAATTTTTGGTGAAGAGTTAACAACAAGTGGAACACAATTGTGAAGTTGAACGAAATGTATTGGTTATTTTAAATTTTTGTGGGAATTCAAAAACTGAAAGTGGGACGTGCAATATTATTCCGCCCCTTTACTTTCAGTGCAGGAAACTCACTCCAGAAGTTCATTGTGGATCTCTGAATGATCCAATGTTGTCCTAAATGCCTAATGATGATAAATATAATCCACCTGTGTGTAATCAAGTCTCCGTATAAATGCACCTGCTCTGTGATAGTCCCAGGGTTCTGTTTGAAGCACAGAGAGCATCATGAAGACCAAGGAACACAACAGGCAGGTCCGTGATACTGTTGTGGAGAAGTTTAAATCCGGATTTGGATACAAAATGATTTCCAAAACTATAATCATCCCAAGGAGCACTGTGCAAGTGATCATATTGAAATGGAAGGAGTATCCTTTCATCTCAAACAAGGAAAAGACTGATCAGAGATGCAGCCAAGAGGCCCATGATCACTCTGGATAAACTGCAGAGATCTACAGCTGAGGTGGGACAGTCTGTCCATAGGACAACAATCAGTCGTTCACTGCACAAATCTGGCCTTTATGGAAGAGTGGCAAGAAGAAAGCCATTTCTCAAAGATATCCATAAAAAGTGTTGTTTAAAGTTTGCAACAAGCCACCTGGGAGACACCAAACATGTGGAAGAAGGTGTTCTGGTCAGATGAAACCAACATCAAACAATAAATTTGGCGTTAAGACAACACAGCTCATCACCCTGAACACACCATCCCCACTGTCAAACATGGTGGAGGCAGCATCATTGTTTGGGCCTGCTTTTCTTCAGCAGGGACAGGGAAGATGGTTAAAATTGATGGGAAGATGGATGGAGCCAAATACAGGACCATTCTTGAATAAAACCTGTTGGAGCCTGCAAAAGACCTGAGACTGGGACAGAGATTTGTCTTCCAGCAAGACAATGATCCCAAACATAGAGCAAAATCTACAATGGAATGGTTCACAAATAAACATATCCAGGTGTTAGAATGGCCAAGTCAAAGTCCAGACCTCAATCCATTCAAGAATCTGTGGAAAGAGCTGAAAACTGCTGTTCACAAATGATCTCCATCAAACCTCACTGAGCTCGAGCTGTTTGCCAAGGAAGAATGGGCAAGAATTTCAGTCTCTCAATGTACAAAACTGATAGAGACATACCCCAAGCGACTTGCAGCTGTAATCGCAGCAAAAGGTGGAGCAACAAAGAATTAAGTTAAAGGGGCCGAATAATATTGCACGCCCCACTTTTCAGTTTTTGAATTTCCACAAAAATTTTAAATAACCAATAAATTTTTCTCAACTTCACAGTTGTGTTCCAATTGTTGTTGATTGTTCACAAAAAATTTACATTTGGTATCTTTATGGTGGAAGCATGATATGTGGGAAAAGGTTGAAAAGTTCCAAGGAGCCGAATACTTTCCCAAGGCACTGTATCTTCCCATGATATGATAACTTGGGATTGCAATTACTATCATGTTCACAAATTGTCCTTCTTTATGAATTCACATATGATTTTCCCGACATGCGCATTGGAGTTGGTTAAAATTGAACTAAGTTCAAACGCTTGTGCATTATAGATGTCAGTAGAGCACAGATGCCCGGACATACTGAGAATGGTGACGGTGTAACTGCATATTGACCAATAAAGAGTTCCCATGTAGTGAGCTACAATGGGTCAATTCAATCAACCAATGATCAAGGAGGTAAACCGAAGACGTGTTTGGGCCTGCACAGACCAGAATGTCCGTGACTTGTCATTGGTAATGCAGTAACACATTATATTGGAACACGTAGTGATGATGCTGTCAATGTGTGATGTGGGAGATCTGAATTGGCCCCTGTTTTTGGTCATCAGACATGTAATCTGTCGATAAGGTAAATATACTCTATTATCCATGAATGTGATAGACTGCATGTATATTGCATTTATATTACTAGCTAAGGTTGACTAAAGAAATGATGGGCCCAAATGGATATATAAAAGTTTGGCACTCATTGGCAATGAATGGACATATGGTGGTTAAGCAAAATCCTTAAAAGGGTAGTAACTCAATTTTTTCACCACATTATAGTCCGGGCCCCCTGAGGAAGCTAGTAATAGTGAAACTTGTTGGATTGGCTATATGAACATTTTTGTGAGCACCAGGGAATTTATGTTTATCATAGTGAACAATCTACTTGATAAACTAGCCTATGAACTGCCGCATAGGGAAGATAGTATAGCAAAATAATTAGATTGTGCTATGAAGCATATAAATCCTAGAGACTGATATTTAGTAATTTATTTACATTGTCTAATGGACTATATGGGTCCCAGAGATTGGAAATTTTAGAAATAATATGGACAACCTGGTGTAATTTAAAATTTAATTACCACTTTTTAAAATTTAATAATAAAAGTCATGTTTGAATACATCCCTTAACATGGTTCATTTGCCCTCTGGGTAATTTGTTAATACGTACAAATTTTAATGGTAAAACTCGGTATGGGGTAGACGGACAATTTCATGCAAATAATGTAGCTCAAGTCTGGCAACCTTCTCAGTTCCATGCCCTGTATTTGACCTTACTGACTTTTAGAACCTACACTGACCTACATTTTGAGCACCAAAATGGTCTTTAAATATGTGATTTGGACTGTGACTGCTATATGTCTAGCTTGAGGAAGATCCTGGTTTAGGATTGAAAATGCATTTGTTCACTAAATCTGTATTTCAGCTGTGAATTTTAATTCACCTTTATTCTACTATGAAATGCCATCTAATAATATTAAGTATTAGATAACTTAATTTGAAACCAGACATGGCTGAAAGTACTCTATTTTCTTTTCTGACTATGTGCATTATGGACCTCCATGGTGATCAGTCTGGTTAATCCTTTACTAGATATTTTAAAGATCAAACCATTCTATTCCAGTGTCACCTATCTGCCACTTCTTTACCAGATCCTCTGTAGGCCAAATCCACTCATTCCATAGCTCTGCTACAGGCCAGTCTACTCCTTTCCCGTCGTACCTATATGTTATTATACTACTTTCCCAATTTCCTTATACTTGACATTTTTCTGTAGGAAGTGGTTACGAACTCTTGACAGTTGGGTGGTTTACTATCCAGTGTCTTATATGTTTGCAAATATAGCATTTATTTTCAGACAGTTTAATCAATCAATTTTAAAAGTCCACGAGAAAAAGCAATTTAACATAGACACAGCTGCCATTTAGGTTGAATATTTTTGATGAGAGAACCCGTGGATATTTGGGTTTGACGGGTTCGATGAATATACAGTTAAAAGTTCTGGTCTGAACTTGTCCTCAAAGCCAAACCCAATGCAAGTCAATGGCACCCCAAATTTTGGTGCTATAAAATGGCTGTAAAATGTTCATAGTAAGGGCTAAAGAGCTGCAAAAGGAAGCAAAATGGGGGGTAAGAGCAGGACAGCTGCCCTGCAAACTAATGTGGATAGAAAAATGACTTAAATCCCTTAAGTTAGTCAGTAAAACATTGAGTTAATTAGTTTACCCCACAGGCTGGATAAAATCAAAAGAATGATGTGAGTCTAGACAACACACAGTCCAAAAACAATGTAAGTCAGTGTAGACTATTCTTATCAATGTCATATGTAAATATCCATCCTTTCATTGAAACCCATCCAGAGTTAAATCACGTTAGTAAAGGTACCGTCACACTCAGCGACGCTGCAGTGATATAGACAACGAGCCGATCGCTGCAGCGTCGCTGTTTAGGTCGCTGTAGAGATGTCAAAAACAGCAGCTCCACAACGATGCAGGAGCGATCCTGTGACGTAGCGGTGACTCACTTATCGTTCTCACAGGTCGTTAGCTCCATGTTTAACATTGCTGACATCGTTGCTTTTGCTGTCAAACACGACGATACACGCCGATCTGACGACCAAATAAAGTTCTGGACTTCTAGCTCCGACCAGCGATATCACAGCAGGATCCAGATCGCTGCTGCGTGTCAAACACAACGAGATCGCTATCCAGGACGCGGCAACGTCACGGATCGTTGTCGTTCTCATTGTAAAGTTGTTTAGTGTGAAGTTACCTTTAGAAAAGCAGACAGCTGTGAACTGGTGTTATTATTCTGAGAAGAGGCCAATATCCATAAATGTTCCCAGCCTATTGATAACATTTCACAGCTGAGCGGTAACCTCAGTAAGGTTACCGCAGTTCATCGGGTATGAACTGTGATAACCAGAGTGATATCATTGCTCATCGCAGCAGCGAGATTCCCATGCTACTGTCAGCGTGTTCCTGCTACTCGTGCTGAGCAGTCACATAACTAATGTCATCTAATGGATGAGCCATTTCTGGGGCGGCTGAGGGCGGGTGCCAATATCCATGGCCCCTTCCCAGCCTATTAATATCATCCCGCAGTTGTATGTTCGGCCTTCGCTGGTTATTACATACAGTAAATAGGACCCCATGTCATTTTTTTGGAGGCCCCCATTTTCAGAACCAGTAAAGGCTACACCCCCAGCTGTGGGCTGATATTAATAGGCTGGGAACCTTTATGGATATTGGCTCCCTCCCAGACTAATAACACCAGCCACCAGCTGTCTGCTTTACCTCTGCTGATTGTAAGAACAGGGGGGACCCAGCCACTTTTTTTTCATTTATTTATTAACAAGGACAGTAAAATAGACACAAAGTAACCTTTGTTCACAGCCTCCAGGTGTTCCAGCAGCTGGAAAATCTAGTAACCTTAAAGTATCCTTTAAAGGCTCTCTTAAGGGTCTCACAGCTGCCGGGAGACCAAGGGGCTGTGAACTCTAGTAAGGTTACCTGAGTTCACAGCCACCGGGTCTCACGGCAGCTTGAGTGTCGGACTGATGAATGTCGGAGTGCCGAGAGCCGAATACCCGGTTACTCATTTGTACAGCTGTCTTTGTGATAACCAGCTGCTGTGAACTGAGGTCACGCCAGTAAGGTTACCGCAGTTCATCAGGGGTGCTCCTTTGGCTGCCTCACAGGTTTATGCTTATCTTCACATATTGCCTAAAATGGGAATTTAATCAAGGTCTTCTCAGTTTACATGTAGTTCAGTTCAGGTACGCTCTCTATTTCCATTTTTGGATCTTATCCTTATAGAACGTTCTATGTGATTTACCTGCCATTTTTCTCTATTATGCTACTTTATAGCCTACATGTCATCTAATTTTAGCAGACATCTTTTTATGGGATATTTATCCTTACAAGTTTGGATCCTCTTTGCCTCATTGTAGTATATAATTTGGTGCATTTAGGCATCTTTGCTTGGCGAGACTGCTTTTGTTCCACCCTGCACTTTTGAGGAATACATGTAATTCATTTCTGCATATGAATGTAAAGATTGCTATTATTGCTCAAGTGACTATTGATATTTGTGTTTACAGGATCTGTGTGTGATTTGCCTATGTCTGATACTCTTCTTTTTAATGTTTTTATATGTGTTATGATTACTTAATAAAGATTGGTATTTTTATACATGACTTGTACTTCCTTGTGTTTGTAGGATTTTGTGGTTAATTATGTGGGAGAACTCTTAATAGTTTCGACCCATTGGATAACTATATTGTTCCTATATTTTTACAGAGTGGCTTGTGGCCATCATGGTCATTAAGTCCAGGGATCAGTCCTGGCTGTCCCGAATTAATACAACTTTTAATGGAGAGGTCAGTCTGAATGTTTCAATGGAGAGGTCAGTCTGAATAATTCCACAGGAAGTGGACCTACGTTAGAAATTCAAAACACCATTAAATATCTTCTAAAATAGCGGATGAAAATATGGTGGAACAAGGCATCTTTCGAAAATGACTTAGTGTAGAGCCTCATTTCCAGAGGCAAACGTAAAAAATTATGCCATCTTTCCCTGTTGAGGACACTGTATTCCGAAACAGATGGGCGGAAGCCTGTTAAATGTGCTCTTGATCCATTTTTGAATTGAACTACTTATTGGTTTAAATAAGAAAAGTTTGGAAACCATAGAACTTGTAATGAATCAGGTGATAACTAAAAGAGGCCCTCCCCTCAGTGAACTTTGACCCGTTCAAAGTAGATATTGAAAAACAGTTCATTGTATGGGAAAAAGAGTTACAGGATGGCAAAGCAAAAAAGTTCCAACAAGATTTACAGAACTACCAATCCCATACTGTGTATAACTGGAGGCAAATTCTGATAACCGCTCAATCTCAAGTTCAATTACTTCTACTGATGATGAGACTAAATCTCAACAAGGTGAGATGAGATACACCTAGAGAGAAGGAAAATGTAAGACCAACTACTGCAGGTGACATGACAGGAAGAGAAGCATTACCAACAGGGTGACTGAATCTTCAAAATTGCAAGTTCTTACTTTATCCAATATCTCAGGAACAAAATGAGGTGCTGAGTCTTGGTCTAATTTTTTTCTTCCATATATTACTTTGATGTTTTTACAGCTATAAAGGATTTACACCTGTTCACCCAAAAGCTGGTCCTTAAGAAGTTACATGAGAAACCTACAACAGAGGGAATGTGGACATCACAAGAATTGTAAGTGATAAAAATTCTAGAACAAGTTCAAGAATAGGAAGTCAGTCCTGCTAGTGGTAAGTACAATTTCCTTAAAGTTAAAAAGTTTCCACCTCTTAACTTATTTCCTAACAATGAATTGTTTGGGAAATTGGTACAGAAGAGTTTCGGAGAATCCCAAGCTGCATCTACAATGACAACTTTTCACCATTTCAAAGACGGGCATTATGTGAATTGAAAAATCTAAAAGGAGTAATTATCAAACCCGCCGACAAGGTTGGGAATATTGTTATCTGGCCTATCAACTGTTATGCTGCAAAGGAGCCTTTGAGATAATTGAGGTCACCTGTAACCTTATTTCTTCCTTCCAAGGACAACTTTGCATAATTGTAGGTGAAGCATTTCAAAAGGGAGTAATATCTAAAGATACCAAAGAGGGCCTACTTCCAGCATCTCCGAGAGTGGCATGCCTCTATCTATTACCCAAGGAATACAAAAACACTGATAATCCACCAGGCCGTCCAATTATATCAGGCAATGGTAGTTTGTGTGAGGAGATGTGTAAATACCTCAAACCAATGGTTGAAAATTTGCCATCATGTTTGAAAGACACTAATAACATCCTCAATAAAGTGGGGAACATTATTTTGAAGAAGGACATGTGAATGGTTACCCTAGATGTCGAGTCACTTTACACGTCTATTCGTCATGATGATGGTATGGAGGCAGTTAGAATCTTTTTATCCATGACTGAAATAGATTCCCCTTTGGCCCAATTTCTCCTTATCCTGTTGGAATTTGCCTTAAGATACGACTACTTCATCTTTAAAGGCAATTATTACCTACAATTATAGGAGACTGCGATGGGGGCAGCATTTGCGCCAAATTTATTTCTAGGCCTCTGGGAAAGGGGAAACTTTTTTTTACCAGCCCATTGCCATCCATTGAAAAGGTCCTGCTATGGACTTGTTTCATAGAATAAATTTTCTTCATTTGGCAGGCATCTGTGTTGGAGCTCAAACTGTTCATACAGAATTTGAACTCCAAACAAAAAAAAAATCAAATTATCAAGCCAATACAGCCAGGTGACAATGGAGTTCTTGGATGCAAAAAATTGGATATTGGGACTAGAAAACTTTCAGGCTGAGTTCACACGTAGCAGAATTGCCGCGGAAATTTCCGCGGCAATTCTGCGCCTCCTGCCGCGGGTATATCGCATGCAGAATTTGCATGCATATACCCGCAGAAAACTAGCGTTTTGCAAGCATAATGAGCTTGCAGACTGCTAGCATTTTCCAAGCGATCTGTAGCATCGCTTGGAAAACTGTTTGACAGGTTGGTCACACTTGTCAAACATAGCGTTTGACAAGTGTGACCAACTTTTTACTATAGATGCAGCCTATGCAGCATCTATAGTAAAAGATGGAATGTTAAAAATAATAAAAAAAATAAAAAAAAAGGTTATACTCACCTCAGCGGCTTCCGTTCCTAATGCTGTGTGTTCAGGACCTTCCATTGACGTAGCGGTCATGTGACCGCGACGTCATCGCAGGTCCTTCACACACACCTCGGAAGCCTCTGAGAAGGTCGGGCCGCCAGAATGTGAGTATATCGCTATTTTTTATTTTAATTCTTTTTTTTTTACCACTTATATAGTGCCCAGTCCGTGGAGGAGAGTCTCCTCTCCTCCACCCTGGGTACCAACCGCACTCGATCTGCTTACTTCCCGCATGGTGGGCACAGCCCCGTGCGGGAAGTAAACAGATCAATGCATTCCTATGTGTGCAGAATCGCCGCGATTCCGCAATGTTAATGAACATGCTGCGTTTTTTTCTGGATTGCGATTCCGCTCAGGAAAAAGATGCAGCATGTGCACAAAAAATGCGGATTGCAATCTGTTACATAGGATGCTTAATGTTAGCGTTTTTTCTGCGGTTTTATAGTGTTTTTATAGCGAAAAACCGCGAAAAAAATGCAAAAAATCTGCTACGTTTGCACACAGCCTCACATCACTAACCTAATCCAATTAAGGATACATCCTCTGAGCTCAGTTTGGTTGTTTATTTAAATGCCCATTTATTATGCCATGTTTGTTTTTTTTCCTCTTTTGTTATTGTTTGTTTTATTTCTTTTTTTCTGTGTGCATATATTTGTGTTTCTTCAGAAACTTTGTTACACCATGCCTGAGGAAGGGACCTAAGAAGTCTCGAAAGCTTGCTTTGCAACATCACTTGTTTTATTTTTGTTAGCCATTAAAAGGTATCATAACTACAAGATTGTCTTGTTTTTCTCACTGAGAGCATTTTTTTTTCAACTGGCTAACACGGTACCAAACTCCCTTTTTTCTTTCTCATTGTTACACATAACTTAATTTATGGACATCTATGGGTTGATTTCTTTGCCTGTGTGGGATAGATGAGTTGTTACTCTCATTTGGTGATAATTTAATGTCAACACCTTTAGAAATATATTTACTTAGAAAATTGGTGATATATTCAATGCGTATTTCACCTGCTGTATGTAACCCAATATTGCCAAATTGGAATTAAGCCCTTCATGACCCGGGATATTTTCGTTTTTTGCTCCCCTACTTCTCAGAGCCATAACTTTTTTATTTTTCCATCAATATGGCCATGTGAGGGCTTATTTTTTTGCGGGACGAGCTGTACTTTTGAATGACATCATTGGTTTTAGCATGTCATGTACTAGAAAACGGGGAAAAAATTCCAAGTGCGGAGAAATTGCAAAAAAAATTGCAATCTCACATTTGTTTTTTGTTTGGCTTTTTTGCTAGGTTCACTAAATGCTAAAACTGACCTGCCATTTTGATTCTCCAGGTCATTATGAGTTCATAGACACCAAACATGTGTAGGTTCTTATCTAAGTGTTGAAAAAAATTTCCAAACTTTGCTTAAAAAAAAAAAAAAAATTGCGCCATTTTCCGATACCCTTAGGGTCTGCATTTTTCATGATCTGGGGTCGGGTGAGGGCTTATTTTTGGGCGCTGAGCTGATGTTTTTAATGATACCATTTTGGTGCAGATACATTCTTTTGATCGCCCGTTATTGCATTTTAATGCAATGTCGTGGCAACCAAAAAACGTAATTCTGGTATTTTGAATTTTTTTCTCACTACACTGTTTAGCGATCAGGTTAATCCTTTTTTATTGATCGGGCTATTCTGAATTCGGCGATACCAAATATGTGTATATTTGATTTTTTTTACTGTTTTATTTTGAATGGGGCGAAAGGGGGGTGATTTAAACTTTTATATAGTTTTTATTTTTTTCAGATTTTTAAAAACATTTTTTTTTTACTTTTGCCATGCTTCAATATCCTCCATGGGAAGTTAGAAGCTGGCGCAACTCGATTGGCTCTGCTACATAGGAGCGATGCTCAGATCGCTCCTATGTAGTAGATTTACTGCATTGCTATGAGCGCCTACCACAGGGTGGTGTTCACAGCAATCTGGCATCAACAACCATAGAGGTCTCAAGGAGACCTCTGTAGTTATGCTGACGCATCGCTGACTCCCGATCATGTGAAAAAGGTCAGCGATGAGCTCATTTCCGGCCCGATGGCCAGAAGCGCTAGTTAAATGCCGCTGTCAGCGGCATTTAACTAGTTAATAGCGGCGGGTGAATCACGATTCCACCCACCGCTATTGCGGGTTCACTGCCGGAGCCCACATCAAAGCAGGAGATCTGACCTCGGACGTACTGTCCCATCCAAGGTCAGAAAGGGGTTAATTAAAATTTCAGGTTGCTGCACAACAAATTGAGCTCTCCCACAGCCCTCAAAGAAAATGTAAAAAAATGTTATCAGAAAATGTCAAAACATACTAATATTAATTTTTACAAAGTTCTGACTTTTTTTTAACAACTAAAACATGAAACAAAAAGTAAAAATAAATACAAAAAAAATATAAAAATTTCAAGATTTTGAAACAAGGGGACAGAAAACTGGAATCACAAACATGAAAATGTGCCCAGTCCTTAAAGAGTTAAAGTATTATCATTTCTTTTGTCATAAAAATTCCCAAAGAAGACTCAATACTTGTGAAAGCAGAGAGATCCTATTATTAAAATTAATGAAACACCTCACAAGCATGGCTTTTAAAATGGACATTTTTATATAGGAAAAGAAACTTCCAAGGATCCATAAAATAGATAACACAATACATGTTTATTTAGTGGTGTTTTTTATTTTTTTTATGAAAAGAAACATTAATTTACAAAAGAAAACATTGATGATATCACACTGGCCCCAACACTCTTGCAATAAGCTACTTGTTGTTTTGCATCAATGACTTCATTTTATTTCATCTTTTTTTTGCTTTTCTTAGTTTTGCTTTTCTGTGTTCTTCTTGTGTCTATTTTACATCAATTTTCAGGAACTGCTTTTGCAATAACTCAGTCAAGATGGTTGCACCCATAATCGAACAGAAGGTAAGAATACATTTAAGACGTTTTGATATATATTTAAGAAACATTTGCAAAAGCAGTAGATGATTATTACCCTTTAATCTTTGGAAAATCGTGATAAATAAAATATTTACATCAACATCTCTTTTTTTAAAATTTTGGAATAATAAGCTATATGCCGCTATCGTAGATAATTTATAGATCTCTAGAATTCAAACTTTTCTTACCTCTGACTCTCCAAAAGCTCTTAGGCCGGAGTCACACAAGCGTATGGTATCCAATGAAAGAACATGATAATGACCCTCCATCTCTGCTGCAAGTGTGATACGAGTGTCAGTGTTCTGGTCTCTGATCTTCTGGCATCAAAGAATCAGAGCATAGGTGCGGAGGAGACAGAAATTAATTTCTCCATCTCCTCGGTTGCTGGCATCTGCGGGAATCGCATTGCACTAGAGTGATATCCAAGTGCAGTGTGAGGTTTCACACACGTACATAAACTTGTATGAGTGCGTGCGATCCGATTATCGGATGCAATCTGTTGTGAATTCTGCTCTTGGGCTCCCTCCGGTGGTTGTAAGTGGTAGCGCTGCTGTCTCTGAATCACAGCATTTATCAGGTGTGTTCACTTTTTGCAATTTTGACTGGGGTATTTAGTCTTGCTTCACCCTTTAGTCAGTGCCAGTTGTCCATTGTTCCTGGAGGATTCACATCCCTGCCTGGTCTCTTCTGCTTTGCAGTTCATTTCAACAAAGATAAGTTCTGGCCTTGATTTTGCTGTCCACATGCTGTGGCCTTATTGTTCAGTTCTTTTCTATGTTTTGTCTTCTCCAGCTTGGTCTGTAGAAGGATTTGTTTAGCCAAGCTGGTATCTCTGGAGATGCAGATATACCCTCCATATCTTTAGTTAGCTGTGGAGATTTTTGTATTTTCTGTGGTGGATATTTTCTAGTGTTTTAATACTGACCGCATAGTACTCTGTCCTATCCTTTCTATTTAGCTAGAAGTGGCCTCCTTTGCTAAATTCTCATTTCAGTCTGTGTATGTTTTTTCCCTCTCCTCTCACAGTCAATATTTGTGGGGGGCTGTCTATCCTTTGGGAAATTTTCTCTGAGGCAAGATAGTTTTCCCTTTTCTATCTCTAGGGGTAATTAGTCCTCCGGCTGTGTCGAGATGTCCAGGGAGCGCTAGGTACATTCCACGGCTACTTCTAGTTGCGGTGTTAAGTTCAGGGTCTGCGGTCAGTATAGGTACCACCTTCTCCAGAGTACGTCTCATGCTGCTCTTAGGCCACCAGATCATAACAGCAATCGCAGCATGCTGCAAGTGGTTTTCTTTACATGCCAAATTGGCATGAGAAAATAATGGCAGATGTGAGCTGTCCCATAGTTTAACGTTGGGCTGAGTGCAATCTGATTTTTTATCGGATTGCACTTATCCAATTTCATCGCAAGAGTGAGCGAGCCATTACTATTGCTCTTATTCATTCTTCTCTGGACTATTGCAACTCTCTACTAATCAGTCTCCCTTTAACTAAACTCTCCCCTCTCCAGTTTGTCCTGAATGCAGCAGCCACGATCATATTCCTTTTCAACCGTTACACTGATGCTCTACCCTGTGTCAGTTATTGCACTGGTTGCCCATCCGCTACAAAGTTCAATATAAACTTATCACTCTCACCCCAAAAGCAATCCAGGGTTCAGCACCACCCTACATCTCCTTTCTTGTCTGAGTCTACCACTCTCCCCGTGCCCTCCTTTCTGCTAATGACCTAAGACTAACATCCTCAATAATCCAAGCCTCCCACTCCCGTCTCCAAGACTTCTCTTGTGCTGCGTCAATTCTATGGAATGTACTACTCAGGACAATTTAATTAGTTCCCAATACACACAGTTTTAAGCATCACCTAAAAGTGCATTTCTTTAGACTGGCCTATCATCTCACCTCACTTACATAACTATCCACGTTTTCCCAATACAATATTTTCTTCAAAATCAGGAGTCTCGTATCATCTGTTCACACACCCTCCATGCATTTAAGAGCCCTCCGTGTCTGTACACATACTGGTTGGTTACTGGTTCATGCAGCATTATGTCAATACTTTATTTGTTATATTGATGGCTGGACCATACAATACAAGCACTTTGTTTTTACCTTTTATGTTTCGTCTCTCCCCTATTTCCTCATAGATTGTAAACTTGCTAGCAAGGCTTCCTTTTGGTATCTGGTGAGTTATATGTTACTCTGTAATGTATTTATTGTCTGTACAAATCCCCTCTAAAATTTAAAGTGCTGCCGAATATGATGGCGCTATAAAAATTATTACTATTATCTATACAGTAATGTGCAGTGGCGTAACTACAAAGTTATGGGCCCCGGTGCGAACTTCCAAATGGGCCCCCCCCCACGCCAAAATATTTTCCTCCCAAATTCATATTTTCCCTATTCATTTTGCACACTATAGCTTTATTGCAAAGTTGTATAGTGTGACCTCAGTTGAATAACTATCCGGTGCCCCATCCTGGGATATATTTGTCCCCTGTACTACCATTGTTGTGTAATGTATAAAAGAAAATAAACCATTATACTCATCAGGGGCTAACATAGAAGTCATGGGGATCCATATAAGAAGTATAATACACTCCCCATAGTCCTCCTTATAGTATAATACACTCCCCATAGTCCTCCTTATAGTATAATACACTCCCCATAGTCCTCCATATAGTATTGTACACTCCTCAGTCCTCCATATAGTATAATACACTCCTCATAGTCCTCCATATATTAAAATACACTCCTCATAGTGCTCCATATAGCATTCATTAAAAGGTTAATAATGGCCCCATAAGATGCTCCATAGACACATTTGCCCAATATAATGCTGCAGAAACGTTGATTATGGCCCCATAAGATGCTCCATACGGACACTTGCCCCATATAGTGCTGCACAAATGTTATGGCCCCATAGATGCTCCATACAGACACTTGCCCCATTATAGTGCTGCACAAATGTTATGGCCCCATACAGTGCTGCACAAACGTTATGGCCCCATATAGTGCTGCACAAACGTTATGGCCCCCATATAGTGCTGCACAAATGTTATGGCCCGCACAAATGTTATGGCCCCAATATAGTGCTGCACAAACATTATGGCCCCCATATAGTGCTGCACAAACATTATGGCCCCAATATAGTGCTGCAAAAACGTTATGGCCCCCATATAGTGCTGCACAAACGTTATGGCCCCCATATAGTGCTGCAAAAACATTATGGCCCCCATATAGTGCTGCACAAACATTATGGCCCCCATATAATGCTGCACAAACGTTATGGCCCCATACAGACACTTGCTCCACATGCTGTTGCTGCGATAAAAAAGAAAATCACATACTCACCTCTCTGTCGCTCAGGCCCCCCGCACTTTCAATATTCACCTGCTCCTCGTTCCATTCGCCGCTCCATTTTCCACCTCCTCTGCTCTGACAGTCAGGCAGAAGGCGCGCACTAACTACGTCATTGTGCCCTCTGACCTCAGCATCACTGCAGAAGATGGAGCGATGGCTGGAAAGGGGAGCAGGTGAATATCGTGCAGTGCAGCGCTCCCCTCCCCGTTATACTCACCTGCTCCTGTCGCGGTGCAGTCCCTGCTTCCGCGGCGCTGCTGCTTCTTCCTGTACTGAGCGGTCAACGTTACCGCTCATTACAGTAATGAATATGCGGCTCCACTCCTATGGGAGGTGGAGCCGCATATTCATTACTGTAATGAGCGGTACCATGTGACCGCTCAGTACAGGAAGAAGCCGGGGCGCCGGGCAGCCAGGGACCTGCAGGGACCGCGCCAGGAGTAGGTGAGTATAATTAGACAGCCCCCACTCCCTGGCCCTGCCAACCCCCTCCTTGGACCGCCGCATCATCAGGCGGCCCGCTGGCACCCTCTTGTCAGCTGCGCCCGGGGCACATGCCCGGCTGCCCCCCCTGGATACGCCACTGCTCTGACCTGCCGGGCCCCTGACCCGCCGGGCCCGGTCGTAGCGGCGACCGCTGCGACCGCGGTAGTTACGCCCCTGGTAATGTGTATGTCAGGAGCGGAAACACACAGAATAGGCCCCTGTGTAATAACAATATATAGGCCTTTTGCAGCCCAATAGATCATCATAATACACTTTTCCACCTGCTTTGGAAGTAGTAGTGGCCCCCTTACCGCTTAGGCCTCTGTACGGCTGCATAGGTTGAACCAATGGTATATCCGCCCCTGGTGTATGTGTAACAAAAATAACTTATGATACCCAAACTATAAAGAAATTCTCTTGGAAATTCTCGGTGTAACCGGTGATTAAAACTCAGTCGGTATATAATTGACAAAAATAACCCATGTAATGCCTTCTGTTGGCATCCCCATATGTTGTAGTGTCATACAGTGTTAAAGCAGGCCAAAAAGTGACTCATACGTTCCTTTCAGTATAGCAGCCAAACAACAATCAGGTTAGTAACTAACATAACTATACAGTGGCCAACAAATACTGCAAAAATAATTGGATGTATAGTGTCTAAGTAGCAAAGTTGCACAAGTCTTAAAGTGGTTTACCTGAAATAAAATATAGCATCTATATACAGGCGGCTGAGACCCTCACTGATGCCAAAGTCACCTGATTAAAGGGAATTTTTCAACAGATTTTTGTTACCTCATCTGAGAGCAGCATAATGTAGAGAAAGAGTTCCTGATTTCAACGATGTATCACTTAGTTTACTGGATGCAGCCGTTGTGATACAATCAGAGTTTCTAGATGCAGTAGGTTGAAAAGCTCAGAAAACTGACCCTGCTCACACCCACATTAGGCTCTGTCTGTACATTTTCTATTGATAGAATCATAGAATCATAGAATTTTAGATTTGGATTGGACCTCAAGGGCCTTTGTGTCCAACCCTCTGCTCAATGTCCAACCATCTCAGGCACATTTCTGTCCAGCCTCTATTTGAAGACTTCCATTGAATGAGAACTCACCACCTCTCATTGCAGCCTGTTCCACTCAAATATGTATTTTCTTCCTTTCAGTTTCATTCCATTATTTCTTGTTCTTCCATGTGCAAATGAGAATAAAGACGATCTCTCTACATTGCGACAACCCTTCAGATATTTGGAGACGGCGATTAAGTCTCCTCTTAGCCTTCTTTTTTGCAAGCTAAACATTCCCAGATCCTTTAACCGTTCCTCATAGGACATACTTTGCCGTCCGCTCACCATCCTGGTAGCTCTTTTCTGAACTTGCTCCAGTTTTTCAATGTCTTTTTTAAAATGTGGTGCCCAAAACTGTACACAGTATTCCAGATGAGGTCTGACCAAGGAGGATAATTTCTTCCCGTGATCTAGACTCTGGGGTTCACATAATACATCTCAGAACTGTCTTTGCTTTTTGGCTGCTGCATCACACTGCTAACTCATGTGCATTCTGTGATCTAGTATACCCAAGTCTTTTTTCACACGTGTTGTTGCTTAGTTCTATTCCTCCCATTCTGTAGGTGTAATTTTCATTTTTCTTTCCCAGATGTAGAATCTTGCATTTCTCCCTGTTAAATACCATTCTATTAGTTACTGCCCATTGTTCAAACTTATCTAGATCCTTCTGAATCCTTTCTATGTCTTTTCTAGTGTTTGCTATTAGTGATGAGCGAGTGTACTCGTTGCTCGGGTTTTCCCGAGCACGCTCGGGTGAACTCCGAGTATTTGTTAATGTTCGAAGATTTAGTTTTCTGCAGTTGAATGATTTACAGCTATTATCCAGGCTGAGTACATGTGGGGGTTGCCTGGTTGCTACGGAATCCCCACATGTAATCAAGCTGGCTAATAGCTGTAAATAATGCTGCTGAGGCGATGGAAACTTAGTCTACGAGCAGTCATAAATACTTGGAAACCACCCGAGCGTGCTGGGGAAAACCCGAGCAACGAGTACACTCGCTCATCACTATTTGCTATCCCTCCTAACTTTGCATAGCCTGCAAATTTGATCAGTTTACCTTCAGTTCCCTTATTTATATCATTTTTCAAATGCTGAACAACACTGGGGCCAGGACAGAGCCTTGTGGTACCCCACTTGAAACATTCTTCCAATTGGATGTGCAACCATTTATTACCACTCTTTGAGTATGACCACTGAGCCAGTTATGAATTCAACTAACCGTAGCCTTGTCAATCCCATATTTGGTCATTTTTTAAAATAAAGATAGTATGAGATACTTTATGAAATGCCTTACTGAAGTCAAAATATACCATATCTACCGCATTTCCCTGATCCACCCAGTCAGTGATTCCATCATAGAAGGAAATTAGATTAGTCTGTCATAACTTGTTTGCTACAAACCCATTCTGGCTATGGTTAATTAATGCATTCTTAACCAAGTCCTTACATACATGTTGTTTAATAATTTGTTCAAAGATCTTTCGTTGTATAGAAGTAAGGGTTACTATCCAAAATCCTTTTTACTGCTTTTGGTTTCCCTTGCAAGCCTCACTTCATTACAGGCTTTAGCTCTTCTAAAGCTTGCACTGCATTCCCTGCAAACAGCATTGTATTCTTCTTTAGATATAGCCCCCTCTTTCCACTTAATATACATTTCTTTTTTCCTTTTCAACAAGTGATTAAATTTTGTGCTAATCCATCCTAGTCTATTTAAATGCTTCCAATTCTTCCTTTTTTTCAGGATTGTTACTGATTGGGTAAATAAATGAAATTCTCACTGCACAATTTCTATAGAGCTGTCAGGACTCTGAACATTTTTTACCTTTTGTGCATTGCTGCCCTTTTTCAAGGCGTCTTTGGTCTCAAGTGCACTGTGTCTTCCTGCTATAAAACTCCACCCCAGCCTTCAGTCTGTGCTAGAGTATTCTGCCTTGCATCCAGCTCCTGACCTCTGATTACTCCCTGGCTATATACCTGCTCCTGTGAACCTGTGTGGTGATCCTGCTACTCTGCTCTGAGTTCCTGCTGCATACACCAGTTTCCAGTAATCCTTCTTCATCTGCTGCTCGTGTTTACTTCCATCTGCATTTGCTGGACATGTAAGCTGTTTTTGCTCTGCAAAAACCTGAGACTATTAACCAGGCCTCCCTGGTTGAGCTAAGATATGATTTGAACTGCCTTATAAGCTTATCTATCTGTGTTTGGACTAAGACAAGAATTTATTCGTGTCAAGTATCCTCAAGAATAACTGTGCTTCATAGACTTTCTGCTTGATTGCATTTTCCTCTGAAGTTTCCTATAGACTGCTAAGCTGCGTTTAATATTTACACCAAGTGTTGTGGACTTGAGTTTCTCTCTGCACCTGTTTGAATCACCGTGTGATAATATAGACTTTACCACTTATAAAACTGTGTCCTGTAGTTGTCTTGTTCCACGCAAAGAGTCTCCTGAGTTATCCCCTATAATTAACTTGCTGCAGATGGTGTCACTGTGCATCGGTCAACTATACAACGCACTGTGTTTTTTTGCCACCATGCATAACGCCTTTTTGTATGACCAAACAACTCAATCTTGGTTTCATCAGTCCACAGGACCTTCTTCCAAAAAGAAATTGGCTTCTCCAAATGTGCTTTTGCATACCTCAGCCGACTCTGTTTGTGGCGTGCTTGCAGAAACGGCTTCTTTCGCATCACTCTCCCATACAGCTTCTCCTTGTGCAAAGTGCGTTGTATAGTTGACCGATGCACAGTGACACCATCTGCAGCAAGTTGATGCTGCAGCTCTCTGGAGGTGGTCTGAGGATTGTCCTTGACTGATCTCACCATTCTTCTTCTCTGCCTTTCTGATGTTTTTCTTGGCCTGCCACTTCTGGCCTTAACAAGAACTGTACCTGTGTTCTTCCATTTCCTTACTATGTTCCTCACAGTGGAAATTGACAGGTTAAATCTCTGAGACAGCTTTTTGTATCCTTCCCCTGAACAAAAATGTTGAATAATCTTCGTTTTCAGATCATTTGACAGTTGTTTTGAGGAGCCCATGATGCCACTCTTCAGAGGAGATTCAAACAGGAGAACAACTTGCAAGTGGCCACTTTAAGTAGCTTTTCTCATGATTGCATACACCTGGCTATGAAGTTCAAAGCTCAATGAGGTTACAAAACCAAAAAAAGTGCTTTAGTAAGTCAGTAAAAAGTAGGTAGGAGTATTTTAAACATGAAAATGATAAGGGTGCCCATACTTATGCACCTGTCAAATTTTGTTTGAATGCAGATTGCACATTTTCTGTTAGTACAATAAACCTCATTTCAAGGCAGAAACATTACTGTGTCCAACAGTTATTAGATATATGAAACTGAAATAGCTGTTGCAAAAAAACCAATTTTTATAAAACATTAAGCTTAAGATTAATAGGGGTGCCCAAACTTTTTCATATAACTGTACTACTTGATCTGCCTATTGGGGTGCTGCCTTATACTACAGGGTCTGCCTATGGGGGTGCTGCCTTATACTACAGGGTCTACTTATGGGGTGCTGCCTTATACTACAAGGTCTGCCTATGGGGTGCTGCCTTATACTGCAGGGTCTGCCTTTGGAGAGCTGCCTTTTAATACAGGATCTGCCTATGGGTTGCTGCCTTATACTACAGGGTCTGCCTATGGTGTGCTGTACAGAAAAGGAACAGCATCAAGCTTGACAAAGACCTATTGTGGTTGAATCATTGCATGATGACAGAATAAAGCTCTTTTAATTTTTCATCACCTGGATAGGATGCTGTTCCTTTTTTTGTACTGGACTGTGACTTCTCTCCAATTGGGCCATTGAATTGGAACGTGCATTCCTGCGTTGAAGTGCTCTCGGCTACAATTTATTTCTATTTGCCTATGGTGTGCTGTCTTATACTACAGAATCTGCCTGTGAGGGGGGTGCTGCCTTATACTACAGGGTCTGCCTATGGGGGTGCTGTCTTATACTACAGAGTCTGCCTATGAGGGTGCTGTCTTATACTACAGGGTCTGCCTATGGGGTGCTGTCTTGTGCTATAGAGTCTGCCTATGGGGAGTACATTATACTATATTTAGGACGATCTGGTGCGTTATACTATATTGAGGCTATCTAGGGGGTCATCATACAGTGTGGAGATTACAGTGAGGGGGCCATCGTACAGTGTGGAGATTACAGTGAAGGGGCCATCATACAGTGTTGGAGCCATCAAACAGTTTGGGGGCTACTAAGGTGTCAGTATACTGTGTGGGTAGTACTATACAGTGAGGGGCATTATGCTGTGTATAATAGAGCATCATACTATGCATAGGAGAGCTGTAAAGGGGGGAGACTCAGGACTTTATTAAATGTACTGTAAATTGGGCACTTATTGTTATAGGGGAACTTAGGTTACTGTGACTGTCAAAGAAGCACACAGGGCATTATTACTTTCTAGGGGGGTAAAATGTGGGCACTGTTTTCTAGGGCACTGGCACCCGGCATTACTATTAGTGTTGAGCATTCCGATACCGCAAGTATCGGGTATCGGCCGATACTTGCGGGTATCGGAATTCCGATACCGAGATCCAATACTTTTGTGGTATCGGGAATCGGTATCGGGATTAATATCAATGTGTAAAATAAAGAATCAAAATAAAAAATAGGGATATACTCACCTCTCCGGCGGCTCCTGGACTTTACCGCCGTAACCGGGAGCCGTTGTACCTAAGAATGCGCGCTTGCAGGGCCTTAGATGAGGTCACTGCGCTCTGATTGGTCCGTAGCGGTCGCGTGACCGCTACGCGACCAATCACAAAGCAGTGACGTCACCTAAGGTCTTTCAAGCGCTTGAAATACCTTAGAAGACGTCACTGCTTTGTGATTGGTCGCGTAGCGGTCACGCGACCGCTACGCGACCAATCAGAAGCTGCGGACATCTTCTAAGGTATTTCAAGCGCTTGAAAGACCTTAGGTGACGTCACTGCTTTGTGATTGGTCGCATAGCGGTCACGCGACCGCTACGGACCAATCAGAGCGCAGTGACCTCATCTAAGGCCCTTCAAGTGCGCATTCTTAGGTACAACGACTCCCGGTTACGGCGGTAAAGTCCAGGCTGCGTCAGAGGGTGAGTATATCCCTATTTTTTATTTTAATTCTTTCTTTTACACATTGATATGGATCCCAGGACCTGAATGAGAGTTTCCTCTCCTTCAGACCCTGGGAACCATCAGGGATACCGTCCGATACTTGAGTCCCATTGACTTGTATTGGTATCGGGTATCGGTATCAGATTAGATCCGATACTTTGCCGGTATCGGCCGATACTTTCCGATACCGATACTTTCAAGTATCGGACGGTATCGCTCAACACTAATTACTATATTATAGAGGAGTTCTTTAGAATTTAGAGGGCACAGAGAACCACACAACAGGTGCAGTAATAGGGACACATACGGCAGCAGCGGCTCAGTATTGGGATATCAGCAAGATGAGGAGGTTGTGCAGGTTGGGAATAGATGGTGATGGGGCTGGAATATGAGAAGTGAAATATGTCTTTGTTGTATTCTCTGCAGGCGAGTCCTGGCTGGAAGAAGTTGTTATGTTGGTCTGAGCCAGATGGAAAAGACGGAAAAAGTGAACGATTCCACAAGAAAGAACGTCAGCGGTAAGTGATTATCTGTAACTGTGCTGTGATCTCTTATATGTTCTGTAGGACAGGTATCTACCACTGACCATATGGCGGTAATATCTATGTTGGTCTTAAAATAGAGATTATCTTCAGTAATAGCGCGGTCATCTGCTGAGGTCCTCCTCCACTATTAGGGTGCGTCACCGAGTTTTAATCAAGGTTACCTGGTTAGGGGCCCACTCAGAAGTTTCCCCCCCGAACCAAAACCCTAGCTACGCCTCTGCATGACACCTTTTCCCCTAACAGAGTCACAAGCTTGCATTTCTGGCATGTAAATAATCTTTTTTCTGGCAAGTCTGTAAATATATAGCACACATTGCAGCACACCATATGGGTAATCTCCTTCTCCATGTTGAACAAAACAATTTTCTGTGAAACATCGTAAAGATTTGTGCATAGTTAGGCACGTGGTTTGACGATTTCCCCAAGCAGCTCGATCCAGCTGCATCCAAAGATCCTCAGACTCGCGGTGACTCATCATTCTTCCCAGAATGCAACCGAAATATGCAAATTATCTCCCTCAAGCTTCAATTCCTGGATATTGAGCTGCTATTCAGAGTGGAGTTCGTGGTCGGACCATGGCTCATGTGCACTGTGGTCCATGCAGTAATTATTTTCCAGTTATAAAACCCTCAGTGTATGGAAACAAAGCCTAATAAGTGACACACACATCTGTGTTTCAGTTGCTAAATTATGTAGTCCTCGGATTATATAGCAAAAACCTGTTGACAGACAGATTCCCTTTAAAGAGTGTTAGCAAGCACTGGACTGGTGGTTATAGGTGCTCACTACTGCTTCATTCACATTGGTGATTTTGAGCTTCTGGCTCTTGGGATTGGTACTTAGTGGCCGGACCTCAGCCAACGATCATAAATTTAACATCTATTCTGTGAGTATGAGATGGATGTTATTTAAGGGATAACTCCTTAAAGTGAATACTATATTGCAATGCTGAAATAATGCAAACATACCAGATTCATGGTGGTAGGTGTGGGATGCCAAGATATCTCCTCCTCGGCAGAGGTAGCCGATGCACCTTGTCTGACTGCACATAACTGCGACAGTCCTTAATTGGCACCAAACTTGTTTATAAAAGCAAACCTAAAAATTCACAATGATGCCAACATGCTGCAAGCTCTACTTTCACAGATGTTTCTTTTAGTGGGATATGTGTGCACCTGCATCAAAGCAAGAAAGAGGTTGTGGAAGAGGTTAACATATCCTCCGGTTGCATACGTAGGAACTGGCTTTCGGCTTTTTGCCTTTCTGCCACAGAATCTATGTCATGGAAGAGTTTGCGAAAGCTCTTTATTCTGTATTCAATTTGATCTGAAAATGTTTTAGGAACATTGTCCCCTTTCATTAGGGGATGAGTATCTTTGCCTGAGCCCCGGGGCCCGGCAGCAATCTAGAAGAACGCCTGGTGCCTGATTAAACAACCATTACTGGCATCTATTTTCTTCCTTATTCTTTCCCCCCTCCTTTTTCGCATGACTTCTCCATAAATGTATTTGTGCTCATAAGGACAGCCGGATCCTTTTCCCTGGCTTTGATTAAGAGGCTGAGAAAAGAACGGTTAATGAGCCCGCCCTAACGAGTACTGATCAGTTTGCTCTGAAAACCTGATGTGTGCACGCTTCACTGAGCCCTCAATGTCTGAACGAGCTGAAAATGAAAGATTAAAAGAGGCGGGTTTATATAGCGGCGAACAAAGCCTGTGCTCCTCGGCGTGAAACTCAGCTTACAATACAATAAGGTCCATTTATCAAGCCAATTGTTAGGTGGAAATGATGAAGAGGTAATTGTATCAGGTATTCAATTCTCCATATTGCATCTGTCTTCTTTTATTATAATTCAAAGCACTGATTGGTAAAGGAAATGGAAACAGGGTGCACATACTTATGGTGCACAAAGTTTAGAGAATGTATTTTAAAAATGGGTAAATTCATATTGGAAATATAGAATTTAGGCTTTGTGCTCTTTGTGCTAATGTATTTAGTCTATATTAAAGATTTGCAAATCAGGTCACTTGTTTCCCTATTGCTAATATGGTGGAGATTTCTTTAACCTCTTTCGGATCGGGCTACTTTTAGCATTTTTGAGTTGTAGCGCACATGTGATTTTAACTGCTTTAATTATTTTGTCTCTTTAGGAAATTCAAAATATTATTACCTCTTTTTCTGGCAATGCATAGGGCTTCATTTTTCAATATTTTTTCTTCTCATATAGGGGAAAAATGTAAAGTAAGAAGAAATTTGTGTCTATTTTCCCATTTTTACATTTTTATTATTTTTTTTACAACCACAAAGGGAATGAGGCAGGTCTCACCCAGGGGGGTGTTTGTTCCACTAGCCGGTACTGCCTCAGATCCTTAAATTATGCCTTCCTGTGAGGGATTTGCATCCTACATAATGGTTCTATCATAATGGGGTGTGTATGCAGGGTATGTATGAAGCTAATCTTGTCCTAAACACATGCGGGATTGTCCGTTTGTTAGGGAATCTCCACATGTGCTGTGGTTGTCCAACAGCCACAAATCATGCAGCTGCAGGAGCTCGAACATAATATGCAAGCACGCCCAGATGCTCAAATAGCACCTGAGCGTCCTTGGATAAGACACTATCCGAGCATTTTTGCTCATCACTAATTTTAATGTAACCTGAATTTAATCTTCATTTTAAGTGTTTCTTACCATAGTATAGTCTGTATTTTTGTATGC
This sequence comes from Ranitomeya variabilis, assembly GCF_051348905.1. NCBI lineage: Eukaryota > Metazoa > Chordata > Amphibia > Anura > Dendrobatidae > Ranitomeya > Ranitomeya variabilis. The sequence goes on along the minus strand of NC_135239.1, from coordinate 168,395,914 downwards.
TGCAACAACAGATGATGTCCCCAATTGGTCTCACAGTCTAATTATCCAGACATACACTTACTAACCTATCAGTATGGTTTTGTAATATGGATGGAGACCCACACAAACAAAGGGAGAATTTACACGTTGTTGTCCTTTGATGGATTCAGTCCCAGGAGTGGCCATCACAAAGCCCTGATCTCAATCCTATTGAAAATTTATGGGCAAATATAAAAAGGCCGGTGCGAGCAAGGCGACCTACAAACCTGGATCAGTTACACCAGTTTTGTCAAGAGGAATGGGCCCAAACTCCGACCAACGGTTGTGAGAAGCTTGTAGAAGGATTTCCCAAATGTTTGACCCAAGTCATTCAGTTTAAGGGCAATGGTACCAAATACTAATGAAATGTATGTAAATTTTTGACTTTGCAGAAAGTAATAAAAATGCCTTAAAACATTCACTCTCTCTCATTATTTTGGCATTTGGCAAATATTAATAATTATGGTAATCCTAATTGACCTAAAACGGGAAAGGTTTATTCTGATTTCATGTCAGATATTCAGAAAAACACGCAGATGTGTCTTTTTATATAGTATAAGGAAACTTCTGGTTTCAACTGTATGTACATATAAAAATTCTCTAAGGTTTTGTGTCCCTTAAATTGTGTTAGGAAGGTACCAGAAGTGAGTAGTTGTATTAGAGGTGTATTTTTCTAAAAGCTGTGGTATGCGGCGGGAAATTGTATCATCACAAAAACTCAGGTGTAAGTCTAACTGATACTGGAAAGACTCCACCTTTTTTATATAACCACCTTGGCCTACATTTATCAGATGAATAAACTTTGCAGCTCGAATAGTTTATGTCTTACAATTTTCAGCAAAATAAAATTGTGAACTTTGCATTGAATTGCAACAGGCTAGAAAAAAATCAATTCTTTCTGGGTGAACCACCCATATAATCTTATCTTATGTGAGAGAAAATTTTCCAAAAATGAAAATCAAATAGAATTTATTTAAAAAAAATCAGCATTACGTAAATGGCTTAGTCAGTGAAAACAAGTTATTATCTATCCTCAAGATAGGTGATAACTTACTGATCGATAGGAGTCTAAGCTCTAGGACCCACATTCTCAGAACAAGGTAATTTTTATCCTCAAAAGGACACATTTATCCCAGTTAAAAAAATTAAGCTGCAGGTCAGATACCCAAGCGTTGCTCCATTGTTTCTTTATGAGTACTGCCAGAAAAAGTCAAGCACAGTCCCCAGCAGTCCACTAAAGAATGAATGGCTCAGTGTTTAAGTATGCGCACTGCAGCTCCATTATAGCTGGTATACAGGTGTCCTGTTCTGGACAACTCCTCTATATTATAAATATACACTTTGGAAATTAAGCCATGGCTTTTCACAATAGTCCTGAATGTGCTTATATACATCTATAGAGGCTTATCTAGAAATTTTTGGTCCCTATGTTAAATGCTTGCCAAGAATTTTCCAGCAACCAGTGCCATAGACAGACCATAATAGTATTGATGAGTCCAAACAAAAGAAAGTCAAAACCGCACCCTTTTATATAATGATTGAAGGTCTCAGCGGACACAAGGGTGCACGTCCAAAATCAGGGAGCCCATCCCGGACAGTGCCAGGACCACAAAAAACAAAGAGACAGCGCCACAATGGATGGTGAAAAAATAGGAGCTTACATTTATTCTGTAGCGACGTTTCGGTCAACAGACCTTTGCTTGATAAAGGTCTGTTGACCGAAAAGTCGCTACAGAAGGCAGAATAAATGTAAGCTCCTATTTTTTCACCATCCATTGTGGCGCTGTCTCTTTGTTTTTTGTGGTCATAATAGTATTGATGTCTATCTTTGTGGCACAGTGGCCTTTAATCCACTTGAAAACTAAGTAAAATATTTAACTAGTGATGACGAGCGAATAGTATTGTTGCTCGGGTCTCCCCGAGCATGCTCAGGTGATCTCCGAGTATTTCTTAGTGTTCAGAGATTACGTTTTTGTTGTCTCAGCTGCATAATTTATGGCTGCTGGACAGCCTAAATACATGTGGGAATTCCCTAACAGGCAATCCTCACATGTATTCAGCCTGTCTAGCAGCCGTACATCGTGCAGCTTAGGCCGACGAAAACTAAATCTCCGAGCAATAACAAATACTTGGATGTCTCTGCAGCATTGGACACTGTGGATCATCAGCTTCTCCTCACTATGCTCCTCTCTATAGGCCTCAAGGATACTGCTCTATCTTGGCTCGCATCCCACCTTTCTCTATCACTGCATCATTTGCTCTTCTTCCTCAAATATTATTCTTATTGTTAGGGTTCCTCAATGCTCAGTCCTAGGCCCCCTCCTCCTCACTATCTATACATTGCCACTATGTTACAAATTATTAGCAGATTTGGTTTCCATTACTATCTCTATGCTAATGACACCCAATTATACACTTCTTCTCCTGACATCCCCCTGCATTAATACAAAACACCATCGATTGTCTGTCTGCTGCCTCTAACATCATGTCCTCTCTCTGTCTGAAATGGAATCTCCAGGATGGAACTTCTCATGTTTCCTCCCTCTAGTACCCTATCTATACCCTATATTGCAATTGCGTTGGGAGATTCAATGATAACTCCCAAGCAGCACGTTCGCTGTATTTGGGTCATTTTCCTTTATTCCTTACATCTGATCACTCCCTCTCTCATGTTACTTGAAACTTAAAAACATCTCCAGAATCCAAACTTTTCTCCCCTTTGAAACTGCAAAAACTCCTGCTATTGCTCTTATTTATTCTCATCTGGATTACTGCAACTCTCTACTGATTGGTAGACCAAATTTTCTCCTCTCCAATCCATCCTGAATGTGGCAGACAGGGTCATATTTCTGTCCAGCTGACGCTTCCACCTTGTGCCAGTCATTGCACTGGTTACCCATCTGCTACAGAATACAATATAAACTTATCAATCTCACTCACAAAACTCTCCACAGTTCTGCACCACCATCCATTTCCTCCCTCATCTCTGTTTATCCCCCTACCATTTTTTTTTCGTTCTGCAACTGATCTAAGACTAACACCCTCCATAATCTGAACCTCCCACTTCCATCTCCAAGACGTCTCTCACGTTGCACCAATTTTCTACAAAGTGCTATCCTGGGCGATTTGTATGATACCTAGCCTCCCATTTTAAGTGTGCTTTAAAACATCTCTCTAGAAAAGGCTATCACCTCACTTCACCTCTCTAATCTAACTCTCACCTGTTCCCTCATTCTAAATTTTCCTCAGAATCTGTTCCCTCACTCCTCCTGTAACTGCTGAACTATATGTTACTTGATAATGTATTTATTGTTGCACATGTTTATCATTTGTACATGTTGGTGCCAAATTGGAAAGTGCAGCGGAATATATTGGCGCAATAGACATAAAATAATTATTTATTAAAGCTAGTCATCAGTCATCATTTCCCACAATAGTGAAGCTTTGCTACCATTAAGTACTTGACAAAAGCCCCTCTGTGAGAAATGATGCTGTGGGACTGTAATCATTTATTATATGTAGAGGCAGCCTACAAAATGGCATTGAATGGGATCAAATTTAACTTGAAAACATCTATATATATAATTGTCTAAGGGTTTTTCCGTCTGTCTGTCTGTCTGTCTGTCTGTCTTTCTGTCTGTCTGTCTGTCTGTCCTGGAAATCCCGCGTCTGATTGGTCGAGGCCGCCAGGCCTCGACCAATCAGCGACGGGCACATCATGGCGACGATGATGTCATAAAGGCCAGGCCTCGACCAATCAGCGACGGGCACAGCATGGCGATGATGATGTCATAAAGGTTGCCTCGACCAATTAGCGACGAGCACAGTCTGCCACGAATTCTGGAATCATCATTGTCCATATACTACGGGGACATGCATATTCTAGAATACCCGATGCGTTAGAATCGGGCCACAATCTAGTATCTAATAAAAACCACAAATTGGAAAGTACTCTTTCGTACTTTTTTTAAGTTTACTGTTCATTTCTCTAAATATTGTTATATGTTTTCCTATTTTGCTTGTTACATATTCTGAGATTTATATGTGCAAACTGTTCTATATCAAATATTGCATTTTCTTTTTAGGTGTGACTTACAATTTAAGTTAAAATATATGATTACAATGGTTCCCTAACACTGAAAACTAGCAAAAATCTTATCTATTTTCTATGATATCTACTATGTAATTGTCTAAGGGTCACTTCCGTCTTTCTGTCTGTCTGTCTGTATGTAACGGAAATCCCAAGTCGCTGATTGGTCGCGGCAAAACGGCCACGACCAATCAGCGACGGGCACAGTCCAGTGGCGAAAGGCCGCTCCCTACTCCCCTGCCGTCAGTGCCGCTCCATACTCCCCTCCAGTCAGCGCTCACACAGGGTTAATGGCAGCATTAACAGACCACGTTATGCCGCGGTGTAACGCACTTCGCTAGCGCTGCTATTAACCCTGTGTGACCAACTTTTTTGCTATTGATGCTGCTTACGCGGCATCAATAGTAAAAAGATCTAATGTTAAAAATAATTAAAAAAATAAAATATATATAAATCATTATATACTGACCTTCTGGCACCTTTCCAGCTCCTCGCGATGGTCCAGTCTCGCGAGCCGCTACGTCATCATCTCGCGAGACCGCAATGCACTCTTGGGACCAGAGCATCACGAGGAGCATAGGTAAACGCCTCACCTGGATCCAGGGGCCGACGGAAGGTGACTATATAACTATTTTTTATTTTAATTCTTTTTTTAACAGGGATATGGTGCCCACATTGCTATATACTACGTGGGCTGTGTTAGATACTGCGTGGGCTGTGTTATATACTACATCTCTGTGCTATATACTATTTGGGTTGTGCTATATACTACGTGGCTGTGGTATATATTATGTGGCTGGGCAATATACTACAACGCTTGCTCTATACTACGGGGTCTGTGTTATATAATGCTTGGGTAGTGTTATATACTACGTCTCTGTGCTATATACTACGTGGCTGTGCTATATACTACGTGGCTGTGCAATATATTATGTGGCTGTGCAATATACTACGTGGCTGTGCAATATATTACGTGGCTGGGCAATATACCACGTGTCTGTGCTATATACTACGTGTCTGTGCTATATACTACGTGGCTGGGCAAAATACTACATGGCTGGGCAATATACTATGTGGCTTTGCAATATACTACGATGCGTTAGAATCAGGCCACCATCTAGTACAGGGGTGTCAAACTGCATTCCCCAAGGGCTGCAAACAGGTCATGTTTTCAGGATTTCCTTGTATTGAACAGGTGATCATTTAATCACCTGCACAGAATGATTCCAGCACCTTGTGCAATGAGAAGGAAATCTTGAAAACATGCATGGTTTGAGGCCCTCGAGGAATGCAGTTTGACACCCCTGATCTAGTATATATATATATATATATATATATATATATATATATATATATATAATATGAAAACAGCACTCCTTTTCTAGAAAAAATATGGTGATTTAATAGCCCATATCAGCTTCTGCGACGTTTCGGCTCAAGGTGTTGAGAAAGACTCACGCCTTGAACTGAAACTTTGCAGAAGCTGATATGGGCTATTACATCACCATATTTTTTTCTAAAAAAGGAGTGCTGTCTTCATAATTTTTATACTATATTGAGGAGTGGTCTATGCCTTTGTGTGGTGAGTTTGTCTTTAGTCCTCATTTAGACACCTTTGATTTTTCACATATATAAAAAATGTTCTGAATGTCATTAGTGTTTTTCACCCGATTTTCATCAGTGTGTCAGATTTTACCATCAGTGATTTGCACGCACGCACGCACACACACATATATATATAACAAAGTAAATTACAAAGCTTTTCCTACCCACTGCAATGTTAATCACAGACAGCTTACTGATGGAATCTGTTTGATGTCCATGATTTTCACAGACCCATCGACCTGTATGGGTAATTTTGATCACTGACTCTGGTAAAAGTCGGACATGTCTCCATTATTTTTTTATGGACATATGGTCCGTAAAAAACTCAGACATGTGAATATCACCATAGCAGATCGGATCTATGAATGAGGTCTAACTTTATATTTTCTTAAGCCATTTTTCAAAAGATTGCTCCAAATAACTCCTTTAAATTTGCGGAACTTGATAAGTACATTGTCTAACAATCTGCATTTCCACAGGCCGACAGAATGTAGAAGATGGAGACATTTTTTTCTCCATCTTCTCCTCATCCAAGAGAATTGGATCACACTATGCTCACATTTGGATCAGACTTTCATCAGAGTATGATTTACATAATCTGCCCGATTCTCTCGGAAGAGAAAATACACGGTCCTCTGCACCTAGCCTAAAGATGACAATTGCTGATTGGAAATCCTTACAGTTGGAAGTTGCAAAAAATGCTTTGAGATTTTAGCTTTGAAGAATACAGAATTCTGAATACAGCTCTGGATTACAATATTGGCTGTAACTAGTGATAACAACATGACCAGTGTTTCCCCAGCTGCTAGGTTAATTTCTAAATGTAGAAGTCACAATTAATTAATGATAGATTCATTCCTGATGAATAAACTGTTCACAAACAAAATGGCAAAATAATTACAATGGATGCACCAATAAAACCATTGGAGAACTGGCACAATAACAGATGAATCATGTATTTTTGTCATGTCCCACGACTTGGGAAATCATTCAATGTTTGCATTGCTTGTGTTCTATCCTTCTTTCTAGGCAGAAGTTTGCTTTTCCCTGTATTTTGTCCCAACTCTCTCACTGTAGTCCTGTGATGTATGTTTGTTCACGCCCTTATTCTCCATTTTGTCATCATTCCTCCATCTGTATGCATCCTACTACATGTCCTCTGTTGAATATTCCTTTTTACCTGCTACTTTCATCATAATACAAGAATTTCGGTTAAAGCAATCCTCTTTTCCTGGAGTCTTCTTACATGAGAAGGTGGCTGAGTTAAGCTATCTGATAAATCGGTATGAACGTGAGTACAGGTCAATACGGAAGTGCCCAAAAGAATAGGTCTATCCAGGCACCACTGCGTTCTACATACCCATGAGTCAGAATAGTAAAAAGGAATAGCCTGCCTTCAGAGACAGTAACTCAAGGTCTGTGCTGAACCTCAGTGGAAAAGGACATTTCCCAGATACACAGTAACCCAGTTCCCAGCCAGACCCCAGTGTGCATAGAAGCACACACTGCAGATAAACAGTGAGAAGTATAACCCTCATCATCCACTCTTCCTGCCTGCAAGCAAATCATGTCTGAAGCAAGGAATACAATGTCCCTACCAGACTTACAAACACAGGACAGAGACCCAGATCCCCATCCACCAGCTAGTGAAAGAGGAAAACGTACAGTTAAACCTACATGGAAAGTCATGGAGAATTTAGAGACTGAAAAAGGTGTTGTATATCGTGATGTGTCTTCACTATGGGAGAAAGTGCTGAGTCACATAGACACTGTATCAAGGCCTGCTTCTCATGAGTTACCACTTGAGGGAGCCCTAGAACAATTATGCACAGCATACCAAAGGTATATGGAGAAGACTGACCAATACATTATTCTCCTGAAGAAACTGAATTTGCCAGAGACTTTAAAAGAATTGCAAAGTTTCCAGCAGCTTAATTCTGAAAGGGACTGCACCGTACGCGACATTAAGACAAAGATAGAGGCTAAAATTGCACGGACACCAGATGCATCATCTCGCTCATCCAAATCGTCTAAGCACTCAAAACGCTCATCTAGGTCAAGTTCATCAAAATATTCCACTCTCAGCCAGCAGCTTATAAGGGCACGTGCTAAGGCAGAAACGTCTAAGATACAAGCAGCCTTTGCGCAAAAGAGAGCAGAAATGGATGCAGCCACAGCACAAAAGAGAGCAGAAATGGATGCGGATGCAGCACGCAAGGAAGCTCTGGAGAAGGAATGTGAGCACGCAACAGCCATGGCGGAGTTAAGGATCCTGGAGCGAGCTATCAGTGGGAGTCAAAGAGACAGCATCAGTTTGTGTGAAGTGGAGGCGGAGGACCCTATTGAACGCACAAGAGACTACGTGCTAAGCCAAAATGGCGAACCGCAGATCATCACTAACACTTCTGATGGCGTTCATGCTTCTCCAGGACACCAGGATGCCGATCAACTTACAGAACCCTACACTCAAGGTCAGTACAATGCTCCCAAACTTGAACTTCCTTCGTATTCCAGTATGCGCCAAGACCCTGCATCTCATCAAACTCCACAGGCTATTATCTACATGCAACCCAATATACCGGCAGGTCATTATACTCTCGACAACCGCACAGTGCCAGCTCCGCATGTAGCAGAGACTATACCCACCAAACCGGTTGCTGGACTAAATGCATATGCCACTCCATACTTACCCAGGTTTCAAGTCCAAGACGTCTCCACTCCTATGTACAACACCGCTCAGCCCACATTCGTGCATCCTAAGTCAGAAAGAACAGACATGTCCGACTTCGCAAGGTACATGATTCGCCGCGAACTTACTAAAACCGGTCTCACAAGGTTTGACGACCAACCTGAAAATTACAGAGGTTGGAAAAATGCCTTTAGAACCGTAACTAGTGACCTCGGCATCACTGCTGCCGAAGAGCTGGACCTGCTAATCAGATGGCTAGGACCACAATCCACCGAGCGTGTCAAGAGACTCAGGTCTGTACATATCAGTAATCCAACGGCTGGTCTCATGGCTGCATGGGAAAGACTAGAGAAAAACTTTGGCAGTCCAGAAGCCATAGAGGACGCACTGTTCAAGCGATTACAGAGTTTTCCAAAGATATCAAGCAAGGACAGTTCAAAGTTCCTAGAGCTCAGTGACTTGCTGTTAGAGCTCCAGCTGGCCAAGGCAGACACCCACCTACCTGGCCTCAGCTACCTGGACACTGCTCGTGGAGTAAATCCCATTATCTCCAAGCTACCGTACAACGTGCAAGAAAGGTGGACTACACTAGGGTCAAAATACAAGAAAGACCATCAAGTGTCATTTCCTCCATTCTCCTACTTCTGTGAGTTTATAAAAGACGTGGCAGAGCGCAAGAACGACCCAAGCTTTTCTTACCAAGAATCCAGTGGCCCAGCTTCACCTCCTTCTAAATACGTCAGCGCACGCTCGAACGACAGAAACCGCAGAGGTCCAGTGTCAGTGAAGAAGACGGATATTCTTCCCTTACCAACACCAGCCCCAGACAAGAGTAACAAAGGTGAAAAGATAGAGAACCCAAATCGTGAATGTCCCATCCACAAGAAGCCACATCCCTTAAAAAAGTGCATCGGCTTCAGGAAGAAACCGCTCCAGGAACGCAAGGAGCTTCTAAAGAGGTTCGGGGTATGCTACAGATGTTGTGCTTCTACTGAACACCTTGCTAAAGACTGTAAAACTACAATTAAGTGCATGGAGTGTGACAGTGAGGACCACGTACAAGCACTCCACCCATTCCGTCCTGACTCTACACTTACTCCTTCCCCCACCACGAGCCATGGCGGGGAGGACGCAGCTCAAACTGCAAGCCATACCACAATATCTTCTTCATGCACAGAAGTCTGCGGAGAAGACCTCTGGGACAAGTCCTGTGCGAAGATTTGCCTGGTGAACGTATATCCCAACGGTCACCCAGAGAAAGCCGTGAAGGTGTACGTCCTTCTGGATGATCAGAGCAACCGATCACTTGCAAGGTCAGAACTCTTTGATATGTTTAACTTAAAGGGAAATGCCTACCCTTACACCTTAGGTACCTGCAGTGGTGTTACAGAGGTTTATGGGAGAAGGGCCAGTGGTCTTACAGCGACATCTCTCGAGAACACCGTCGAGATACCGTTACCTACACTGGTCGAGTGCAACCAGATTCCATCCAATCGAGAAGAGATCCCAACGCCAGAGGCTGCTCTTCATCACCAACATCTCAAGGGGATAGCAAACAAGATACCAGCCCTCAACAACAGTGCAGATATCCTGATTCTGCTAGGCAGAGACATCCTCCGGCTGCACAAGGTGCGTCAGCAAATTAATGGACCACACGATGCACCATTTGCCCAACGCTTAGATCTAGGCTGGGTAATCATAGGCAATGTTTGCATACACAAGATGAAGAGACCTAACAACATCTCCTCTTACAAGACACACATTTTGTCAAATGGTCGCAGCACCCATTTCCAACCATGCCCACATCACTACTGGGTGAAAGAGAAAGTGAGCAACACCAAGTGGCAACAGGAATCCTTCAACAACATGAACACACTCCAGTCCTGGGAAGAAAACCTCGGGTCATCAGTGTTCGATTCCACAAGTAATGACAACAAGTTGGCACCCACAAGGGAAGATAAAGAATTTATAAAGGTTATGGATAAAGAATTTGTTCAAGACGACTCCAACAGTTGGGTAGCTCCTTTACCCTTTCGTTTCCCAAGAGTGAGGTTGCCGAACAACCTGCAGCAAGCAACTGCAAGGTTCTCATCCTTAAAGCGTACCCTAAAGAGGAAACCAGAGATGGAGAAGCATTTCATTGACTTTATGCAGAACATCTTTGACAGAAATCATGCTGAACCTGCGCCACCACTGAGGGAGGGAGAAGAATGTTGGTATCTTCCATCCTTTGGTGTCTATCACCCTCGCAAGCGTAACCAGATCAGAGTGGTGTTTGACTCCAGTGCTCAGTTTGAAGGCCTCTCTCTCAATAACCTGCTCCTAACTGGGCCCAACCTGAACAACAGCCTCCTTGGAGTATTGATCCGCTTCAGACAAGGACCTGTTGCCATAATGGCCGACATTCAGCAGATGTTTCATTGCTTCATTGTGAAAGAAGACAACAGAAACTATCTTAGGTTCCTATGGCACAAAGACAACAATGTCAACAATCAGGTCATAGACTACCGGATGAAGGTCCATGTCTTCGGCAACAGTCCCTCACCTGCTGTGGCGATCTATGGACTGAGACGGACAGCCCAGGAAGGTGAGAGAGAGTACGGTTCCGATGCTCGGCAATTTGTAGAGAAGAACTTCTACGTGGACGATGGGCTCAAGTCCTTGCCCACAAGCGAAGATGCAATTGACCTACTCTCCAGAACACAGGAAATGCTATCCACATCAAACCTCAGACTCCACAAGATTATCTCTAACAGTCAAGAGGTAATGAACGCATTTCCATCTGAGGACCATGCCACAAACCTAAAGGACCTCAACTTGGGTTCCGATGTTCCTCCAACACAGCGCAGCCTTGGTCTACTGTGGGATATCAAACGGGACACCTTCACTTTCCAAGTGTCACCCTATGACAAACCCTTTACCAAACGAGGAGTCCTATCTGTCATAAATAGCATCTATGATCCTCTCGGGTTTGTAGCACCCATCACTATTCAAGGCAAGATACTGTTAAGACAGCTTACGGCCGAGAACACGGATTGGGACACCCCGCTCCCAACTCAGAAACAGCAAAGGTGGGAGGCGTGGAAGAAGTCTCTGAAGTTCTTAGAGCAACTCCAAGTCCCACGTTGTTATTCTCCAAGATCACCTTTGACTGCAATCAGAAGAGAAGTTCATATTTTCTCTGACGCATCTACAGAAGCCATAGCCGCAGTAGCTTATCTGATGACCTTAGGAGCTAACAAGGTACACTGTGGTTTCATCCTGGGTAAAGCCAAGTTAACTCCAAAGCCTGCACACTCTGTACCCAGACTCGAGCTTTGCGCTGCGGTATTGGCAGTAGAAATTGCTGAAGTTGTACAAGACGTAATGAACGCGTTTCCATCTGAGGACCACGCCACAAACCTAAAGGACCTCAACTTGGGTTCTGATGTTTCTCCAGCCACACTTCTCACACAGAAGATTGGAGCTGCTACAGTTCCGCCTGCGAACTTCGATAATAAGGACATTTACAGACGTCAGTGGAGGCAAGTACAACACCTGGCTAACGTGTTTTGGCATCGATGGAAGACCAAATATTTACACTTGCTTCAAAACCGTCACAAATGGCAGACGCCCAGTCCCAATCTCCAAGAAGGAGACCTTGTTCTCTTAAAGGACAAAGAGGCTCATCGTAATGACTGGCCAATGGGACTTATCACCAAAGTCCTACCCGGTGAGGACGGAAAGACTCGTAAGGTAGAAGTTAAGGTGACAAAAGGGGGCTCTACCCGAACCTTCTTCCGCCCGGTCACTGAACTCGTGCTGCTTCTACGAAAGGAGGACATCACATGAACTGAACATGCTCCTGGACGTTGTTCACGGCGGGGAGCATTCCTCCTCATTCCCCAGTTTATTGAATGTTGACATTTTCCATTGGATTGAACCCTTAACATTCCCATTGGATTCTGGGTTGGTGGAAGAGTTTGCATGTTTGCGGCTTCCCCAATCTGAAGATGGGTTTTATATACTTGAACTTATCTTTCGGTGTGATCTACGGGTCAACAACAACGAGTTGGACTTAAAAATCTTTTATGTTTATTATTGCATGCATGTTTTCTTCCTCTTGTTTTTTCAGGTTCGAACGACTTCGAAGAATTACGGACATCGTGAAATCCAAGGATTTCAGACGGGGAGTGTCATGTCCCACGACTTGGGAAATCATTCAATGTTTGCATTGCTTGTGTTCTATCCTTCTTTCTAGGCAGAAGTTTGCTTTTCCCTGTATTTTGTCCCAACTCTCTCACTGTAGTCCTGTGATGTATGTTTGTTCACGCCCTTATTCTCCATTTTGTCATCATTCCTCCATCTGTATGCATCCTACTACATGTCCTCTGTTGAATATTCCTTTTTACCTGCTACTTTCATCATAATACAAGAATTTCGGTTAAAGCAATCCTCTTTTCCTGGAGTCTTCTTACATGAGAAGGTGGCTGAGTTAAGCTATCTGATAAATCGGTATGAACGTGAGTACAGGTCAATACGGAAGTGCCCAAAAGAATAGGTCTATCCAGGCACCACTGCGTTCTACATACCCATGAGTCAGAATAATTTTGGAAGGCGTATTCTTTTAAGAATAAGTGGAAATGATTTGTAATTTGTCCTGACTATCTTCACTCTTTATATTCTGCATTATTTTTTTTATTTTACTCCAATAATAAAACATAAGAAAAAAAAAACAGCTCAAAATTGGAATATGTACGCAGCTTTCACAATCTGTTTTTCAATTATCACTTTCTGGAGATTTAACCTGGCAGGGAGATTTGGCTACTATTATCCAACAGTAATTATTTACCCGACTGAGAATCAATCACTTGATTATTTTGGCATTAAATTTCCTATGTGTCTCAAAAATCTCTTGAAATTTAAAGCCCAATAAATGTCACTCAAGAAAACAACATAGATATTGCAAACTTATCTCAGACAATCATAAACTAGACCGTTAAAGGACAAGAACTCCTTTTTTTGTTTTAGAGTCGAGCTACTTGAAGATTTATTTTCTGCACCATTCCATGTGACAACTGCAGTTCACAAGAATGCATTCCAACTCAACATATGGACGAGTCGGGAGAGATGGCTGTTGGTTAAACAAGCTGACAGCCATCTAAGGGGTATATAGTAATCTTAAGGCCATGTTCATATGATGTGTTCACATTGAGAATGCATCATGTGAACCAGGCTCGGACTGGCCCATAGGAGAGCAGGAAAATTCCCCGGTGGGCCACCCACATCTTATATGATCAATAACAGGCGCAATACCTATGCAAAAAGGCACCAGCTCATCATTTATTTATCAAACTATCCAGCTACTATTATATAGAAGCACGGGTTAATTTGTGAATTAGGGTAATGTAATATTTTCATATAGTAGCACATTGGGTTTCCTGAGTCAATGCTACTGGTGGTCTCTTGGCACCCCAGTCCAACACTAGAGTAAACGCTCTATTAGGGTTAGTTTTACATATCCAGTTTGCAATGAAACCAGGGTCCAGATTAGAGCCTATTTAATTTTAAAAACTAATATGATTGGTTCGACAAGTTGACATAGTCACTATCATAAGATGAGTCTCCACCTTCATATTTCAACCTTCTCACCACTGATTAATGGCTGCCATATACACAAGAACATACGCAGCAGTTCAGAATCTCTGCTGATAGGGATGGGGGGGAATGCGATCTACCAGCCTTCTTCCATGATTGATCACAGTTATTGATGACTGATATGTATACATTCAGATTCATAGCAGCCGTCAATCACTGCCAATTAAACAGGGCAGGATAGTATGATGACAGATGAGCTTTAGCATGGTAACATGCACTCATTTTGTAAGCAATGAACAGCACCAACTGGATCCTGTATGGGTATAGGCTATGTGAACTCTCGGTCCATTAATTAGATAATTATAGTCATTAAATGTATTGAGTAGTGTAGTATATCCACTTTTTATCTGGGCACTTAATAGCATTGTTTATATGGTGCTTTCTATATTGAATTATTAATTCTGTAGTGGCACAGTGATATTAGATGCTGTTATGATATGGCAATATAATCATACATAAATTGATAAGAACACCATTTTAAAATGTTTGAAGAAGGGAAAATAGGCAAGCATAAGTATTTTACAAAGTACAAATATTGACGTCTAGATGCCATCGTCAGAGCATCTTCAGCACAGCAAGTTTTTTGGGTGTACCTGGTATGAAGTGGTTAGTATCTACCAAAAATAGTCCAAAGATGAACAATCAATAAACTGATAAACTGGCAATAAAATTCCTTTAAGCTTATGGAAGTGAAGCTTAGCCCATCTGTTCTTGTCAAACAGCTAAGAACATTACAGTAAAATAATTTATGATGGTTATACTGGAAAACTGTCAGAACACACACATCTGTGCGTTAGATATTAAAGAGAATAACCCACCTTAGCTGTCTATTTTAGCATACAGATATTTAAAAGTAAAATTCACTGTCATCTTTATATCCTATATCTGTTGCTGCATTCTCTTGATATCTGTATTTTATACCATATGGAAAAGAAATGTTAAGTGCTTTGGGTGTGACAAAGCACTTCCCAAGTTTCTACCTCCCTAGATTGTTTCTCCTGACCAGCAGCAGCCTCTTTAGTCCGATTGATCTTCAGGATGCAGCAACAGATAAAAGATATAAAAAGTGTTGGTGGATAAAGCTTTAAAAGACCTGCATGCCTATAGATTAAGTTTTCGGGAGAGGGTGAAGGGTTTCCTCTTACTTATAGATTCCCTTTAAATCTCCTATTTAGTTTCTTCCACTCAGTATCCTTGTCTTTTGTTCTTTTGAGATTCCAAAATCTTTACCAGCACTGTGTGAGATAGAAATGCTAGACTATAAGCATTTTGGATTGTAGAACTTTCTGTGTAAGATTTTTTTTTACGGTATATATATAAGACAAATGATAAATTTCACAGATGTCCAAATTCTCATTGTTATTTTCTAAGCGGGTCCAATAGAATGCAGAATTTTTACTGACTTCAGTAATATGTTGCGGCTCATCATCATCACTGGTAAGCTGCATATCATTGACATGGATCATCAATCATCCAATCAAAAATTAGTTTCTTGTCACGCAGTGCCCGAGAACAAAGGAGGAACAGAAGCATATCAGCAGCATGCTCACTGGAGCTCAATAAGGCACCTGTTCAGCATGGCACGTACAGCCAGCTGTGTAATGCATAATAATTACATGGCTCAGGTGGCCTGTCCTTTCGTTGCGTGAGTCACCAGGAGCAAGTGGTAATTCTCTCACAGTCTGTGATAACCTGGACAAGCACATTTGTGTGAGCCAAAAATAACCATGCAATCAAATTCTGATTTTAGGAAGAAATAAATGTATCACATAGAAGATGGTGCCATTGTGATAAAATCTAAGATACATTAACACATCTCAGCGATATAATATGGTGAGCAGTTTAATTGAGATTGTACTGAAGGACATGTTCTATTATTGAGTCATTAAACCATTCTTTCCATTTTAGGTTTACAATATATTTATTTTACAGGTAGTTCAGCCAGAGATGTATACTTACCAACATTAGAGTTGGTAGCATGGAGTCCTATTTCCTAATCCTAACCCTGAATGCCTTGATCTAACCGGGAATGCAGCAGACCCTACCATGGCCGCTTAAGTTAGGTGGAGTTAAAACATAACCCATGCATTTTTTGACAGGGGATGGCTTAAATTTGCCTGAATTGTATCTGGAAAATCAGGACGAATTGTATCTGGAAAATCAGGACAATTTGTGCAAATTTTAGATTGTTGGCATCTACTTAGATATAGCCATTAAAAAATACCCATTATGCCTAATTGAGATACATATTAGGTTTTGTATGTCCACAGCTGAAGGCTATGTGCACAAGGCAACTTTTAGATGTCTTTGCAGACATCGAGTTTTTCCAGGCAAAATCACTTCTTGCTTGTAAGCTTGTAATTATTTGGAAAATACACATAGGGAAGAAAGAGAAAACCCTGCTGAATATGAGAGGGAACCCTGCTGACCATGAAAGAGAGAAAGCAAACCCTGTTGACCATGAGAGAGAGTGAACCATGCTGAATATGTGAGAGAGGGAACCCTGTTGACCATGAGAGACAACCCTGATGGTCATGTGAGAGAGAAAAAGAGCCAGATCCCTGCTGACCATGAGAGAGAGACAGAGAGATTATCTTGCTGGTCGTGAAAGAGAGAACCTTGCTGACCATGAGAAAGAGAGATGAGAGACCGAGAACCCTGCTGACCATGAGAGAGTAAGAAGGAGAGAGAGAGTGAGAACCCTGCTGACCATGAAAGAAAGAGAACCCTGCTGACTATGACACAGAGAGAGACCCCTGCAGACAATGAGAGAGACAGAGAGAAACCTGATGACCACGAGAAAGAGAGGTGGAGAACCTTGCTGACCATGAGAGTGAGAAAGAACCCTGCTGACCATGAGAGAGGGAACCCAGCTGACCATGAGAGATGGAGAGAGAGAAAAAGAGAGAACACTGCTGACCATGAAGGAGACAGACAGAACCCTGCTGACCATAAGAGAAAGAGAAACCTGCTGATCATGAGAGAGAGCGAGAACTCTGCTGACCAGGTACGGACTGGGGCTGAAATTCAGTCCTGGCATTTGAAATCACACAGGCCCATGTTATTCCCGTCCCCATGAACCAGATGGGATATATTACTAATATTACCCTGGATGGAGGAAAGGAAGATTTACTATACAAGACCAATATTTCTAATGATACCGGTGGCCTGCTGGGGTAAGTGACAGACTCAGCAACTTTGTGCTCCATCACAATTCTTAACAGTATGGGTGTCTTGAGAAAACGGTTTCTGTTAACAACATAGCAGACAAGGCGGCCCATGACCAGACAGGCCATTCTGGCAATTGCCAGATGGCCAGTCCGGCCCTGCCAGTGCTGACCATAAGAAAGAAAGAACCCTGATAGGGGAGAGAGAGAACCCTACTAACCATGAGAGAAACAGAGAGAGGGAGAGGGAACACTGCTGACCAAGAGAAAGAGACAACTCTAATGACTATGAGCGAGAGAACCCTACTTACCATGTGAGAGAAAGAGAGAGAACCCTGCTGATTATGAGAAAGAGATGAGACAGATAACCCTGCTGACCATAAAAGAATGAGAAGGAGAGAGAGTGAGAACCCTGCTGACCATGAGAGAGAACCCTGCTGACTATGTCAGAGAGAAAGAACCCTGCAGACCGGAAGAAAGAAAGAACCCTGATGACCATGAGAAAGAGAGATGGAGAACCTTGCTGACCATGAGAGTGAGAGAGAACACCACTGACCATGGGAGAAGGAGAGAGAAAAAAAGAGAGAGCCCCGCTGACCATGTGAGAGAAATAGAGAGAAACCTGCTGACCATGAAAGAGAGATGTAACCCTGCTGACCATGAGAGACAGAGAACCCTGCTGAGCATGAGAGAGACAGAGAGGTAGAGGGAACCCTGCTGACCATGAGAGAGAGAGAGATCCCTGCTGATCATAAGAGAGAACCCTGCTGATCATGAGAGAGTGCCCTGCTGACCATGAGGGAGAGAGAACTCTCATAATGGAGAGATAACCCTGCTGACTATGAGAGAGAGAATGAGAGAGAAAGAACCCTGTTGACAATGAGAGAGACAGACAGTGAAGCCTGCTGACCATGAGCAAAAGAGAGTGAGAGAAGCCTGCTGGCCGTAAGAGAGAGAGCAATGCTGACCATGAGAGAGAGAAAAAAAGAGAGAACTCTGCTTACCATGACATAGAGAGAACTCTGCTGATCATGAGAGAGGGAGAGAGAGAGAAAAAATGAGAGAACCATGCTGACCATGAGAGAGACAGAGACAGAACCCTATTGGCCATGAGAGAGACACAGACAGAACCTTGTTGACCATGAGAGAGAGAGGAAACCCTGCTGACTATGAGAGAGATAGAGGAAGGACCCTGCTGACCATGTAAGAGAGAGTGAACCGGGCTGATAATGAGAGAGAGGGAACCCTGCTGACTATGTTAGAGAGCGAGAGATGAGAGAGGGAGAACCCTGCTGACCATGAGAGAGAGGGAGTGAGAAAAAGAGAACCCAGCAGATCATGTGCAAGAAAAAGAGAGAGAATCCTGCTGACCATGAGAGAGAGAGTGAGAGAGGGAGAACCATGCGAACCATGATAGTGAGAGAACCCTGCTGACCGTGAGAGACAGAGAGAGCGATAGAGGGAAGCCTGCTGACCATGAGAGTGAGAGAGGATACATTGCTGACAATGAGCACGAGAAACAGATAGAACCCTGCTTATCGCAAGAGAGAGAACTGTGGTGAACATGAGAGAGAGAAGTCTGCTGACCATGAGAGAGATGAGAACCCTGCTGACCATGAGAGAGAGAGAACCCTGCTGTCCAAGAGAGAGAGAAAGGGAGAATCCTGCTGACCATGATAAAAAGACCACCCTGCTGACCATGAAAGGGAGAATCCTGTTGACCATAAGAGAGAGGGGGAGAACTGTTGTGAATTCTGCTCTTGGGCAACTTCCGGTGGTTATAAGTGGTAGTGCTGCTGTCTTTGGATCGCAGCATTCATCAGGTGTGTCCACTTATTGCAAGTCTGACTGGGCTATTTAGTCTTGTTTGACCCTTTAATCAGTGCCAGTTGTCCATTGTTCCTGGAGGATTCACATCCCTGCCTGGTCTCTCCTTCTTTGCTGTTCATTTCATCAAAGTTAAGTTCTGGCCTTGTTTTTTGCAGTCCACATACTGTGGGCCTTATTGTTCAGTTCTTTTTCATGTTTTGTCTTGTCCAGCTTGGTCTTTATAAGGATTTGTTCAGCCAAACTGGTATCTCTGGAGATGCAGATATACCCTCCATATCTTTAGTTAGATGTGGAAATTTTGTATTTTCTGTGGTGGATATTTTTTAGTGTTTTAATACTGACCGCATAGTACTCTGTCCTATCCTTTCTATTTAGCTAGAAGCGGCCTCCTTTGCTAAATCCTGATTTCAGTCTGCGTATGTTATTTCCCTCTCCTCTCACAGTCAATATTTGTGGGGGGCTGTCTATCCTTTGGGGATTTTCTCTGAGGCAAGATAGTTTTCCCTTTTCTATCTCTAGGGGTATTTAGTCCTCCGGCTGAGTCGAGATGTCTAGGGAGTGTTAGGTACATTCCACGGCTACTTCTAGTTGCGGTGTTAAGTTCAGGGTCTGCGGTCAGTACAGGTACCACCTTCTCCAGAGTGCGTCTCATGCTGCTCCTAGGCCACCAGATCATAACAGTACAACTCGCCAACAATGAGTTAACCGCATCTCAGAAGAAGGGAAGGAAAGCGCTGAGCCATTTTTTTTTTTGTAGTCGGTTGTGTTTTTTTTTTTCTTCCCTCTTTACCTCTGGGTGGCTCAGGAGTTTGGCGCTGGCACGGATGTTCAGGGATTGGCTTCTCGTGTGGATCAACTTGCTGCTAGAGTACAGGGTATTTCCGATTATATCGTTCAGACTCCGGTTTTAGAGCCTAGAATTCCAACTCCTGATTTGTTTTTTGGGGACAGGTCCAAATTTTTGAGCTTTAAAAATAACTGTAAATTGTTTTTTTCTCTGAAACCCCGTTCCTCTGGTGATCCCATCCAGCAGGTTAAAATTGTCATATCTCTGCTGCGTGGTGACCCCCAGGATTGGGCATTTGCCCTGGAACCTGGGAATCCGGCTTTGCTTAACGTAGGCACCTTTTTCCAGGCGCTTGGGTTATTGTATGATGAACCTAATTCAGTGGATCATGCTGAGAAGACCTTGTTGGCCCTGTGTCAGGGTCAAGAAGCGGCAGAATCGTATTGCCAGAAATTTAGAAAATGGTCTGTGCTGACTAAATGGAATGAGGATGCCTTGGCGGCAAATTTCAGAAAGGGTCTTTCTGAATCCGTTAAAGATGTTATGGTGGGGTTCCCTGGTCTGAGTGATTCTATGTCTCTGGCCATTCAGATTGATCGGCGCATGCGCGAGCGCAGAGTTGTGCACACTATGGCGTTATCTTCCGAGTCCTGAGCCTATGCAGTGTGATAGGATTGTGTCTAGAGCTGAACGACAAGGATTCAGACGTCAGAATAGGTTGTGTTTTTACTGCGGCGATTCTGCTCATGTTATTTCGGATTGCCCTAAGTGTACCAAGAGAATCGCTAGTTCCGTTACCATCAGTACTGTACAACCTAAATTTCTGTTATCTGTGACCCTGATCTGCTCATTATCGTCATTTTCTGTCATGGCATTTGTGGATTCAGGCGCCGCTTTAAACTTAATGGACTTAGAATTTGCCAGACGTTGTGGTTTCCCCTTGCAGCCGTTACAGAGTCCTATTCCTTTGAGGGGCATTGATGCTACACCGTTGGCTAAAAATAAACCTCAGTTTTGGACACAGCTGACCATGTGCATGGCGCCAGCTCACCAGGAAGATTGTCGTTTTCTGGTTTTGCATAATTTGCATGATGCTATTGTGCTGGGTTTCCCATGGTTACAGGTTCATAATCCGGTGTTGGATTGGAAATCTATGTCTGTGACTAGTTGAGGTTGTCAGGGGGTTCATGGTGACGTTCCTTTGATGTCAATTTCCTCCTCCCCCTCTTCTGAAATTCCTGAGTTTTTGTCAGATTTCCAGGATGTGTTCGATGAGCCCAAATCCAGTTCCCTTCCACTGCATAGGGACTGTGATTGTGCTATTGACTTGATTCCAGGCTGTAAGTTCCCTAAGGGCCGACTTTTCAACTTGTCTGTGCCAGAACATGCCGCCATGCGGAGTTATGTTAAGGAGTCTTTGGAGAAGGGGCATATTCGGCCATCTTCTTCACCATTGGGAGCAGGTTTTTTTTTGTTGCCAAGAAGGATGGCTCCTTGAGACCCTGTATTGATTATCGCCTCTTGAATAAGATCACGGTCAAATTCCAATACCCTTTGCCTTTGCTTTCTGATTTGTTTGCTAGGATTAAGGGGGCTAGTTGGTTTACTAAGATTGACCTTCGAGGGGCATATAATCTTGTTCGTATTAAGCAGGGTGACGAATGGAAAACTGCGTTTAATACGCCCGAAGGCCATTTTGAATACCTTGTGATGCAATTCGGACTCTCTAATGCTCCATCTGTGTTTCAGTCCTTCATGCATGATATATTTCGGAATTATCTTGATAAATTCATGATTGTGTATTTGGATGATATTTTGATTTTTTCAGATGATTGGGAGTCTCATGTGAAACAAGTCAGGATGGTATTTCAGATCCTTCGTGATAATGCCTTGTTTGTGAAGGGGTCTAAGTGCCTCTTTGGAGTACAGAAGGTTTCTTTTTTGGGCTTCATTTTTTCTCCCTCATCTATAGAAATGGATCCGGTTAAGGTTCAGGCCATTCATGATTGGATCCAGCCCACATCCGTGAAGAGCCTTCAGAAATTTTTGGGCTTTGCTAATTTTTATCCGGTTAAGGTTCAGGCCATTCATGATTGGATCCAGCCCACATCCGTGAAGAGCCTTCAGAAATTTTTGGGCTTTGCTAATTTTTATCGCCGTTTCATTGCCAACTTCTCCAGTGTGGTTAAACCCCTGACCGATTTGACTGAGAAAGGCGCTGATGTGACGAATTGGTCCTCTGCGGCTGTTTCTGCCTTTCAGGAGCTTAAACGCCGATTTACTTCTGCCCATGTGTTGCGTCAGTCGGATGTTTCTCTTCCTTTTCAGGTTGAGGTTGACGCTTCTGAGATTGGGGCAGGGGCCATTTTGTCTCAGAGGAATTCTGATGGTTCCTTGATGAAACCGTGTGCCTTATTTTCTCGAAAGTTTTCGCCTGCAGAACGCAATTATGATGTCGGCAATCGTGAGTTGTTGGCTATGAAGTGGGCATTTGAGGAGTGGCGACATTGGCTTGAGGGGGCCAAGCACCGTATTGTGGTCTTGACCGATCATAAGAATCTGATTTACCTCGAGTCTGCCAAACGGCTGAATCCTAGACAGGCCCGATGGTCCCTGTTTTTCTCCCGTTTTAATTTTGTGGTCTCGTATCTTCCGGGTTCTAAGAATGTTAAGGCTGATGCCCTCTCTAGGAGCTTTTTGCCTGATTCCCCTGGGGTCCTTGAGCCGGTCGGCATTCTGAAGGAAGGGGTGATTCTTTCTGCCATCTCCCCTGATTTGCGACGGGTTCTTCAGGAGTTTCAGGCTGATAAACCTGACCGCTGTCCAGTGGGGAAACTGTTTGTTCCTGACAGATTGACTAGTAAAGTGATTTCTGAGGTTCATTGTTCTGTGTTGGCTGGCCATCCTGGGATTTTTGGTACCAGAGATTTGGTTGGTAGGTCCTTTTGGTGGCCTTCTTTGTCACGGGATTTGCGTTCTTTTGTGCAATCCTGTGGGACTTGTGCGCGGGCCAAGCCTTGCTGCTCCCGCGCTAGTGGGTTGCTTTTGCCTTTGCCGGTTCCTGAGAGGCCTTGGACGCATATTTCTATGGATTTTATTTCAGATCTTCCGGTTTCCCAGAGGATGTCGGTTATCTGGGTGGTTTGTGACCGGTTTTCTAAGATGGTTCATTTGGTACCTTTGCCTAAATTACCTTCCTCTTCTGATTTGGTTCCGTTGTTTTTTCAGCATGTGGTTCGTTTGCATGGCATTCCGGAGAATATTGTATCCGATAGAGGTTCCCAGTTTGTTTCTAGGTTTTGGCAGGCCTTTTGTGCTAGGCTGGGCATTGATTTGTCTTTTTCTTCCGCATTTCATCCTCAGACAAATGGCCAAACCGAGCGAACTAACCAGACTTTGGAAACTTATTTGAGATGCTTTGTGTCTGCTGATCAGGATGATTGGGTGGCTTTCTTGCCATTGGCCGAGATTGCCCCAAATAACCGGGCTAGTTCTGCTACCTTGGTTTCACCCTTCTTTTGTAATTCTGGTTTTCATCCTCGTTTTTCTTCAGGGCAGGTTGAGCCTTCTGATTGTCCTGGGGTGGATTCTGTGGTTGACTGGTTGCAGCAAATTTTTGCTCATGTTGTGGACAATTTGGTGTTGTCTCAGGAGGAGGCTCAGCGTTTTGCTAACCGTCGTCGGTGTGTGGGTTCCCGGCTTTGGGTTGGGGATTTGGTCTGGTTGTCTTCCCGTCATGTTCCTATGAAGGTTTCTTCCCCTAAGTTCAAGCCTCGGTTTATTGGTCCTTATAGGATTTCTGAGATTATCAATCCAGTGTCTTTTTGTTTGGCCCTTCCAGCCTCTTTTTCCATCCATAATGTTTTTCATAGATCTTTGTTGTGGAAATATGTGGTGCCCGTTGTTCTCTCTGTTGATCCTCCTGCCCCGGTGTTGATTGATGGGGAGTTGGAGTATGTGGTGGAGAAGATTTTGGATTCTCGTTTTTCGAGGCGGAAGCTTCAGTATCTTGTCAAATGGAAGGGTTATGGCCAGGAGGATAATTCTTGGGTTGTTGCCTCCAATGTTCATGCTGACGATTTGGTTCGTGCCTTTCATTTGGCTCGTCCTGATCGGCCTGGGGGCTCTGGTGAGGGTTCGGTGACCCCTCCTCAAGGGGGGGTAGTGTTGTGAATTCTGCTCTTGGGCTCCCTCCGGTGGTTATAAGTGGTAGTGCTGCTGTCTTTGGATCGCAGCATTCATCAGGTGTGTCCACTTATTGCAAGTCTGACTGGGCTATTTAGTCTTGTTTGACCCTTTAGTCAGTGCCAGTTGTCCATTGTTCCTGGAGGATTCACATCCCTGCGTGGTCTCTCCTTCTTTGCTGTTCATTTCATCAAAGTTAAGTTCTGGCCTTGTTTTTTGCAGTCCACATGCTGTGGGCCTTATTGTTCAGTTCTTTTTCATGTTTTGTCTTGTCCAGCTTGGTCTGTATAAGGATTTGTTCAGCCAAACTGGT
Source organism: Ranitomeya variabilis (assembly GCF_051348905.1). Classification (NCBI taxonomy): domain Eukaryota; kingdom Metazoa; phylum Chordata; class Amphibia; order Anura; family Dendrobatidae; genus Ranitomeya; species Ranitomeya variabilis. Next base: position 168,371,593 of record NC_135239.1, on the reverse strand, counting down.
ATCTCTGGAGATGCAGATATACCCTCCATATCTTTAGTTAGATGTGGAGATTTTGTATTTTCTGTGGTGGGTATTTTTTAGTGTTTTAATACTGACCGCATAGTACTCTGTCCTATCCTTTCTATTTAGCTAGAAGTGTCCTCCTTTGCTAAATTCTGATTTCAGTCTGTGTATGTTTTTTCCCTCTCCTCTCACAGTCAATATTTGTGGGGGGCTGTCTATCCTTTGGGGATTTTCTCTGAGGCAAGATAGTTTTCCCTTTTCTATCTCTAGGGGTATTTAGTACTCCGGCTGTGTCGAGATGTCTAGGGAGTGTTAGGTACATTCCACGGCTACTTCTAGTTGTGGTGTTAAGTTCAGGGTCTGCGGTCAGTACAGGTACCACCTTCTCCAGAGTGCGTCTCATGCTGCTCCTAGGCCACCAGATCATAACAGAGAACCCTGCTGACCATGGGAGAAAGAGAGAGAGAGAACCTTGATGACTGTGAGAATGAGAGAGAATGAGAAAGTGAGAATCCTGATGATCATGAGAGTTAGGGCAATGTGAATCTGGAATTCCTTGCCTGTGGAGGTGGTGATGGTGCACTCAGTCGAGGGGTTCAAGAGAGGCCTGGATGTCTTCCTGGAGCGTAACAATATTGTATCTTACAGTTATTAGGTTCTTTAGAAGGATGTAGATCTGGGGATTTATTCTGACGGAATATAGGCTGAACTGGATGGGCAAATGTCTTTTTTTGGCCTTGCTAACTATGTTACTATGTTAGAAAGAGATGAATAGGGGCAAACAGTTCTAGGATGTATTAAGAGAAGCATAGAGTCTAGATCACGTGAAGCAATTACCCCCCTCTACTCCTCCTTGGTCAGGCCAAATCTGGAATACTGTGTCCAGTTCTGGGCATCACATTTTAAAAAATACATTGAAACATTGGAGCAATTTCAGAAAAGAGCTACCAGGATTTTGAGTGGAGTGCAAAGTATGTCCTAAGAGGAATGGTTAACGGATCTGGGAATGTTTAGCTTGCAAAAAAGAAGACTAAGAGGAGACTTAATAGTTGTCTACAAATTTCTGAAGGGATGTCACAATGTAGAGGGATCATCCGTATTCTTATTTGCACATGGAAACACAAGACGCAAATTGAAAGGGAGAAGATACAGATAAGATATTAGAAAAAACTTTTTGACAGTGAAGGTGATCAATGAGTGGAACAGGCTGCCGCGAGAGGTGGTGAGTTCTCATTTAATGGAAGTCTTCAAACAGAGACTGGACAGACATCTGTCTGAGATGGTTTAGTGAATCCTGCATTGAGCAAGAAGTTGGACAGGATGACCCTGGAGGTCCCTCCCAACTCTAACATTCTATGATTCTTTGAGAGAGAGATAGAATCCCACTGACCATAAGAGCTTACACTCTTCAGAAGAAAGAGAGGGAGGACTCCGCTTACCATAAGAGTGTACACTCTACGGGAGATAGAGGACCCCATTTAACATAAGAGCTTACACTATGCAGGAAACAGAGAGGATACACCGCTGACCATAAGAACTTACACTCTACAGTAGAAAGACAGAGAGAGGGAGGATCCTGCTGGCCAAAAGAGCTTTCACTGTGAGGGAGAGAGACTTAACCAGAGACTCTTGAGATGAAAAATGACTCTGCTGCATTAACTTTGCTCCACTTAGAACCCTTGATCTGTAATGACCAAGGCACTGACCACTACTGTACAAAGGTATGAAAATCCGCTAGATGTCTTAGCTGCAGGGTATTGTGTGGAGGCCCGTTTAACCCCTTTCTGACATTGGACATACTATCCCGTCGAGGTGGGGTGGGCCCGTATGACCACCAACGGGATAGTACGTCCAGCGCGATCGGCCGCGCTCACGGGGGGAGCACGGCCGATCGCGGCCGATCGCGGCCGGATGTCAGCTGACTATCGCTGCTGACATCCGGCACTATGTGCCAGGAGCGGTCACTGACCGCCCCCAGCACATTAACCCCCGGCACACCGAGATCAAACATGATCGCGGTGTACCGGCGGTACAGGGAAGCATCACGCAAGGAGGGGGCTCCCTGCGTGCTTCCCTGAGACCCCCGGAGCAACGCGATGTGATCGCGTTGCTCCGAAGGTCTCTTACCTCCTCTCCCTGCAGTCCTCGGATCCAAAATGGCCACGGCATCCGGGTCCTGCAGGGAGGGAGGTGGCTTACCGAGTGCCTGCTCAGAGCAAGCGCTTGGTAAGCCTGCAGCACTGTAAGTCAGATCGCCGATCTGATAGACTGCTGTGCAAACTGTCAGATCAGCGATCTGTGATGTCTCCCCCTGGGACAAAGTAAAAATGTAAAAAAAAAAATTTCCACATGTGTAAAAAAAAATAAATAAAAAAAATTCCTAAATAAAGAAAAAAAAAATATTATTGCCATAAATACATTTCTTTATCTAAAGTAAAAAAAAATAATAAAAGTTCACATATTTAGTATCGCCGCGTCCGTAACGACCCAACCTATAAAACTGTCCCACTAGTTAACCACTTCAGTGAACACCGTAGAAAAAAAAAAACGAGGCAAAAAACAATTTTACCAAACGTGGAACGGTATAAACGCCTCCCCCAAAAGAAATTAATGAATAGCTGTTTTTTTGTCATTCTGCCTCACAAAAATCGGAATAAAAAGCGATCAAAAACTGTCACGTGTCCGAAAATGTTACCAATAAAAATGTCAACTCGTCCCACAAAAAACAAGACCTCACATGACTCTGTGGACCAAAATATGGAAAAATTATAGGTCTCAAAATGTGGAGACGCAAAAACTTTTTTCTATAAAAAGCGTCTTTTAGTGTGACGGCTGCCAATCATAAAAATCCGCTATAAAAAATGCTATAAAAGTAAATCAAACCCCCCTTCATCACCCCCTTAGTTAGGGAAAAATAATAAAACTAAAAAAATGTATTTATTTCCATTTTCCCATTAGGGTTAGGGCTAGGGTTAGGGTTAGGGCTAGGGTTAGGGTTAGGGCTAGGGTTAGGGCTAGGGCTAGGGTTAGGGCTAGGGTTAGGGTTAGGGCTAGGGTTAGGGCTAGGGCTAGGGTTAGGGCTAGGATTAGGGTTAGGGCTAGGGTTAGGGTTTGGGCTAGGGTTAGGGCTAGGGTTAGGGCTAGGGTTAGGGCTAGGGTTAGGGCTAGGGTTAGGGTTGGGGCTAGGGTTGGAGCTAAAGTTAGGGTTAGAGTTGGGGCTAAAGTTAGGGTTAGGGTTGGGGCTAAAGTTAGGGTTAGAGTTTGGATTACATTTACGGATGTGAAAAATGTATTTATTTCCATTTTCCCATTAGGGTTAGGGCTAGGGTTAGGGTTAGAGCTAGGGATAGGGCTAGGGTTAGGGCTAGGGTTAGGGCTAGGGTTAGGGTTAGGGTTAGGGCTAGGGTTAGGGCTAGGGTTAGGGCTAGGGTTAGGGTTGGGGCTAAAGTTTGGGTTAGGGTTTGGATTACATTTACGGTTGGGATTAGGGTTGGGATTAGAGTTATGGGTGTGTCAGGGTTAGGGGGTGTGGTTAGGGTTACCATTGGGATTAGGGTTAGGGGTGTGTTTGGATTAGGGTTCCAGTTAGAATTGGGGAGTTTCCACTGTTTAGGCACATCAGGGGCTCTCCAAACGCGACATGGCCTCCGATCTCAATTCCAGCCAATTCTGCATTGAAAAAGTAAAACAGTGCTCCTTCTCTTCCGAGCTTTCCCGTGCGCCCAAACAGGGGTTTACACCAACATATGGGGCATCAGCGTACTCAGGACAAATTGGACAACAACTTTTGGAGTCCAAGCTCTCTTGTTACCCTTGGGAAAATATAAATTTGGGGGGCTAAAATTCATTTTTGTGGGAAAAAAAAGTTTATTTATTTTCACGGCTCTGCGTTGTAAACTGTAGTGAAACACTTGGGGGTTCAAAGTTCTCACAACACATCTAGATAAGTTCCTTGGGAGGTCTAGTTTCCAATATGGGGTCACTTTTGGGGCTTTCTACTGTTTGGGTACATCAGGGGCTCTGCAAATGCAACGTGATGCCTGCAGACCAATCCATCTAAGTCTGCATTCCAAATGGCGCTCCTTCCCTTCCGAGCTCTGCCATGCGCCCAAACAGTGATTCCCTCCCACATATGGAGTATCAGCATACTCAGAACAAATTGGACAACAACGTTTGGGGTCCAATTTCTCCTGTTAACCTTGGGAAAAAGCAAAACTGGGGGCTAAAAAATAATTTTTGTGGAAAAAAAAATATTTTTTATTTTCACGGCTCTGCGTTGTAAACTAGTGAAACACTTGGGGGTTCAAAGTTCTCACAACACATCTAGATAAGTTCCTTGGGAGGTCTAGTTTCCAATATGGGGTCACTTGTGGGGGGTTTCTACTGTTTGGGTACATCAGGGGCTCTGCAAATGCAACGTGACACCTGAAAACCAATCCATCTAAGTCTGCATTCCAAATGGCGCTCCTTCCCTCCCGAGCTCTGCCATGCACCCAAACAGTGGTTCCCCCCCACATATGGGCTATAACTTAGCGTACTCAGGAAAAATTGGACAACAACTTTTGGGGTCCAATTTATCCTGTTACCCTTGTGAAAATACAAAACTGGGGGCTAAAAAATCATTTTTGTGAAAAAAAAAGAATTTTTATTTTCACGGCTCTGCGTTATAAACTGTAGTGAAACACTTGGGGGATCAAAGCTCTCAAAACACATCTAGATAAGTTCCTTAGGGGGTCTACTTTACAAAATGGTGTCACTTGTGGGGGGGTTTAATGTTTAGGCACATCAGGGGCTGTCCAAACGCGACATGGTGTCCCATCTCAATTCCAGTCACATTTGCATTGAAAAGTCAAACGGGGCTCCTTCCCTTCCGAGCTCTACCATGCGCCCAAACAGTTGTTTACCCCCACATATCGGGTATCAGCGTACTCAGGACAAATTGCACAACAACTTTTGAGGTCCAATTTCTTCTCTTACACTTGGGAAAATTAAAAATTGGGGGCGGAAAGATCATTTTTGTGAAAAAATATGATTTTTTATTTTTACGGCTCTGCATTTGTCATGGGAAACCTAGGTAGGCAAGAGCTAATAACCCAGGCCCCTGCGATTTCCCTCAACTCTGGGAAACCCTGACTGACCCTTCTCCCAGAGTTTACACTGATGGTGTGCATGTCTGGGCCTCCATCCTCACCCTATCTCCTGTTACAACCTCTGGCTGAAACCACAACCCACCTCCCAGTGAAGAGACCACTAACCAATACCCACAGTTAGCACAGACAAGGATAACGGAAAATATACACCACGCCGCAGTCACTCAGGAATACACAATAAGTGCACAGGGCAAAATAAATACAAATATAGGAAGGAGGAAAATATGACAAAGGGAAATATACACCACCAGATAAGATACTCCTTTTCCTAGACCACCACTCCAGACCGAGATAACCAAGCACAAGACAGAAGCTATAATCGGCGACGCCCAATGTTCAGAAGAACAATTTAAAGGCAGTGGGCGTGACCCAGCTTCCAATCCGAGCACCAGCTAAATTAACCCCGGACCAGCTAGATAAAATCTAGCCAACGCCACTGAGCGCATAGTGGACAAAAGTGGAATTACCTTTGTCTGTCAAACGCCCTAGTATGAACAGCGTCCGACATGACAGTACCCCGCCTTCTACGAAGGACCCCAGGGCCCTCACGACTTATAGGACCCGGCTTGCCTGGATGACGGCAGTGAAACATACTGACCAGCCGTTCCGCATGAATGTCTGAGGCTGGTACCCAAGTGTCATGATTCCCAATGGCAGGGACATGGGCAAAAACGGACTAGCTCTAGGAAGATGGTAACTCAGGTAACCGCGATGCTGAACCTAACACGCAAATAGAAATAGCCAGGGGGTGTGCCTACGTTGATCTCTAGACACCTCGCGCCAGCCGGAGAGCTAACTACCCCTAGAAGAGGAATACACAGACCTGGCTTGCCTCCAGGGAAACCCCAAAAGTTATAGTAGCCCCCCACATGTAATAACGGTTAGGTAAGAGGAAAACACAAACGCAGTATGAATATAGTTTCAGCAAAGTGAGGCCCTCTGACTAGATAGATGAAAATACAAAAGAGGACTTCGCGGTTACCTCAAAACCCTAAGCAGCCATCCTGAAACTACCTTAACTCTGTTATCAACTCATGACACCGGAGTAGTAATTTCAGATCACTAGAGCTTCCAGCAGCACAAGAAATATAAATGCATGCTGGACAAAACAAACACAAAAAAAGCCAAAGATTCAACTTAGCTGAATTGCAGACTTGGAGCAGGTAGCAAGCAACAGAGATGCTCTGGTAACATTGATTGCCGGCACTAGAGTGACTGAGAAGCCAGACTAAATAGGAAACTCCCAATTTCCTGATGAAAACAGGTGCACTGGAAACACAAGACCAAAGTCAACCAGTACCACCAGTAGCCACCAGAGGGAGCCCAAAAACAGAATTCACAACAGTACCCCCCCCTTAAGGAGGGGGCACCGAACCCTCATGAGAACCACCAGGGCGATCTGGATGCGCCCTATGAAAGGCGCGAACCAAATCAGAGGCATGAACATCAGAGGCAGTCACCCAAGAATTATCCTCCTGACCGTATCCCTTCCATTTAACCAGATATTGAAGTCTCCGTCTGGAAATACGAGAGTCCAAAATCTTCTCCACAACATACTCCAATTCACCCTCCACCAGCACAGGAGCAGGAGGCTCAACAGAAGGAACAACCGGTACCTCGTACCTCCGCAACAACGACCTATGGAAGACATTATGAATGGTGAAAGATGCTGGAAGGTCCAAACGAAAAGATACAGGATTAAGAATCTCCAAAATCTTATAAGGACCTATGAACCGAGGTTTGAACTTAGGAGAAGAGACCTTCATAGGGACAAAGCGAGAAGACAACCACACCAAGTCTCCAACACGGAGATGATGACCCACACGACGATGACGATTAGCAAACTGCTGAGTCTTCTCCTGAGACAACTTCAAATTGTCCACCACATGACTCCAAATCCGGTGCAGTCTATCCACCACAGAATCCACTCCAGGACAATCCGAAGACTCCACCTGACCAGACGAAAAACGAGGGTGAAACCCTGAATTGCAAAAGAAAGGAGAAACCAGAGTAGCAGAACTGGCCCGATTATTGAGGGCAAACTCTGCCAACGGCAAAAAGGCGACCCAATCATCCTGATCAGCAGACACAAAACACCTCAAATACGTCTCCAAGGTCTGATTAGTTCGCTCCGTCTGGCCATTAGTCTGAGGATGGAACGCAGATGAAAAAGACAAATCAATGCCCATCCTGGCACAGAACGCTCGCCAGAACCTAGACACAAATTGAGATCCTCTGTCAGACACGATGTTTTCCGGGATACCATGCAAGCGAACCACATTCTGAAAAAATAAAGGGACCAACTCCAATGAAGAAGGCAATTTGGGCAAGGGTACCAAATGAACCATCTTAGAAAAACGGTCACACACCACCCAAATGACAGACATTTTCTGAGAAACCGGGAGATCCGAGATAAAGTCCATAGAGATGTGCGTCCACGGCCTCTTTGGAATAGGCAAGGACAACAACAATCCACTAGCCCAAGAACAGCAAGGCTTGGCCCGAGCACAAACATCACAAGACTGTACAAAGGTACGCACATCCCGAGACAGGGAAGGCCACCAGAAGGACCTGGCCACCAAATCTCTGGTACCAAAAATTCCAGGGTGGCCCGCCAACACAGAAGAATGAACCTCTGAGATGACTCTACTGGTCCACTCATCTGGAACAAACAATCTCCCAGACGGACAACGATCAGGCTTATCAGTCTGAAACTCCTGCAAAGCACGTCGCAAGTCTGGGGAGACAGCAGACAAAATCACTCCATCCTTAAGGATACCCGTAGGCTCAGAATCACCAGAGGAGTCAGGCTCAAAACTCCTAGAAAGAGCGTCTGCCTTCACATTTTTCGAGCCCGGCAAGTATGAAACCACAAAATTAAACCGAGAGAAAAACAATGACCAGCGCGCCTGTCTAGGATTCAGACGCCTGGCGGACTCAAGGTAAATCAGATTCTTGTGATCAGTCAAGACCACCACCTGATGTCTAGCACCCTCAAGCCAATGACGCCACTCCTCAAATGCCCACTTCATAGCCAAGAGCTCCCGATTGCCGACATCATAATTTCGCTCGGCGGGCGAAAACTTTCGAGAGAAGAATGCACATGGTCTCATCACTGAGCAATCGGGACTTTTCTGCGACAAAACCGCCCCCGCTCCAATCTCGGAAGCATCAACCTCAACCTGAAAAGGGAGCAAAACATCAGGCTGGCGCAACACAGGGGCAGAGGAAAAGCGGCGCTTAAGCTCCCGAAAGGCCTCCACAGCCGCAGAGGACCAATTGGCAACATCAGCACCCTTCTTAGTCAAATCAGTAAGAGGTTTAGCAACACTTGAAAACCCAGTTATAAATCGACGATAGAAATTAGCAAAGCCCAAGAACTTCTGAAGACTCTTCAGGGAAGTAGGCTGCGTCCAATCACAAATAGCCCGAACCTTGACAGGATCCATCTCAACAGAAGAAGGGGAAAAAATATACCCCAAAAAGGAAATCTTCTGAACCCCAAAGATACACTTTGAGCCCTTTACAAACAGAGAATTGGACCGCAAAACCTGAAAAACCTTCCTAACCTGTTGAACATGCGACTCCCAGTCATCCGAAAAAATCAAAATATCATCCAAATACACAATCATAAATTTATCCAGGTATTTACGGAAAATATCGTGCATAAAGGACTGAAAGACTGAAGGAGCATTAGAAAGACCAAAAGGCATTACCAAATACTCAAAATGGCCCTCGGGCGTATTAAATGCAGTTTTCCACTCATCTCCCTGCTTAATCCGCACCAAATTATACGCACCCCGAAGATCAACCTTAGAGAACCACTTTGCCCCTTTAATACGAGCAAATAAATCAGTCAATAGTGGCAAAGGATACTGGTATTTGACTGTAATCTTATTCAACAGGCGATAATCAATACAGGGCCTCAGGGAGCCATCTTTTTTACCCACGAAAAAAAAACCTGCTCCTAAAGGGGATGAGGATGGACGGATATGTCCCTTTTCCAAGGACTCCTTAATATACTCTCGCATAGCAGCATGCTCAGGCACAGATAGATTGAACAAATGACCCTTAGGAAACTTGCTGCCCGGAATCAAGTCTATAGCACAATCGCAATCCCGGTGAGGGGGGAGAGAACTAAGTTTAGGCTCCTCAAAAACATCACAATAATCAGACAAAAATGCTGGAATTTCAGAGGGAGTAGATGAAGCAATGGAAACCAAAGGTACTTCCCCATGAGCCCCCTGACATCCCCAACTTAACACAGACATTGTTTTCCAGTCAAGGACTGGATTATGAGTTTGCAACCATGGCAATCCAAGCACTAAGACATCATGCAAGTTATGCAACACAAGGAAGCGAATCACCTCCCGATAGTCAGGAGTCTTACACATAGTCACTTGTGTCCAGAACTGTGGTTTATTCCTAGCCAAAGGTGTGGAGTCGATACCCTTCAGAGGGATAGGAACTTCCAAAGGCTCTAGGCCAAACCCACAACGTCTGGCAAAGGACCAATCCATAAGACTCAAGGAAGCGCCAGAATCCACATAGGCATCCACAGAAATAGTTGATAATGAACAGATCAAAGTTACAGACAAAATAAACTTAGACTGTAAGGTGCCAATTGCAAAAGACTTATCAACCTTTTTTGTGCGTTTAGAGCATGCTGATATAACATGAGCAGAATCACCACAGTAGAAGCACAACCCATTTTTACGCCTATAATTCTGCCGTTCACTTCTGGACAGAATTCTATCACATTGCATAATCTCTGGTGCCTGCTCAGAAGACACCGCCAAATGGTGCACAGGTTTGCGCTCCCGTAAACGCCGATCAATCTGAATAGCCATAGTCATGGATTCATTCAGACCTGTGGGCGTAGGAAACCCCACCATGACATCTTTAACGGCGTCAGAGAGACCTTCTCTGAAATTCGCCGCCAGGGCGCACTCATTCCACTGAGTAAGCACAGACCATTTTCGAAATTTTTGACAATATATTTCAGCTTCATCATGCCCTTGAGAGAGGGCTATCAAGGCCTTTTCAGCCTGAATCTCCAAATTAGGTTCCTCATAGAGCAACCCCAGTGCCAGAAAAAACGCGTCCACATTAAGCAGCGCAGGATCCCCTGGTGCCAATGCAAATGCCCAATTCTGGGGGTCACCCCGCAATAAGGAAATAACAATTTTAACCTGCTGAGCGGGGTCTCCAGCGGAGCGAGATCTCAGAGAAAGATACAATTTACAATTGTGCTTAAAATTCAAAAAGCGAGATCTATCTCCAGAAAAGAACTCAGGTATAGGGATCTTGGGTTCAGACATAGGAGCATGTATAACATAGTCTTGGATATTTTGAACCTTAGAGGCAAGAGTATTAAGATTTGAAGCTAAACCCTGGATATCCATTTCTCAACAGCAGAGGTCTGAGCCATTCAGGGGTTAAGAGGAAAGGAAAAAAAAAAACAAAAAAAAACACAAAAAAAACAAACAGCAGATTGCAATTATGGCTAGACAGAACCTCTGAGTAAAAAAAAAAAAAAATGTCAGAAACGTCTTCTTTTCTCTCCTTCTTTAGCCAATACCTTTAATACATTATGGCCGGCAATACTGTCATGATTCCCAATGGCAGGGACATGGGCAAAAACGGACTAGCTCTAGGAAGATGGTAACTCAGGTAACCGCGATGCTGAACCTAACACGCAAATAGAAATAGCCAGGGGGTGTGCCTACGTTGATCTCTAGACACCTCGCGCCAGCCGGAGAGCTAACTACCCCTAGAAGAGGAATACACAGACCTGGCTTGCCTCCAGGGAAACCCCAAAAGTTATAGTAGCCCCCCACATGTAATAACGGTTAGGTAAGAGGAAAACACAAACGCAGTATGAATATAGTTTCAGCAAAGTGAGGCCCTCTGACTAGATAGATGAAAATACAAAAGAGGACTTCGCGGTTACCTCAAAACCCTAAGCAGCCATCCTGAAACTACCTTAACTCCGTTATCAACTCATGACACCGGAGTAGTAATTTCAGATCACTAGAGCTTCCAGCAGCACAAGAAATATAAATGCATGCTGGACAAAACAAACACAAAAAAAAGCCAAAGATTCAACTTAGCTGAATTGCAGACTTGGAGCAGGTAGCAAGCAACAGAGATGCTCTGGTAACATTGATTGCCGGCACTAGAGTGACTGAGAAGCCAGACTAAATAGGAAACTCCCAATTTCCTGATGAAAACAGGTGCACTGGAAACACAAGACCAAAGTCAACCAGTACCACCAGTAGCCACCAGAGGGAGCCCAAAAACAGAATTCACAACACCCAAGACCTCTCCTCCAGCCCATAACCACGCCAGTGTACCAAGTACTGTAAGGTGCGGCGCACTACATGAGAGTCAACCACCTTGGAGACTTCAAACTCCAAATTGCCATCCACCAAGACTGGAGAAGGCATCGGTATCGCATCCACAAGACCCACCATCTTTTTTAACAATGATCTGTGGAACACGTTCTGTATTTTATACACCGTAGGAAGCTCCAATTGGTAAGCTACTGGGTTAATGACAGCGGTGACCTTAAATGGACCAATAAACCTAGGACCCAATTTAAGGGATGGTATTTTGAGTCTTATGTTTTTTGTGGATAACCACACCCAGTCATCCACACTCAGGTCCGGACCTGGCACACGCCTTCTGTCAGCCACACGTTTGTACCTAGCACCCACACTCAACAAGCGCTGTTTAACTCTCCTCCAGACTGATGACAGTTGTGCTCCTAACTGGTCTTCCTCCGGGATGCCGGAAGAGCCCCCCTGACTCAAAGTACAAAACTGAGGATGTAGACCGTAAACACAAAAAAACGGAGACTCCCCAGAAGACTCCTGGCGGTGATTATTGATGGCAAACTCAGCCAAAGGAAGGAACGTCGACCACTCCTCCTGGTTATCAGAAACAAAGCAGCGTAAGTACTGCTCCAAATTTTGGTTCACACGCTCGGTCTGACCATTCGACTGAGGATGAAATGCTGAAGAATGAGACAACTTGATCCCTAGCCGTGAGCAGAACGCTTTCCAAAATATTGCCACAAACTGAGTACCTCTTTTGGAAAGATGTCAGATGGAACCCCATGAAGTCTGACCACCTCCTGCACAAATACCTGAGCCAGAGTCTTAGCGTTAGGCAATGAAGGCAAAGACACAAAGTGCGACATTTTTGAGAACCGATCAACAATCACCAAAATGACCGTGTTCCCAGCTGAGGAGGGCAAGTCAGTGATAAAATCCATGGAGACCTCTGTCCATGGCTTACTAGGTACCTCGAGAGGAAGAACCAGAAACACATGGGCTACTTGCACACTGAACAAGTCTGTAGGAACCTGTTCACACCACCAGAAAACTTGAAGACACAAAAAAGCACAGTGAGGTCAAAAATACTCTGTTGTAAAAAAATCACAGTAATAAGCAAGTGCTAGTCAAAAGATGTAAAGAAAACAGGGTATTTAGTTGATACGTTTTTTTGCAAAAAAATGTATACTAAGCTGCTCCACCAAATCGCCAAGGTATACCCATTATAGAGCAGTCCTAACTAATGTATGCAATCCCTATCTGATGTATTTAAAACCTGATTATCTGTATAGTACCTGTATAAGCAGGGTTCAGAGAGAAAAAAATATACATGTGGACATGCAGGATGGAACAGCTTAAATGCAAATGACCCACAGAGGAGTGGTGGACTCCCCAGTCTTGTAGAAACAAGAGAACAATTATAGAACCAGAAACACATGGGCTACTTGCACACTGAACAAGTCTGTAGGAACCTGTTCACACCACCAGAAAACTTGAAGACACAAAAAAGCACAGTGAGGTCAAAAATACTCTGTTGTAAAAAAATCACAGTAATAAGCAAGTGCTAGTCAAAAGATGTAAAGAAAACAGGGTATTTAGTTGATACGTTTTTTTGCAAAAAAATGTATACTAAGCTGCTCCACCAAATCGCCAAGGTATACCCATTATAGAGCAGTCCTAACTAATGTATGCAATCCCTATCTGATGTATTTAAAACCTGATTATCTGTATAGTACCTGTATAAGCAGGGTTCAGAGAGAAAAAAATATACATGTGGACATGCAGGATGGAACAGCTTAAATGCAAATGACCCACAGAGGAGTGGTGGACTCCCCAGTCTTGTAGAAACAAGAGAACAATTATAGAACCAGAAACACATGGGCTACCTCGAGAGGAAGTAGTGTGCCAGCAGGACGGGAGCGAGGCGTCTTAGCCCTAGCGCACGTGGTGCAAGCTGACACGTATGAGACCACGTCCTGTCGGATTTTGGGCCACCAAAACCGACGTGACGCCAACTCCAAAGTACCCCTGACCCCTGGGTGGCCAGCCAGGACAGCATCATGATGCTCCGCCAAAACCTTTAAGCGGAGATGAAGCGGTACAAACGATTTGTTGATGGGAAGCTCTGGTGGTCCCTCCTCCTCAGCCTCGGCAATCTCAGCCTCAACCTCGGTTGTGAGAGCCGAAACCACAACACCCTTTTGAAGGATGGGTACTGGATCTTCCCGAGGTTCCCCCCCAGAAAACACCTGGACAGAGCATCTGCCTTAGTGTTTTTAGACCCAGGTCTGTAAGTAACAACAAAGTTGAACCGCGTGAAAAACAATGCCCAGCGAGCCTGCCTGGGAGATAGACGCTTGGCAGACTCCAAATAAAGCAAATTCTTATGGTCGGTAATTACAGTAACCTGATGAACCGACCCCTCCAAGAAGTGTCGCCATTCCTCAAAGGCCAACTTGATTGCCAACAACTCCCTGTTGCCGATATCGTAGTTACGTTTGGCAGACGACAGTTTCTTGGAGAAATAGGCACAAGGACGCAAATCGCTCAAGGATGAGCCTTGTGACAACACCGCCCCCACACCAACCTCAGACGCATCGACTTCCACAACAAAAGGTTTCGATACGTCTGGCTGCACAAGAATGGGGGCCGAAACAAAACTGTTCTTAGGAAACTCAAATGCGCGCACAGCGGTCTCAGGCCAAACGGAGAAATTGGTACCCTTTTTAGTCATGTCTGTTAGCGGTTTAGCAATGATAGAAAAATCCTTGATAAACTTCCAATAGTAGTTTGAAAACCCAAGGAACCGCTGAAGTGCTTTTAGGTTATCAGGCCATTCCCAATGCAACACCGCTTGCACCTTAGCGGCGTCCATTTTAAACCCAGAAGCAGACACAATATAACCCAAGAAAGGCAACCGAAAATACACATTTCTCAAGTTTTGCATAGAGCTTATTCTCTCTGAGAAGCTGTAACACCTGCCTGACATGATCTAAATGAGTATCATGGTCGCTAGAATATATGAGAATGTCATCCAGCTATACAATAACGAATTTCCCCAAAACATGTGAGAACACATCATTTATGAAATGTTGGAACACTGCTGGTGCGTTTGTCAACCCAAATGGCATCACCAAATTTTCAAAATGACCCTCAGGGGTATTAAAAGCCGTCTTCCACTCATCACCTTGACGGACTCTTATGAGGTTATACGCCCCCCTGAGGTCAAGCTTGGTAAACCACTTAGCACCTGCCACCTGGTTGAACAAATCTGGTATCAGTGGCATAGGGTATGGATCACGAACGGTAATCTGGTTCAACTCCCTGAAATCCAGACACGGACGTAGTCCGCTATCTTTCTTCTTAACGAAAAAAAACCCCGCTGCCACAGGCGAAGATGAAGGCCTGATGTGCCCTTTGCTCAAACTGTCAGCAATGTAATCCTTTAACGCTTCTCTTTCCGGACCGGAGATGTTAACCATCCTTGCTTTAGGCAATTTGGCCCCTGGTTTAAACCTGACAGTACAGTCATAGGAGCGATGTGGTGGCAACTCTGAACAACCCTTCTCAGAGAACACATCTACAAAATCCAGAAGTGACTCAGGAACGCTTGAAGTCACAGCAGACACACATGTGGCCAGGCAATTCTCCTGGCAGAATTCGCTCCACTGAATTATGTCCTGAGTTTTCCAATCAATAACCGGGTTGTGCGTAGACAACCATGGGAAACCCAAAAGCACCTGTGCAGGAAGATTCCTGAGCACCTTACATGTAACCTGCTCGGAATGTAGAACCCCAATGTGGAGTTTCACCTCAGCCACAAACTCAGTAATCTCCCCCTGTGAGAGAGGAGCTGCATTGATGGTGACCACGCGGATAGGATGAGGCAGTTTTTCGATCCTAAAACCTGTTGTGCGCGCAAACTCCTCATCAATGAGATTTGTGGCAGAAACGCTATCCACAAAAACAGTGATTGGCAGCTCTCTGCTAGCGATGATAACTTTGGCAGGGAGCATGCATTGAGAAACCACCATAGAGGATATGCATAAGCTCAGATTAGTCTCCTCCACACCCTCTGAGCTTAAAAGTTTTCCGCCGATGCGTTTTTCTTAGACAGCATAGGACAAATGTTAACAAAATGACCAGTTTTACCACAGTAAAAACAGGCTCCCTGCTTCTTGAGCACAGGGGCTCGACGCTTAACATGTGACACCCCTGCGATTTGCATAGGCTCCGTGGGCTCACCTGCATCAACCTCACGTGAACCTACACCTTCTCCCATAGGCGGCATCTCATGCTCCCCCTGATGCAAACGGCGATCAATGCGGACAACAAGACTCATAGAGGAATCTAGAGAAGCAGGAGTCTCGTACATCAGGAGGGCTTTTTTAACCCTTCCAGAAACTCCATGAATAAACTGACTCCGCAGCGCGGGATCATTCCACTGTGTGTCAACCACCCAGCGGCGAAATTCAGAACAGTAATCCTTTGCAACACGCTCCCCCTGTCGAATAGTGCGTATCTTAGATTCTGCTAGAGCCATTCTGTCAGGATCATCGTAAATGTGTCCAAGAGCAGAAGAAAAACTCTCCACTGAGTTAAATGGAGCAGAATCAGAAGGCAAAGAAAACGCCCATGCTTGAGGATCCCCGTTAAGTAAAGACAACACTAGGCCCACACGCTGAGCCTCATTACCTGAGGAGATCAGGCGCATACGAAAATAAAGTTTGCAAGCTTCATGAAAAGTAACAAAGTTACTGCGTTCCCCAGCAAACCTTTCAGGCAAAGGAAACTTAGGCTCAGCAACTCTACCTGCTGCTCCAGCTTGCACATTAGATACAGCATTATAAACTTCTGTGAAGCACTTGTTGGGTCAAAGTGCTCACCGTCACCACACATCTAGATAAGTTCCTTAAGGGGTCTACTTTCCAAAATGGTGTCACTTGTGGGGGGTTTCAATGTTAAGGCACATCAGGGTCTCTCCAAACGCAACATGGCGTTCCATCTAAATTCCAGTCAATTTTGCATTGAAAAGTCAAATTGTGCTCCTTCCCTTCCGAGCTCTGTTATGCGCCCAAACAGTGGTTTACCCCCACATATGGGGTATCGGCGTACTCAGCACAAATTGCACAACAACTTTTAGGGTCCAATTTCTTATCTTACCCTTGGGAAAATAAAAAATTGGGGGCGAAAAGATAATTTTTGTGAAAAAATATGATTTTTTATTTTTACTGCTCTGCATTATAAACTTCTGTGAAGCACTTGGTGGATCAAAGTGCTCACCACACATCTAGATAAGTTCCTTAGGGGGTCTACTTTCCAAAATGGTGTCACTTGTGGGGGGTTTCAATGTTTAGGCACATCAGGGGCTCTCCAAACGCAACATGGCATTCCATCTCAATTCCAGTCAATTTTGCATTGAAAAGTCAAATGGCGCTCCTTCCCTTCCGAGCTCTGCCATGCGCCCAAACAGTGGTTTACCCCCACATATGGGGTATCAGCATACTCAGGACAAATTGCACAACTTTTGGGGTCCAATTTCTTCTCTTACCCTTGGAAAAATAAAAAATTGGGGGCGAAAACATAATTTTTGTGAAAAAATATGATTTTTTATTTTTACGGCTCTGCATTATAAACTTCTGTGAAGCACTTGGTGGGTTAAAGTGCTCACCACATATCTAGATAAGTTCCTTAGGGGGTCTACTTTCCAAAATGGTGTCACTTGTTGGGGGTTTCAATGTTTAGGCACATCAGGGCCTCTCCAAACGCAACATGGCATTCCATGTCAATTCCAGTCAATTTTGCATTAAAAAGTCAAATGGCGCTCCTTCCCTTCCGAGCTCTGCCATGCGCCCAAACAGTGGTTTACCTGTTGTGAATTCTGCTCTTGGGCTTCCTCCGGTGGTTATAAGTGGTAGTGCTGCTGTCTCTGGATCGCAGCATTCATCAGGTGTGTCAAGTTTTTGCAATCCTGACTGGGCTATTTAGCCTTGCTTGACCCTTTAGTCAGTGCCAGTTTTCCATTGTTCCTGGAGGATTCACATCCTTGCCTGCTCTCTCCTGCTTTGCTGTTCCTTTCAACAAAGATAAGTTCTGGCCTTGATTTTTGCTTTCCACATGCTGTGGCCTTATTGTTCAGTTCTTTTCCATGTTTTTGTCTTGTCCAGCTTGGTCTGAATAAGGATTTGTTTAGCCAAGCTGGTATCTCTGGAGATGCAGATATACCCTCCGTATCTTTAGTTAGCTGTGGAGATTTTTGTATTTTCTGTGGTGGATATTTTCTAGTGTTTTAATACTGACCGCATAGTACTCTGTCCTATCCTTTCTATTTAGCTAGAAGTGGCCTCTTTTGCTAAATTCTGATTTCAGTCTGTGTATGTTTTTTCCCTCTCCTCTCACAGTCAATATTTGTGGGGGGCTGGCTATCCTTTGGGAATTTTCTCTGAGGCAAGATAGTTTTCCCTTTTCTATCTCTAGGGGTAATTAGTCCTCCGGCTGTGTCGAGATGTCTAGGGAGTGATAGGTACATTCCATGGCTACTTCTAGTTGCTGTGTTAAGTTCAGGGTCTGCGGTCAGTACAGGTACCACCTTCTCCAGAGTACGTCTCATGCTGCTCTTAGGCCACCAGATCATAACATTTACCCCCACATATGGGGTATCAGCGTACTCAGCACAAATTGTACAACAACTTTTGGGGTCCATTTTCTCCTGTTACCCTTGGTAAAATAAAACAAATTGGAGCTGAAATACATTTTGTGTAAAAAAAAGTTAAATGTTAATTTTTATTTAAACATTTTAAAAATTCCTGTGAAACACCTGAAGGGTTAATAAACTTCTTGAATGTGGTTTTGAGCACCTTGAGGGGTGCAGTTTTTAGAATGGTGTCACACTTGGGTATTTTCTATCATATAGACCCCTCAAAATGACTTCAAATGAGATGTGGTCCCTAAAAAAAATGGTGTTGTAAAAATGAGAAATTGCTTTTCAACTTTTAACCCTTATAACTCCCTAACAAAAAAAAATTTTGGTTCCTAAATTGTGCTGATGTAAAGTAGACATGTGGGAAATGTTACCTATTAAGTATTTTGTGTGACATATCTCTGTGATTTAAGGGCATAAAAATTCAAATTTGGAAAATTGTGACATTTTCACAATTTTCGCCAAATTTCCGTTTTTTTCACAAATAAACGCAAGATATATTGAATAAATTTTACCACTATCATGAAGTACAATATGTCACGAGAAAACAGTGTCAGAATCGCCAAGATCCGTTGAAGCGTTCCAGAGTTATAACCTCCTAAAGGGACAGTTGTTGTGAAATTGGATTCTGGGCTCCCCCGGTGGCCACTTGTGGAATTGTACTTGTGTGCATCATCCCCTCTGTTCACCTGCTCCTATCAGGATGTGGGAGTCGCTATATAACCTTGCTCCTCTGTCAGTTTCATGCCGGTCAACAATGTAATCAGAAGCCTTCTGTGCATGTTCCTGCTACTAGACAACTCCTAGCTAAGTTGGACTTTTGTCCTTGTGTGTTTTTGCATTTTGTTCCTGTTCACAGCTGCTGTTTCGTTACTGTGTCTGGAAAGCTCTTGTGAGCGGAAATTGCCACTCTGGTGTTATGAGTTAATGCTAGAGTCTTAAAGTAATTTCTGGATGGTGTTTTGATAGGGTTTTCTGCTGACCATGAAAGTGCCCTTTCTGTCTTCATGCTATCTAGTAAGCGGACCTCGATTTTGCTAAACCTATTTTCATACTACGTTTGTCATTTCATCTAAAATCACCGCCAATATATGTGGGGGCCTCTGTCTGCCTTTTGGGAAAATTTCTCTAGAGGTGAGCCAGGACTGTCTTTTCCTCTGCTAGGATTAGGTAGTTCTCCGGCTGGCGCTGGGCATCTAGGGATAAAAAACGTAGGCATGCTACCCGGCCACTTCTAGTTGTGCGGCAGGTTTAGTTCATGGTCAGTATAGTTTCCATCTTCCAAGAGCTAGTTCTCATATATGCTGGGCTATGTTCTCTCGCCATTGAGAATCATGACAGTTTGACCGGCCCAAAAAAGGGTTAAATTACTGGCTGAGAAAGGAGAGAAAAAAGAAGTCTGCTACAATTTTTTTTTTTTTTTTTTTCCCTCTAGTTCTGAGTGTGCTCTTAATTGAATCACTTGCTAGTTTGCCTATGCTGCAGCCTTCCTCTCTTTCTCTCCTTCTAATCCTTGAATGGCTCTGTGTTCACCTGTTTCAAATGGATCTTCAGAGTGTAGCTACAGGTTTGAATAATCTCGCCACAAAGGTACAAAATTTGCAAGATTTTGTTGTTCATGCACCTATGTCTGAGCCTAGAATTCCTTTGCCTGAATTCTTCTCGGGGAATAGATCTCACTTTCAAAATTTTAAAAATAATTGCAAATTGTTTTTGTCCCTGAAGTCTCGCTCTGCCGGAGACCCTGCACAGCAGGTCAGGATTGTAATTTCCTTGCTCCGGGGTGACCCTCAGGACTGGGCTTTTGCATTGGCACCAGGGGATCCTGCGTTGCTCAATGTGGATGCGTTTTTTCTGGCCTTGGGGTTGCTTTATGAGGAACCTCATTTAGAGCTTCAGGCGGAAAAGGCCTTGATGTCCTTGTCTCAGGGGCAAGATGAAGCTGAAATATACTGCCAAAAATTCCGCAAATGGTCTGTGCTTACTCAGTGGAATGAGTGCGCCCTGGCGGCGATTTTCAGAGAAGGTCTCTCTGATGCCATTAAGGATGTTATGGTGGGGTTCCCTGTGCCTGCGAGTCTGAATGAGTCCATGACGATGGCTATTCAGATCGATAGGCGTCTGCGGGAGCGCAAACCTGTGCACCATTTGGCGGTGTCTACTGAGAAAACGCCAGAAAATATGCAATGTGATAGAATTCTGTCCAGAAGCGAGCGGCAGAATTTTAGACGAAAAAATGGGTTGTGCTTCTATTGTGGTGATTCAACTCATGTTATATCAGCATGCTTTAAGCGTACTAAGAAGCCTGACAAGTCTGTTTCAATTAGCACTTTACAGTCTAAGTTTATTCTATCTGTGACCCTGATTTGTTCTTTGTCATCTATTACCGCGGACGCCTATGTCGACTCTGGCGCTGCTTTGAGTCTTATGGATTGGTCCTTTGCCAAACGCTGTGGGTATGATTTGGAGCCATTGGAGGCTCCGATACCTCTGAAAGGGATTGACTCCACCCCATTGGCTAGTAATAAACCACAATACTGGACACAAGTGACTATGCGTGTTAATCCGGATCACCAAGAGGTTATTCGCTTTCTGGTGCTGTATAATCTACATGATGTTTTGGTGCTGGGATTGCCATGGCTGCAATCTCATAACCCAGTCCTCGACTGGAGAGCTATGTCTGTGTTAAGCTGGGGATGTAAAGGAACTCATGGGGACGTACCTTTGGTTTCCATTTCATCATCTATTCCCTCTGAGATTCCTGAATTTTTGTCTGACTTTCGTGACGTTTTTGAAGAACCCAAGGTTGGTTCACTACCTCCGCACCGGGAGTGCGATTGTGCCATAGACTTGATCCCGGGTAGTAAATACCCTAAGGGTCGTTTATTTAATCTGTCTGTGCCTGAACACGCGGCTATGCGAGAATATATAAAGGAGTCCTTGGAAAAGGGACATATTCGTCCTTCGTCATCTCCCTTAGGAGCCGGTTTTTTCTTTGTGTCTAAGAAAGACGGCTCTTTGAGGCCGTGTATTGATTATCGACTTTTGAATAAAATCACGGTTAAATATCAATATCCGTTACCACTGCTTACTGATTTGTTTGCTCGTATAAAGGGGGCCAAGTGGTTCTCTAAGATTGATCTCCGTGGGGCGTATAATTTGGTGCGAATCAAGCAGGGGGATGAGTGGAAAACCGCATTTAATACGCCCGAGGGCCATTTTGAGTATTTGGTGATGCCTTTTGGTCTTTCAAATGCCCCTTCAGTCTTCCAGTCCTTTATGCATGACATTTTCCGCGATTATTTGGATAAATTTATGATTGTGTATCTGGATGATATTCTGATTTTTTCGGATGACTGGGACTCTCATGTCCAGCAGGTCAGGAGGGTTTTTCAGGTTTTGCGGTCTAATTCCTTGTGTGTGAAGGGTTCTAAGTGTGTTTTTGGGGTTCAAAAGATTTCCTTCTTGGGATACATTTTTTCCCCCTCTTCCATCGAGATGGATCCTGTCAAGGTTCAGGCTATTGGTGATTGGACGCAACCCTCTTCTCTTAAGAGTCTTCAGAAATTTTTGGGCTTTGCTAACTTTTATCGTCGATTTATTGCTGGTTTTTCTGATGTTGTAAAACCAT
Source organism: Ranitomeya variabilis (assembly GCF_051348905.1). Lineage (NCBI taxonomy): Eukaryota > Metazoa > Chordata > Amphibia > Anura > Dendrobatidae > Ranitomeya > Ranitomeya variabilis. Next base: position 168,349,771 of record NC_135239.1, on the reverse strand, counting down.
TGACTGATTTGACTAAGAAGGGTGCTGATGTTGCTGATTGGTCCCCTGATGCTGTGGAGGCCTTTCGGGAGCTCAAGCGCCGCTTTTCTTCCGCCCCAGTGTTGCGTCAGCCTGATGTTGCTCTTCCTTTTCAGGTTGAGGTCGACGCTTCTGAAATCGGAGCTGGGGCGGTGTTGTCGCAGAGAAGTTCCGACTGCTCCGTGATGAGACCTTGTGCTTTTTTTTCCCGTAAATTTTCGCCCGCCGAGCGGAATTATGATATTGGGAATCGGGAGCTTTTGGCCATGAAGTGGGCTTTTGAGGAGTGGCGTCACTGGCTTGAGGGGGCCAGACATCAGGTGGTGGTATTGACTGACCACAAAAATTTAATTTACCTTGAGTCTGCCAGGCGCCTGAATCCTAGACAGGCGCGCTGGTCGTTGTTTTTCTCTCGGTTTAATTTTGTGGTGTCTTACCTACCGGGTTCTAAGAATGTTAAGGCGGATGCCCTTTCTAGGAGTTTTGAGCCTGACTCCCCTGGTAATTCTGAGCCCACAGGTATCCTTAAAGATGGAGTGATATTGTCTGCCGTTTCTCCAGACCTGCGGCGGGCCTTGCAGGAGTTTCAGGCGGATAGACCTGATCGTTGCCCACCTGGTAGACTGTTTGTTCCTGATGATTGGACCAGTAGAGTCATCTCTGAGGTTCATTCTTCTGCATTGGCAGGTCATCCTGGAATCTTTGGTACCAGGGATTTGGTGGCAAGGTCCTTCTGGTGGCCTTCCCTGTCACGAGATGTGCGAGGCTTTGTGCAGTCTTGTGACGTTTGTGCTCGGGCCAAGCCTTGTTGTTCTCGGGCTAGTGGATTGTTGTTACCCTTGCCTATCCCGAAGAGGCCTTGGACGCACATCTCGATGGATTTTATTTCGGATCTGCCTGTTTCTCAGAAGATGTCTGTCATCTGGGTGGTGTGTGACCGTTTCTCTAAGATGGTCCATCTGGTTCCCTTGCCTAAGTTGCCTTCTTCTTCCGAGTTGGTTCCTCTGTTTTTTCAAAATGTTGTTCGTTTGCATGGTATTCCGGAGAATATCGTTTCTGACAGAGGGACCCAATTCGTGTCTAGATTTTGGCGGGCATTCTGTGCTAGGATGGGCATAGATTTGTCTTTTTCGTCTGCTTTCCATCCTCAGACTAATGGCCAGACCGAGCGGACTAATCAGACCTTGGAGACATATTTGAGGTGTTTTGTGTCTGCGGATCAGGATGATTGGGTTGCTTTTTTGCCTTTGGCGGAGTTCGCCCTCAATAATCGGGCCAGCTCTGCCACCTTGGTGTCCCCGTTTTTCTGTAATTCGGGGTTTCATCCTCGATTTTCCTCCGGTCAAGTGGAATCTTCGGATTGTCCTGGAGTGGATGCTGTGGTGGAGAGGTTGCATCAGATTTGGGGGCAGGTGGTGGACAATTTGAAGTTGTCCCAGGAGAAGACTCAGCTTTTTGCCAACCGCCGTCGTCGTGTTGGTCCTCGGCTTTGTGTTGGGGACTTGGTGTGGTTGTCTTCTCGTTTTGTCCCTATGAGGGTTTCTTCTCCTAAGTTTAAGCCTCGGTTCATCGGCCCGTACAAGATATTGGAGATTCTTAACCCTGTGTCCTTCTGTTTGGACCTCCCTGCATCCTTTTCGATTCATAATGTTTTTCATCGGTCATTGTTGCGCAGGTATGAGGTACCGGCTGTGCCTTCCGTTGAGCCTCCTGCTCCGGTGTTGGTTGAGGGTGAGTTGGAGTACGTTGTGGAAAAGATCTTAGACTCTCGTGTTTCCAGACGGAAACTCCAGTATCTGGTCAAATGGAAGGGATACGGTCAGGAGGATAATTCTTGGGTCACTGCCTCTGATGTTCATGCCTCCGATCTTGTCCGTGCCTTTCATAGGGCTCATCCTGATCGCCCTGGTGGTTCTGGTGAGGGTTCGGTGCCCCCTCCTTGAGGGGGGGGTACTGTTGTGAAATTGGATTCTGGGCTCCCCCGGTGGCCACTTGTGGAATTGTACTTGTGTGCATCATCCCCTCTGTTCACCTGCTCCTATCAGGATGTGGGAGTCGCTATATAACCTTGCTCCTCTGTCAGTTTCATGCCGGTCAACAATGTAATCAGAAGCCTTCTGTGCATGTTCCTGCTACTAGACAACTCCTAGCTAAGTTGGACTTTTGTCCTTGTGTGTTTTTGCATTTTGTTCCTGTTCACAGCTGCTGTTTCGTTACTGTGTCTGGAAAGCTCTTGTGAGCGGAAATTGCCACTCTGGTGTTATGAGTTAATGCTAGAGTCTTAAAGTAATTTCTGGATGGTGTTTTGATAGGGTTTTCTGCTGACCATGAAAGTGCCCTTTCTGTCTTCATGCTATCTAGTAAGCGGACCTCGATTTTGCTAAACCTATTTTCATACTACGTTTGTCATTTCATCTAAAATCACCGCCAATATATGTGGGGGCCTCTGTCTGCCTTTTGGGAAAATTTCTCTAGAGGTGAGCCAGGACTGTCTTTTCCTCTGCTAGGATTAGGTAGTTCTCCGGCTGGCGCTGGGCATCTAGGGATAAAAAACGTAGGCATGCTACCCGGCCACTTCTAGTTGTGCGGCAGGTTTAGTTCATGGTCAGTATAGTTTCCATCTTCCAAGAGCTAGTTCTCATATATGCTGGGCTATGTTCTCTCGCCATTGAGAATCATGACAGACAGTGGTCAGAATTGTAAAAATTGGCCTGGTCATTAACGTGCAAACCACCCTTGGGGGTAAAGGGGTTAACAATGCAAAATGACGTTAGCACGCTCTTTGATGCTGCAAATTTCAAGAAATGTGACTCCTCTATGGATCAATCCACTCGTATATATAATAATTTACTTATGTCTGACCATTGTACAGATCCTTATAAAACAATTGACTTTTTTCATCCTAAAATAAATATTTTCCACAGATCTTCTATGTTTATTTGTTGCAATGCACACAAGTATAAACTCGGTACAAATGAATTCGTGTCTGTTGACTTTATCCTTTTATTTGCCCTCATGGCTTGGACGTGAGTTCATCATGTGGCAGATCTCTGGATTAATAGAGGAGTGTACGCGCTGCACAAATAAATGTACAGACTGAGTTTGAAGTAAGTAAAATAATGTTATTTTACAGCAATGATGGAGGCTAACACTTTAACTGGGTTAAAGGACATGACTTCTTTAAAGGTCTTCCACCAAGTGAATTTGTCATTTGAAAATTAAATTCACATATAGAGGAAAGAAGCCTAGAAGGAAAAATGAATTTATGCTACACTCAGCCAAAATCAGGAGTGGAACAATCAGAGGAAAAGCATAATAGGAACACGTCACCTCTTCTGCATTTGTCACCCACTTCTGGTTTTGGCTTACAAATACTGATGTAAAATACTGACCAAATACTGAACATTTGAGGTGGCAATAATGTCAGTCCGTGAAAATTGGACTGCCCTCCGATGTCATCTGAGTATGGTCCAATTTTTTCCAGGAACCCATAGAGTTGAATAGGCAAGTGCCGTCCAATACCCGGTGTCAAATCGCCCATGCTGCACAGCCGATGGATAGCACTTGTCCGAGTTGTACAGTCATCTGCACAAACCATAATATGGAGGGGATAAGGAGGGGTCATTTACCAAGGCGAAAAAATAGCGTTGAGGTGGGAGACCGAGGCAGCATGGTGGTGCAGTGGTTAGCACAGCAGCCTTGCAGCGCTGGAGTCCTGGGTTCAAACCCCACCAAGGACATCTGTAAACAGTTTGTATGTTCTCTCCGTGTTTGCATGGGTTTCCTCTGGGCTCTCTGGATTCCTCCCACTTTCCAAAGACATACTGATAGGGAATTTAGATTGTGAGCCCCAACAGGGACAGTGATGATAATGTGTGCAAACTGTAAAGCGCTGCGGAATATGTTAGCGCTATATAAAGATTATTATTTAATTAAATATATATTTTTTCAAATATATATGAGTCAATCGCTGTTAGCGGCATTTAAATTGCAAAAACTGCCAGAGTGTACGTACATAGTTGTATCCAACAGCCCCCAAAGATGCAATTGTATGCCGGAGGGTTACGATGGCAGCCTGGGGTGGTCTGCTGAAAAATGGCAGTTAACTATATACTGTAGTATTATGATGTTACCGCATACAGTATCAGTGTGCAAGTGATCACAGTTTCAACTTGGTGAAAATGGACTAAAAAATAAAGTAACATTTTTAAAAAAGTTTTAAAAATGAAAAAGTATACAGTATATAAAAAACAAAAGTTGAAATCACTTTCCTTTTACCATTAAAAAAAAGTTGGTAATGCTTTGTCTGTAAATGTCCAATCTATGTAGCTATAAAATTATTTTAACCATACAATAAACGACACAAAAGAAAAAGTTGAACGGCTTTTTTTTCTCTTACTCTGCAATCTGCACAATGCAAAATATAAAATGATCAAAATGTCACATGCATGCCAAAATGGTATCAATAAAAATGGAAGCGTAGCATGCAAAAAACAAGCCCTCACGCAGTTCCATTGATGGAAAAATAAAAAGAAAGATATATGTCTGAGATAAAAGTGACACAAACCAATTTTTTTTTACAAGGCTTTGATTTTATTTGTAGATTCCAGAATGTTAAAAAAAGAACCTTATACATTTGGTATTGTCATACTCCTACTGACCTGGATAGTCGTACTGACCATTTTTACAGCAAACAAAGCATAAAACAACAATGTTGGAATTACATTTTTTTCCGCCATTTTACCACACTTGGATTTATTTTCACGTTTGTCAGTAAATTACATATTAAAGTGAATTGTGTCATTCAAAACTACAATTCAGGTCACAAAAATGAGGTCCTCATATGGGTATGTGGACCAAAAAGAAAATTATGGCTCTCGGAAGAAGGTAAGTAAAAAATGGAAAGCTCCAAAAACAGAAAATGTTACTTTCGAAAAGGGGTTCATTTCAGTATTGTTTCTCTCTTTTGAGTGCTGGGATAATTAATGATTTTGGTCTCCATTTTGTATACCATCACATATTGGAAGATTGTTTTTGTCTTCATTTTTTATATTTACTTCTCAAATAGGTTACTGATATTTTATGCATTAAGGCAAATGCAGATTTTTTAATATTTGAGTAGATTTTAATTGCACTGGAATACTCTCTATTTTACAGGCAAGGACATGGCTGCAAGGAAGATTGCGCATAAATCAAGCTTGTATTAGATACAGAGAGAGATTCAATTACTGCAATAGCATAGCCACTGGGGGGCAGAGGGGGCGGTCGCCCTGGTCGCCACACTCTGAGGGGCCTGCCTGGAGCTATGCCACGGTAACTGTATCAGCCTGCGCAGCACGCAGATACAGTTACATTCTGTGGCAGAGCAGGAAAAATCGATCTCCTTGTTATACCACCCAGCTTCTATGGTGCCCTGGAGCAGGCTGAAGGGCCCAGTGCCAACAGTACCCCCTCCATCATCGCAAGTTCAACTGTATCAGCTAGATATCGATATTCTACTATACAGAGTTTGCCTATGGGGAGTGCATTATACTATATAGAGTTTGCCTATGGGGAGTGAATTAGACCTTGGACATGAGTAGAACTGGTGGGCCGGAGCACATGTGGAACAAAGTAAGTGCAGGGGATGGAAGAATTTGTCAGGAAAAATCAGGTCTGTCCGAAGGACAGGGAGAGTGAGGAGATGCCACTCTGTGTGAACTGTGCTGCTGATTTGTTGGATGCTTTACTGTTAATTAAAGTTCAACTGTTGGATAAAGACCTCTTCTCTGAAGTGATTTGCAGAGCCTATGTGATAGCAGCCGTAAGGAATTTGACAGAACTTGAGAGTGTTCTGTGATGCATGTTACACATGCTGTACAAGGAACTGTATTTAACTTTTCATGACCAAGGTGCCGGGGTGCTCACTGACTGTTGCTTAGTGGACTTACCCATGGCTGCCACCCCATGCCACCTTGTTACAAGCTGAAGATTGCAGCCCACAGCTGTCAATTTTGCCAACGCTGGTTATCAAAAATATAGGAGACCCAACATCATTTTTGTTTATTATTTATTTATTTAAAGCACAGATGCTGAATACTCCCATCAGCGGCGCCTGCTCTCACTGTTTTCAGCAACATCAGGCGTAGGCTGATGGGAGTAGTACTCCCTCATCAGCCGACATGTGTGACTAGAGGTAAATTTTTTACCACTGGTCACAGCTGCTCTCTCACGTTGTGATATGACAGTATGGGAACTACAGCTCTCTGACCAATGGTAATGATCTTACAGTCAATCAGAGCCCATGTTTTTAATGCTGTTATGCAGATGACCGAAAGGCAAACAATGAATGTTCGGGCTCCCCATTCTTCTGAATGGGGTCAGGGTTCAGGTTCAGGTACCACTCTTGTACCCGAGCCAAACTTTTTTTTAGATGTTCGTCCGAACCTGCAAAATCTGAACATCCAGGGGTTCACCCATCACTAGTTACGACCAAGAAAAATTTGCATATTAGTGTCATTAAATAAAAGAGCTGTATCTATGGAACCATATACGGGATTTAAGGAAAAAAAAATCTGAATATTCAGGGGAGCAGTAGGAATAAAAATAAGTGAAGATAGAAAACGTTTGATGTGGTGACTTGTCCTCTTAAAGCAACATTTTAGAAAAGATCTGTCCAAAGTTCCTCCGGAACTAGATGAGAAACTCATAAAGTCATAAAGAAAGTGAGTACTGAAAGTTACTGCTGCAAAATTTAGTCTTATAAGCTATAGATTTGTGGGGTGTTGTTATGATCTGGTGGCCTAAGAGCAGCATGAGACGTACTCTGGAGAAGGTGGTACCTGTACTGACCGCAGACCCTGAACTTAACACCGCAACTAGAAGTAGCCGTGGAATGTACCTAGCGCTCCCTAGACATCTCGACACAGCCGGAGGACTAATTACCCCTAGAGATAGAAAAGGGAAATCTATCTTGCCTCAGAGAAAATCCCCAAAGGATAGACAGCCCCCCACAAATATTGACTGTGAGAGGAGAGGGAAAAAACATACACAGACTGAAATCAGAATTTAGCAAAGGAGGCCACTTCTAGCTAAATAGAAAGGATAGGACAGAGTACTATGCGGTCAGTATTAAAACACTAGAAAATATCCACCACAGAAAATACAAAATCTCCACAGCTAACTAAAGATATGGAGGGTATATCTGCATCTCCAGAGATACCAGCTTGGCTAAACAAATCCTTATACAGACCAAGCTGGACAAGACAAAAACATGGAAAAGAACTGAACAATAAGGCCACAGCATGTGGACAGCAAAAAATCAAGGCCAGAACTTATCTTTGTTGAAATGAACTGCAAAGCAGGAGAGACCAGGCAGAGATGTGAATCCTCCAGGAACAATGGACAACTGGCACTGACTAAAGGGTGAAGCAAGACTAAATAGCCCAGTCACAATTGCAAAAAGTGAACACACCTGATAAATGCTGCGGTTCAGAGACAGCAGCGCTACCACTTACAACCACCGGAGGGAGCCCAAGAGCAGAATTCACAACAGTACCCCCCCCCTTAAGGAGGGGTCACCGAACCCTCACCAGAGCCCCCAGGCCGATCCGGACGAGCCAAATGAAAGGCACGAACCAAATCATCAGCATGAACATCGGAGGCAACAACCCAAGAATGATCCTCCTGGCCATAACCCTTCCATTTGACAAGATACTGAAGCTTCTGCCTCAAAAAACGAGAATCCAAAATCTTCTCAACCACATACTCCAACTGCCCATCAATAAACACCGGGGCAGGAGGATCAACAGAGGGAACAACGGGCACCCCATATTTCCGCAACAAAGATCTATGAAAAACATTATGGATGGAAAAAGAGGCTGGAAGGGCCAAACAAAAAGACACTGGATTGATAATCTCAGAAATCCTATAAGGGGGGCCAATAAACCGAGGCTTAAACTTAGGGGAAGAAACCTTCATAGGGACATGACGGGAAGACAACCAGACCAAATCCCCAACCTGAAGCCGGGAACCAACACACCGATGACGGTTAGCAAAACGCTGAGCCCCCTCCTGAGACAACACCAAATTGTCAACAACATGAGCCCAAATTTGCTGCAACCTGTCAACCACAGGGTCCACCCCAGGACAATCAGAAGGCTCAACCTGCCCCGAAGAAAAACGAGGATGAAAACCAGTTACAAAAGAAGGGTGAAACCAAGGTAGCAGAACTAGCCCGGTTATTAAGGGCAAACTCGGCCAATGGCAAGAAAGCCACCCAATCATCCTGATCAGCAGACACAAAGCATCTCAAATAAGTTTCCAAAGTCTGATTAGTTCGCTCGGTTTGGCCATTTGTCTGAGGATGAAATACGGAAGAAAAAGACAAATCAATGCCCAGCCTAGCACAAAAGGCCCGCCAAAACCTAGAAACAAACTGGGAACCTCTATCGGACACAATATAGTCCGGAATGACATGCAAACGAACCACATGCTGAAAAAACAACAGAACCAAATCAGAAGAGGAAGGCAACTTAGGCAAAGGTACCAAATGAACCATCTTAGAAAACCGGTCACAAACCACCCAGATAACTGACATCCTCTGGGAAACCAGAAGATCCGAAATAAAATCCATAGAAATATGCGTCCAAGGCCTCTCAGGGACCGGCAAAGGCAAAAGCAACCCACTAGCGCGGGAACAGCAAGGCTTGGCCCGCGCACAAGTCCCACAGGACTGCACAAAAGAACGCACATCCCGTGACAAAGAAGGCCACCAAAAGGACCTACCAACCACATCTCTGGTACCAAAAATCCCAGGATGACCAGCTAACACAGAACAATGAACCTCCGAAATCACTTTACTAGTCCATCTGTCAGGAACAAACAATTTCCCCACTGGACAGCGGTCAGGTTTATCAGCCTGAAATTCCTGAAGAACCCGTCGTAAATCAGGGGAGATGGCAGAAAGAATCACCCCTTCCTTCAGAATACCGACCGGCTCAAGGACCCCAGGAGAATCAGGCAAAAAGCTCCTAGAGAGGGCATCAGCCTTAACATTCTTAGAACCCGGAAGATACGAGACCACAAAATAAAAACGGGAGAAAAACAGGGACCATCGGGCCTGTCTAGGATTCAAAATACAAAATCTCCACAGCTAACTAAAGATATGGAGGGTATATCTGCATCTCCAGAGATACCAGCTTGGCTAAACAAATCCTTATACAGACCAAGCTGGACAAGACAAAAACATGGAAAAGAACTGAACAATAAGGCCACAGCATGTGGACAAGAAAAAATCAAGGCCAGAACTTATCTTTGCTGAAATGAACTGCAAAGCAGGAGAGACCAGGCAGAGATGTGAATCCTCCAGGAACAATGGACAACTGGCACTGACTAAAGGGTGAAGCAAGACTAAATAGCCCAGTCACAATTGCAAAAAGTGAACACACCTGATAAATGCTGCGATTCAGAGACAGCAGCGCTACCACTTACAACCACCGGAGGGAGCCCAAGAGCAGAATTCACAACAGGGTGTTCTTCATTTTTCACGAACTTCTGCTTTTAGGTCTAGTAATTGTTAATTAATTAAAGACCCGGTCTAATTTGTCATGTGTTGTGCATCTCAGGTTGTAGTTACCCAATTTTAAGACTTTTTAAGGACACAATCTTTTTGCATTATGTATCGATACGTAAACCCATAGAATTTTAAGAGGGTGCGCTTAGTTTTTTTCATCGATGTAAAAGTTACTATTAACATGGGGGACATTTTACTTCAAAGTCCAGGTAATTGCTTTAACGGTGAGCAGAGCTGTGAGCACAGAGGCTGGACAGACTCATGTGGTATCGCTATGGCAGTAGTATACTATATCTTTTACACTCCATGTGCTGCCCCAATGTACTGCCATCTAGCTCTGTAATACATCATCCTATATATAGATGGTATTTTTATGTCTCCCAGTAAAATACTCTGTATGCCTCCATATAAAACCAGAGGCGTGGGGAGGTTCAGTACTGACATACAGAAGTGACACCATATTTGATATACTCGTTGGGAAAGTTTCAGAACAGATTTTTCCCACATATAATCCAGATGTACTACAGGGCTTTTCAAAAAAGATACGTCAATGAATACCTACGAGAGGTGCCTGAAGGATATGTCTTTTTTGCATATAGTATTTCATACTCATTAAACCACATTAACACATTTAGAAATTTTCCCAGCATTTATGCTGAATGTGTTGTTGTGAATTGTTGGTATGAATTAGATAGCTGTGGGTGGCAAAAGATAAAAAATGACAAATCAAGTTTCGGTTTTGTACAGTTTAGTTCAAAAATATGTTAGGATCTGGTAAGAATGAAAACTACTGTATTCTTGCAGACACCCTATCTTGCAGACACCCTAGCTTGCTTCAAATAGATTTTCAAAGAATTTTAAAGGTGGTTCACAATTTATTTCAAGAATTGCATTATTTTTTTCAAAGCGCCATAAATGCATACTTCTTAATATACAGACTAAGCCCACCATCAAGATTCTTTCTTGTACTTGAGTCTTTTTTTTATCTCCAACTGCTCCTCTGTGAATCCAGCTTCACAGCTGGACAGGCAGTCTAATTCTTACACTGTTAAAATGACTCTTACCTACTGCACACTGCTTCTCCTCAGTGCTGCAGACACCTTCTTCTTTCTCCTGTGTGTTCCTGATTAGCACCACCTCTGTGCGCTAGTGACTCGGAGTTGTGCTGGAAGCTGGGTGACTAATGAATGTTTAATATAGCACAGGCTTCCACCACAGTTATTTGGCAGATCATTATCATCATCATCATCGCTTGGAATACACAGGTTTAAAATTCTTCTGTGCGCTGTTTCGTCCTGTATACAACTCTACCTGACCAATTTTATCTTCTGCCATCTACATTATTGCTGCATGTGTGTTTTTACATCATTGCGCGTTTCTAGTAGATCGCAACAGTTTTTCTCTTGCACTCCACTCTGTTCTACTTCTTACCACTCCACTTGAAATAACATTCCACAGACGAGTTGAGACAAGCAGGGCTGACCTATGTTTTATACCTGCTGCAGATAGATCAATGATGCAAAACTGCAAATGCCATTCTGTTGATGCATATGGCGACAGATCTTCTGCCATATGCTTCGTCAAAGCGACATTTGCAGTTTTGCATCATTGATCTGTTTGCAGTAGATATAAAACATAGCTCAGCCCTGCTTGTCTCAACTCTTGTGTGCCTTGTTAGTTTAATTTTCATAGTGAAGGCAAAACAAAGCAGAGTGCAGGACTGTTGAGCTCTGCAAAAAACAGCTAACAAAGCAATTATGTAAAAACACATATGCAACTGTATTGATGTAGATGGCAGGACAAAATCTTTCAAGCAGACGAGTACAGGTCCATACAGTGCAGAGAGGAATAGTGTGTATTCTCAATGTAGAATACTCCCAGTGGTCAGTGGTGGAAGTTCAGCAGACCCAATGTACAGCTGAGGGAGACTCCAATGCTCAGCTAGAAGCAGTTGAGCTTCAAAAGCACCGATCCACTGAAACTGGACATTAATGAGAGCCTGGAGTGGCATCCTCAGGTGGTGATAAGCGCAAAACTAGGCAGATTTAACAATGAGCCATATTGGCAAACATTATTAACTATTTGTATAGATTATTATAAGACTACATTGTGATTTAGAATCTTGTAATTCGGATACATGGAAACCAGAGACAGCTTCAGGTTTATGCGGGCTGCTGGATGACAGTCACAGTGGGTCACTTTTTTCTGGATACCATTTGTTGAAATAGTGCAGTGGACCATACAATCGTAAGTTGAAAAAATTGTTTTTGTTATAAAGTTGACAGATGCCACAGTATGATTTTTCATTTCCTCTTGCAACTGGCCCAAGCCAATGTCATGAGTGCTCATCCAGTGGCGAGAGAACTGAATAGCAATTGACTAAACAAATTTTTGGTTTTTATGCTTTAGTTTTTCTTTCAGTCCTTTAAGAGACATATTTTTCTTTCAATCGACATACCTGCGTGACAGCTGTTTTATGCCTGCCAAGTTGTAGTTTTGAAAGAAACAATTTGCTCTAGCATATAATGTCCTTAAACATGCGAACAGAAATCCAAATGGTGTTAACCCTTTATCTACCAATGCCCTTTTTTTTCGGACGCCTAATCTTTTGCTTCTAGCAACTAAGATTTTATAATTTTTATAATTAGGTCCAATTAATGAATGTTTTCAAAACAGGAAATCATGTTATTGTCATTTTTAATTGAATATTGGGACGCCCTTTTCTGAAAAATCCGTACTTGTAAAAATGTAGCAAATTATGTTTCTGATTCTTTAGGACCCAAAATCATTAAAAATCTGTCATTTGAAAAAAATAAATAAATGAAAATTGTTAATTTGGCAAGTAATGGGTTAAATAGTGATGAGCGAATATACTCGTTACACGAGATTTCTCTAGCACGCTCGGGGGTCCTCCGAGTATTTTTTAGTGCTCGGAGATTTAGTTTTTCTTGCCGCAGCTGAATGATTTACATCTGATAGCCAGCATAAGTACATGTGGGGATTCCCTAGCAACCAGGCAACCCCCACATGTACTTATGCTGGCTAACAGATGTAAATCATTCAGCTGCGGCAAGAAAAACTAAATCCCTAGTGTTAAATAGTAAAAAAAAAAAATGATTCCTCTAATCTTATACCTCCTTGAATCTGTGATCCTTTTCAAACAGGACAATATGCTGAAATATTTTAGTATGGGAAAGATCTATTCACTTAAAGAGTTGCCTGGGATGTTACTTTGATGACCTATACTTAGGATAGGTCATCAGTATCTGATCAGTGGTGATGGTGCAACACCCAGCACTCCCAGAGATCAGCGGTTCCCAGTGCCGGAAAGGTGCTCAGTTGTGAAGTTGTACAGGCACAATGGGCCACACACTTGCCCGGGTTTGCCATGCTCAGGCTGGTAGAATAAAATATTAAAATAAAAAAGTACTCACACACTCTATGGTCCTTCAGGAAAAGCTCTAAAGAAATGCTGCAAATAATGAACATGTGCACTGCACTGTAAAAACGACTTGCTGTGCATATGTTCTGTCTTTTGAGCTTCTTTCATCGCTCCAGATTTCCAAGGCTGCTAAACAATTCAAAGAAGTGACCTAAGCAGTTCTATTGCTTCTGCAAAAAACGGCCAAGAATACGCTTTAGAAAAATACAGCAAGCATTTTCCTGAAGAATCTTCTGCTTGAAAAACTTGTCGGATTTGCCAAAATTTAAAAAACGCTGTGTGCATCCATCAGGTGTATCCTTACAAATATATTTTCCCTTACAAGAACTGCTGTCAAAATACAATAAGATTCAGTATGTGACAATTTTTTTCCTGTATGAATTTGATACATTCATGGAAGCCCCTCTAAATATGTTTCATTTCAATGGGCTATTCTTTCACAATTAGAACTAAAGTAATTTTGTCTTTAATAATTAGGTCAAGATTTATTTTTATTTTTAGCCCAGACACATCATTTTTGCATTAAAGTTATTTGAGTAAGAACCATGGTCATGTAGTAGTTGCAAATCAGTAGCGAGTAGTTACACTTTCTCGGCCAACACTATGGATAACAGACCCGTGACGGAGCTTTGTCTTGGCTTGTCACTTCTCACTTATTTGAAATAAACCCAAAGTCTTGTCAACCTGTACAATTTTTTCTGTAATTGGCACCATGGTGTTCACTGGGTGCCACTAAGAGATGATGGAGGTGAAAACATCAAGTCTTTTGGGTTCTAAAGCCTGACAGCTATATTGTGCTCATGGCCATTGTTAGATCTAACTTTGAACATGGTGACAAACTACTATATAAATGAGAAATTGTGAAAAGTCAAACAGATACTTATGTCTCGGCAAATACATCTTCTGCAGATCTTATGTCATAATGGTGCTCTACAAATAAAAGGTTAAAAAAACCTACAAGAAACACAATAAACAAAAAATCCTGCTGTAACTAAATAAGTAAAAAGCAAAAGTGCATCTAAATAACTCAGGGTTCTTAGTAATACTGTTTTTGATCAAAAATAGCATAAAAGTCATCCCACCATCGTCAAGGTGGTCCCAGATCAGGACGGTCCTACACTGTCTAATATTAAAAACCTTACCATGTGTCTGAGTTGACCTCAATGTGTGAATAAGGGCAGACAAAAGAAGGACCGGTGCTGATCTATGGACACCAGTCTGGGGAAGCCTTCAAGTGAAATTTTCAGCTCAGGATAGGGAGGCCACACCCCGGCTTGCACCGAATGCAAAAATACAAAGAAAAAACAAAAAAATTGAGCTTGGATTAAGTTGGTATACATGCTGCACATAAATAAAAAGTTAAGCAGATAAAAGTGCGATAAGTGCAAAGCTTTCCTCTTGAACGTCTACTATAATGTGGTGGAATTTTCTCCCGTTTCTTGGTCTTCTCTTTCATCTGACCATTCCTTTGTTGCTTTTTGATTATGGATGGTGGCTGAGGTACCTTTATTTGCTGACATCTGTTCAAATGAATTGCTTTGTTTTCAGTTTTGGCCATGTAATGCCACGGGGAATAATTGAGGGCAAGTAAATCGTCCAAGCTGTATGTGCCAGCCGAGCAGTGCCAGTCTCTCGCAAGGGTAGAAACAGCTTGTAAAATGCGGTTTAATTGATTTTACAAAACATTTCACCAGATGGCACATATCCAAAGCCATTAGCAGCAGTCTGGGCACCTGTCTAATGCAGAGACTGGATTAGTTAACCTGTCTTGAGCTCTAAGATTATTTTAAAAGGATACTAATAGTTGGAAACTAATTCATTGCATACTGGAAGCAAAAAACAGTAGTAATGGACCTTTTTTCAACAGTAGGACTAACGCTGCACCAATCATACAAGCATATACACAGGACACATGCCACAAATGTGGCACACACACGCACACCTTACACTGCACATAAGACACATGCTATAAGTGCTGGATATAGGCTATTTCTACATAGGAAGTATACTGTAAATACACACCTCGCTCCATCTGCAGTCCTGCTTTCTAACCTCAGACCTCTACCACCAAAATATAATATAAGCCAATCACTCTCCTTCACCCACCTGCTTCTTTCTCTGCTTATTCTCACTGCTGGCGACACATCCTCCCAATTCTGCCCCCCCCGCCTCATTCATCACTAATCCTCACCCCTATCTTCCTCACACTATGAGAAACTATCGCAACCCCTCACACTTAAAATCTGTGCCACTGACACCCACCCCCCTGCTTCCTCTCTCTGGGGCACTTTGGAATGCCTGCTCTGTCTGCAACAAGCTCCACATGGTCTATGATCTCTTCACTTCCCGCAACCTTTCCTTTCTGGCCCTCACTGAGACCTGGCTGATGCCCCCTGACACGGCCTCCCCTGCTGCACTGAGTTATGGTGGCCTCCAATTTACCCACACTCCTCGCTCTGGCAACAGACATGGTGGAGGAGTGGGTATCCTTCTTTCTAAAAACTGTTCCTTCAACCCTATCCAACCCCCACCCTCCCTTATCCTCCCTTCTTTGGAGGTTCACTCCGTCCGTATCTACGCTCCCTCCAATCTCCAAATGGCTGTCATATACCGACCACCGGGCTCAGCCACTGCCTTCATCGACCAATTCTCCACCTGGCTCCTTCACTTTCTCTCTGCTGACATCCCCACCATCATCATGGGTGACTTTAATATCCCTACTGACACCCGCCAGCCAGCAGCCTCCAAGCTCCTGGCCCTTACTTCATCCTTTGGACTCACTCAGTGGTCCTCCACAGCCACCCACACAGACGGACATACACTAGACCTCATCTTCACCCGCCTCTGTTCATTATCTAACCTCACAACCTCTCCCTTCCCCCTATCTGACCACCATCTACTCACCTTCTCATCCTTGTCCTCCTCACCCGCCCCCCATGTCCAGCCATTACCACATCCTCGCAGAAAGCTCGCACATCTAGACATTCACAGACTCTCAGACTCTCTTCTACCTCTGTCCTCCATATCTTCACTCCACGGCACGGACAGCGCCACCGCTTTTTATAACTCCACCCTCACATCAGCCATAGACTCAGTCACCCCTCTCATGCATGGCACAGTGCGATGTACCAATAGGCAACCTTGGCATAACAATCTCACAAAAAAACTTTGACAAGCATCCAGGGTTGCGGAGCGGCGTTGGAAGAAAACACGCCTGCCAGACGACTTCACTGCTTTCAAACAAGCTACATTTGACTTCAAATTAACCCTCACCTCTGCTAAACAGACCTATTTCACTAACCTTGTATCTTCACTATCCTACAACCCAAAACAACTGTTCAGCACATTTACCTCCCTCTTCCGCCCACCACTGCCACTTCCAACTCCCCTCATCTCTTCCAAGGACTTTGCCACCTACTTCAAAAACAAGATCGACCAAACAAGGCAAACCCTAACTGTTCCACCACCCCAACCACTCCATATACCAGACCTCTGCCCTTCCCTAATAACCTCCCTCTCCAACATCACTGAAGGAGAGCTTACTCGCCTCTTTTCCAAATCGCACATCACCACCTGTGCACTTGATCCCATGTCCTTGCCCTGTCCTTCAAACCGCACGTCCAAACGCTTGCCACCTCCTGTCGCCTCCAACTCAAAAATATTGCCAGAATCCATCCCTTCCTCAGCCTACAATCTACCAAAACTCTTGTGCATGCCCTCATCATTTCCCACCTCGACTACTGCAACACCCTCCTCTGTCGCCTCCTCGCTAACTCTCTTACACCACTCTAGTCTGTCCTTAACTCTGCTGCCCGGCTAATCCACCTCTCTCCTCGCTACTCCCCTGCTTCACCCCTCTGCAAATTTCTCCACTGGCTCCCAATTCCCCAACTAATCCAGTTCAAACTACTAACACTGATCTACAAAGCCATCCACAACCTGTCCCCTCCCTATATCTCTGAACTAATCTCCCAATACCTTCCCTCACGTAATCTCCGATCCTCCCAAGACCTCCTACTCTCCTCCACACTTATTCATTCCTCACACAACTGCATCCAAGATTTCTCCCAAATATCCCCCATCCTCTGGAATTCCATGCCTCAACACGTCCGACTATCCACCACCCTCGGATCCTTCAGACGGAACCTGAAAACCCATCTCTTCAAGAAAGCCTACAGCCTGCAATAACCATTCTGCCGCCTCGCCATCGCCAGAGCAGCTGCCTCACCACCGCCAGAGCTGCAGCACCTCTGACCTTCTGTCTCTTCCCCACTATCCCACAGAATGTAAGTCCGCAAGGACAGGGTCCTCTCTCCCCTCTGTACCAGTCTGTCACTGTAAACGTGTTTACTGTAAATTATATCTGTAACTCTGTTTGTAACCCCTTTTTCATGTACAGCACCATGGAATTAATGGTGCTATATAAATAAACAATAATAATAATAATAATAATACTACTACTACACACTATTTCAAATACATGCATGCAATAAATGTTGCACATATACCATCTAAACACAGGTCAAATACTGCACACATCAATCATACAAAAAAAACTTGGTGCACACACCACTCACACATGCATATATGAAAACATGTCTGTACAATACACAAGATTTCTGGCACTGAACTTTCTCAGATGCACCTGCGGCGCCCCAGGGTCCTGGTCGTCGCAGTGGTATTGCTTTCCTCTCGTGGAGAGTGATATTACATTTGGAGGCAAAGAAGGATAACCGCATCCAGGTATCACAAACATGCAACACATTTCACACTCCAGGCCACCAGGGGGAGCTCTTGCTTCTATTTATTAGGTCACTCCCCACATAGGTAAAACTGGTCGCCTGTAGGGAAAGTTAGTTGCTTGCTGAGCTCAGCTCAGTTAGTTGGTCCCTGACAGGGGTAGGATCCTGTCAGTGAATGAAGGAGAAAGGAGACAGAGCTGTGCATGCCCTCAGAGCTGCAGCTCCTAGGAAGAGACACACAGAAGGCAGAACTGTATTGCAGCGTGCGTGAAGGAAGTCGTAGCAAAGGAGAGGATACCAGAAGGGAACCAGCCCTACACAGGTTACCTCCTTCTGAGGTGCAGAAGCCCGGTAGCCGGAACACCGAGGGAGTAAGGACCTTTATGCTTTGCTCCAGAGACTGGCAGGACAGCTAATTGCAAGTTACCTGTCTGCCCTTCACCCAGGAGGCACAGTGGCAACCTTTGGAGGCCGGGGCGTGCTAGAGTCCCTATAAACAGCCTCAAGCCACCAGTCATACGGGTTTGTCCTATCCTATATGGGGGACAGAGAGAAAGACATTACATCTGTGAGGACCTTATGTGAAGCCTTAGGCAGTAAGGGACTACACCACTACAGCATAAGGGAAGGCTACTGATTTCCACCTGGACAAGGGGACTTTGGACTTGTCTCCAAACCGGCCAGACTCTGCCTGCCCTGTGATCTGGTGCCCTGGACTATGGATGCTGAAGTCTTCAGTAAAGGTAAAGAGACTGCAACCTTGTGTCCTCGTTCTTCACTGCGCCTCTCACCATCCACCATCTACACACCGGGAAGCCCTGGGGACATACTTCACCTGTGGGAAGGTATACCATCTAGCTGCCATAACATCACCCCAGCGGACCCCTTAAAGCAGCGTCGGTCATCCTGACCGAATACCACAGGTGGCGTCACAAACATAAACTCTATCCCTTTAAAGACCTTTCCCTTTTACAGTGACGTCCCAGGGCCACGGACTGGGTCAGCCTCCGTGACATCCCCCTGTGAACCGCAGGACCCGGTACCGAGTACCCCACGGCCCCATGGAGGTGATCCACACCACTTACCATTCCATGTTATTACTCCTCTAAGGCAATGCATCACCAGGTTTTTGCTACCCCAACTCAGAGCAGCATGATGTGGGGACAAAGACCCTGATTCCAGCAATGTATCACTTGCTTTACTGGGTGCTGCAGGGCTCATTCCCACTTGCGATGCAATTGGATGATTGCAATCCGATAAAAAAATCGCATTGCACTCATCCCAATCTTTATGGTGCAGCTCTAATCTGCGATTATTTTCTCATGCTGATTGCACCCAAGAAATGGATAGCACGTCTATGGATGCATGTGAAACATTGCACCAAGTGCAGTGCAATTCCTGACGACGTCGGCAGCAGAGGAGACAAAAAAATGACTTTCTCCATCTCCTCCACATCTGTGCTCTGATTCTCACATGCTAGAAGATCGGAACACAGGGCACGGACACTCGGATCACGCCCACAGCAGAGCAGGAGTCGAGGGTCATTTGCATATCACAGCCGATGCCTTAGAGTGATAATAGCAGATACCATGTATTTGTGATGTTTTACATGTGTTAATAAATCTCAAAGAACAGTAAATATATGGATTGTATAGTATCTGTTTTTAGGAGTGTGATAATATTATACTGGAATTTCAATGATTAATTCATTACATTGGGAGGACAGTAAGCAATTAACCTGATGTGCCCAGTCCTATAAATTGTTTGTCGCCTAGTGAGATTTTATTTACATTATACATTTTTCCATAATACTCTAAAAACTTACAGAGGACCCATCAGGACCTTAAAAGGGTTCTCTGACAATGAGATAAAATGGCGTCCCTGATATAATTCAAATTCAGCCCATCAAGTTCATATGTCAGCATGGGCTGCTGGCTGAAGACATACAGTTCCTGAGATGTGTGCCTCAAATGAAAAGAGCTACAGAAGCACGGCTGTGATATGTGAAGAAATATTTCTTCCTTGCTGTGCACAATCTTCAGCTTCATCCTCCTCAATGTTTATTTGCTTTCCATTTTCACTCAGTCACTCTCTGTGCTATAAAGCTGTTAGGCTGACAAAAGAGGAAGATGAAGCTGAAGATCTTCTCACTGAGCACAATGTGAGCTAAAACATATTGCTTCACATATTGCAGCCATGCTCCTGCCTGCCGGTGAGGAATGTGCGATACATCTCTTGTCCATTAAGACACATGTCTCAAGAGCTTTACATCTTCAGTCTGCAGACCACATTTGCAATGACTAGGATGGGCTGAAGTTTGAATTATGTCAGGGGTTCCATTTTATATCATTCTTGGAGAACCCCTTTAATATACTAACCAGAGCACACAGCAGCAACAAAGAGCATACTTTGGGGAATCATTTGGAACAAATATACATTACTTTGATGGTTATTATTTTTTATGTAAAATAACTAATATTTCAATTTTCCTGCCATAATGCTGTAGGGAAATTGAGAACAGTTTGAACAAAGTATCTCTTTCCAAGAGACAGGCTTGGCATTCTTATATCAGGAACATTATGAGTTTTTTGAGCTTTTCCTTGTTAAGCAGCATTAATTCACTTTCCTCGTGAACCAACTCACCTTATGACGCAGTAACTAAGATACCACAATATGCTTTCCTTATAAAATAGCCATATAATGGTTATAAATGTGGTAGGTTCAGATTAATTTATCAAAATAGATTATATTTACTGATAGAGTTTAATATTTCGTGAAACCAAGTGATAACCCTTCATCAATTTTATGCCCCTCTGGAGTCTTGTGGGATCTCAAGAGCTTTAAGAAAACAATGCTCTAATTTTGTCATGTCAGTAAAGAAATATGACGGCTTCTTAGGCTGCCGTCACACTAGCAGTATTTGGTCAGTATTTTACACCAGTATTTGTAAGCCAAAACCAGGAGTGGAACAAATAGAGGAAAAGTATAACAGAAACATATGCACCACTTCTGTATTTATCACCCACCCGCTTCTTTTAACCTCTACAGATTCCAAAGATCCAAAGTGATTAAAAGAAGTGAGCTGACTAATCTTCTGTCCGCTTGGAAGCTGTTCACTTGTTTATCTAAAACAATTTAAATATAAAGTAAAAAGGCATTTCAGAACAAAAGATGCTGGCATGTTCTGAAGTATATTCCACCTGAGAAACTTACCAGGTTTGCAGAGGTCGTGTCCACAAACCCTAAAAAGGACACATACCTTTTCGATAGTATAATGAGTATGAGGGCCTTAACTATTAAGGCCAAAATTGCCAATATCAACAATTTCAGCTCTGACTGATAATCATCAGGGGAGATAAGGATTTGGCATGTCTGATTTCATACTGCAAAGCCTTTTGTTACCTAGGATATAAGTTGCCATCAGAGATGTGCGACAGTGGCTTTCTGAAAGACAACACAGGAGTGCTGTGCCTTTATGAATGGCAGAGTTGGGCAAGATAGCTGCCAGCTGAATGATTGGACAGTTATCAAAAGTGTATGGGGGCTTTAGTCAAATACTTGTTTAACTGACATACATAGCCTAGTTCAGATGGCTGTTTGTCCATGTGTACAATGTACAGCACACTGACCATATAGAGATCTGGTATAAAATCTAATAAATTAAAGATTAGTACATCTGCATTAATTAAGCATTAGAACCACCATCAATCCAAGAATGCATTACCGGAAACCACCATCAGTACATAGACACCAAAAACATAATCAGTACATGAATACAGCACCAGAACCATCATTAGTACAGGAGTTAACATAGGAGAAACAAGAGTCAAACAATAGCTGAACAAAAGAAATACCATAAAAATAGTTTATTGGAAATATAGAATCCACTAAAAGATCATCATAAATAATGGTACAATAGTTGTAATTAGTGACTAAATACAAGGTGCGACTAATATTCTAGGTTCACTGGGCGGAACATTCAATGACATATAGTTGCGGTACTTTGTAACCTATAACCTCTATGCACATGCATATCAGTACTTGGTTCCGATGTGCATTAGGTATATGTATTCCAGTGATGCACCATCACCTACTAAACAGCACATCGTGCCCCAATATCCCGCAATACTAAACATGTATATAATATTATAAGGGAATTATTTACCCATAGAAGTTTGTAATGGTCCGTCCAGGTCCTGGATATGTGCCCCGACGAGCGTTTCACGTTGGTATGTGACCGCTTCCTCAGGGGGTGTGGCTAATAGGGATCACCGTCCATCCTATATAGTGACTAGATCCGGTCATGTGACATTTAAATTAGTGACCGGTGCGCTAACGTGAACCGCAGAGAGACGCCGTCACTAGCTTCCAAGCCTCCCTCCCAGCAAGAGGTCCCCATCACGTGAGCGGGTCGGCGCCACGCCACGCCACTCTCTGGATGTTGTATGGTAGTGGGATTGGGCTGTGATGCATTAAGATTATGCATGCTACGATACATTTCTGCGCAGTAACCATTTAACACTTACTTCACTTTATATAATATTCTTCTGTATGGATACTTTCTTCATTTGCACAAAGCACTTGCCACTTTATGCGCTGATATACGTCGTTCGCTGTTCCTGGCCTGTCTCTTAGTGACGGTTCCCTGTTGCGTGGTGTGGGCGTGGCGCCGACCCGCTCACGTGATGGGGACCTCTTGCTGGGAGGGAGGCTTGGAAGCTAGTGACGGCGTCTCTCTGCGGTTCACGTTAGCGCACCGGTCACTAATTTAAACGTCACATGACCGGATCTAGTCACTATATAGGATGGATGGTGATCCCTATTAGCCACACCCCCTGAGGAAGCGGTCACATACCAACGCGAAACGCGCGTCGGGGCACATATCCAGGACCTGGATGGACTATTACAAACTTCTATGGGTAAATAATTCCCTTATAATATTATATACATGTTTAGTATTGCGGGATATTGGGGCACGATGTGCTGTTTAGTAGGTGATGGTGCATCACTGGAATACATATACCTAATGCACATCGGAACCAAGTACTGATATGCATGTGCATAGAGGTTATAGGTTACAAAGTACCGCAACTATATGTCATTGAATGTTCCGCCCAGTGAACCTGGAATATTAGTCGCACCTTGTATTTAGTCACTAATTACAACTATTGTACCATTATTTATGATGATCTTTTAGTGGATTCTATATTTCCAATGTACTATTTTTATGGTATTTCTTTTGTTCAGCTATTGTTTATCTCTTGTTTCTCCTATGTTAAGTCTATGCTATTGAGTCGCTGCACATGATAATTTACTGACGTCCCTTGTTTATATATTTGTACAGGAGTATATCACCAGAGCCATAAACAGTACAGAAATACAGCATCACATCCACCATCAGTACATGAATGCAGCACTACAACCTCCAACAGTACAGAAATAGATCAGCAGATTCACCATCAGTACATGAATACAGTGCCAGAAACATGTTCAGTACATGAATAGAACATCAAGCTTAGTACAATGATCGAATGCAATGTTAGGCCAGCCCCTGGCATACACAATTGTACCATATGAAACTGCAACTTCCAGTATGTCTATGTCCTTAACAGCGGTAAGGAGGGTATGGGGGTTGTTGGTATAGAAAATAACTAATTTGTGAGAAGAGAAGGTGCAGTTGTAATGAAAATTATTATATCCCACCATTACAGATTAGGTTTATTAGCAATATTGCAAGTATTGCAATATTACAAACTATTTAGTGATTACAATAAACTAATAAAACAAGAACAATCTAAACAGCTCAACGCACAGAATATAATAAGTGGTTTCTCCAAAAAACAAAATGCTACTTATGTGACAATATTCCAATAGAGCTAATAATGTCTTCTGAAGCAGCATTTGATGTCATCACATGCCTGTATCAACAGATAACGACAACTGGTAAATGGCCCAAGGATTGGAAATGATCAGTGCTTATTACTGTTCCAAAGAAGGGATATACTACCAACTGTAGAAACTATCGGACTATTACGATCATACAGTGGGGAAAAAAGTATTTAGTCAGCCTCCAATTGTGCAAGTTATCTCACTTAACAAGATGCGAGAAGCCTGTAATTGACATCATAGGTAGACCACAACTACGAGAGTCAAAATGAGAAAACAAATCCAGAAAATCACCTTCTCTGATTTGGCAAGATTTGTTTTGCCAAAATATGGTGGAAAATAAGAATTTGGCCATTAACAAAAGTTCATCTCAATATTTTGTTATATATCCTTTGTTGGCAATGACAGAGGTCAAACGTTTTCTGTAAGTCTTCACAAGGTTGGCACACACTGTTGGTGGTATGGTTGGCCCACTCCTCCATGCAGATCTCCTCTAGAGCAGTGATGTTTTGGGCCTGTCGCTCAATCTCTCCCTTAATGAAACACGCATTCCAGCAGTGCTGAGTGAATTCCCCACCTCTGTACTGCGCAGCCAAGGCTCACCACAATCAGGCAGTGTTAAAATGAATATGCCTTGGAGATCACAGTCACACAGCTCTAGAATTGTGGCCAGCAATCCAAGCAGAGTTAGAGCACTGGCTGTCTCCACTGAACCTGGAGCTAGGGAAGGCTATATGCCATAACGGTGCAAACCTGGTGGTGGCCCTATGTCGGTGGCAACCTCACACACGTGCCTTGCATGGCTCATCTCTTCAACCTGGTGGTACAGCAATTTGTCTGCCACTATCCCAGGCTGGATGTACTGCTGCAGAAAGCACGATCGCTGTGTGCTCATTTCCGATGATTGTACCCTGAAGGTCATTGACTTGCATTGCTACAGAGATCTTTTGGCCTACCAATGCTCTGACACAGTGTAATTCCACTCTGCACATGTTGCAGCGACTGCGGCAGCAAGCGATGAGCACTGATGCAGTATGTCCTTTTGCATAGCCTGGGCCAACACAGTACAGACGTGATGCAAATCACGCTTGCAGAGTGGCTCTGCACCCGTCTACACAGTTTCAAAATGGCTACTAAGATGGTTAGCGCTGATGATACCACCTTCAGCATTGCTATTCTGGTCATCTACATGGTCATCTACATGCTGGAGCACACTTAGAATAGTCTGCGTGAGGAGGTGGTGGTGGAGCGCCCCCAGACGCAGGGCCGCGGGGTACTCGGTACCGGGCCTCTCTGTCTCGGCTCTGGGGTTGTCATGGTGGCTAGACCCAGTCCGTGACCCTGCTAAGGGGCGTCCAATGAAAGATGTGATGATGGTGCGTGGTGCAGGTCGCAATGAATAACGAGGACACAGGGTTGCAGTCTCTTTACCTCTTTACTGAAGGCTTCAGGATCCTCAATCCAGAGTACTGCTAACAGGGCTGGCTGAGACCGGCTGGTCCGAAGGCACATCCAGAGTTCCCTTTGCAGGTGGAAATCAGTGCCTACCTTCTAGCGCCTGTGTGTTGTAGTACCTCCCTGCTGAGCACCACAGGATAGTCCTCACAACTGTTGTGTCTGTTTCTGATGTTCTTCTTTCTCACAACTCGTATCTATTCTGATGTTCTTCTCCGTCCCCCAGATGATATGGATAGGACGCACCCGTATGACGGGTAGGCCTGGAGTTCTTCCGGGACCCTAGCGTCGCCCCTCTCCCACAATTGCCCCCTATGTCTGCTTAGGTGATTTAGGTGAGACAGCCAACCTAAAATTAACTGTCCTGCCGCTGTTTGAAGTATTGCTTGGAGCCTAATACTTCCTCGGCGTTCCGGCCACCGGCTACGCGCCTCAGTAGGATGTTGCCTTGATCTTACGGCACGACTCCTACTGACATTATCTCCTTTTGCTGCAATCTCGTTTCTCACTTCTCCACAGTAAACCTCGCTTCTTTTCCTTTCTTAGGATGCCACCGCATTCGAGTGCAGGCGCGGCTCCGTAACGTTCTGTTCTGTTCGCTAGGCCACTGTCAGGATCCCACCCCTGACAGAGACCCCCCTGAATCTTCCCCTGCAACACCCCCTGCCACAGGATGTTGCCTGGATCCAACCCAGTCAGCTTCTGACTAACTTCCTATCCAGCCCCCAGTTTTACCAGATTGTGAGGAGTGGCCTAATAAATAGAACCCTTTGCTCCCCCTGGTGGCCAGAATGTGAAGTGTAAAGTGTGACTGTGATACCTGGTCAGGTGAACTCCTTAAGTGCCATCAGACGTACCATCACTCCCCTTAGCGGCGGAGCGTCGGTACTGCAACGACCAGGACTCTGGGGCACTGCAGTGGTCCCAGAAGAAAAGGTGGAAGCAGAGTAGGATGTGGAAGGGATAACAATATCTGTAAGATCTTGTCTGTCGTTGCAGAGGTGGGTGCCATGAGAATGTGGATTACAGCGATCGAGGGGGCTCATGATACTAAATAAACTATTGATGCCACTTTAGTGGTGTGTGACAATATTTTTTTTTTAAATGTGGAGACTCCAAGCTTGTTCTTCATCTGGTGGGTTGCCTGTAGTTCTGTCAGTGGCATCAGCGGTTTGGTATTTCTTTGGGTCCAGTGGCCCCTTGTAAAAGGAGGGTGCTGTTATGCCTCAGGATGCAGTCCACCAGTCTTGCATTTGACTGCCAGCATCTCTATCTGCTGAGCCACTGGAGATCCAGTTGCTGTCCTTGTGCTGATTACCCTTTGTCTTTTGTCAACTCCTTTCTTACAGCAGGTGCTTTCCATTTGCTATTTGGCCTATCTTATCACTATGCAGGTGCTTCTATTTAAACCTCACTGCTTCCTGTGTTCTCTGCTGGTGATACCTTACAACTACCCAGTTTGGTCATGAAGGAGTAGGCCTTATTTGTGCCAGTTAGTTGATGTTAACTCTAGGCGTTATCTGGGTGGTTTTGGTTACATGTGTATTTCCATATGCTCTCCAATTTTGTTCCTGTTCCCTGGTTTTCCACTTTGTTGTTTCATATCATGTGTGTTTTTGTATGATTGCAGTTTCCTTTCTTCCCCTGTGTGTCTGGGTTGCGCTATCCATTTCACATCAGTCTCATTTCTCCCTAGGTGGGGAAGGGAATAGTTTCAGTGTGAATTCAGGAGCATAATAAGGTTGGAGATCCAGGCCTTTCTACCTTCAAGAGTATCACTAAGACTCACTGAGCATATTCGCACATCACTATTAACCATTGTCAGCCCTTGTACCTCTGGCATTTGTAATGTTGTCAAAATATGGTGTAAGCTTAATGGAATATATGTGCTGTTAGTATAGTTTGTCCATGATTATCCATTTTATTGTATGAAAACACTTGTGTATCTGGTACTGTAATTGCCGGAGAACTCCAACCAAGTTTTTTTTGATGATGTAGACGACTTAAACACATTTGGTGCTCATTTCTAAAATATAGTGTTGCTATGAAAGTGCCAGTTTAACTGGCTATTCTTTTAAAAGCAAAAATCAATACTATATAAAAGGTAGGTGTTACACAGTTCTGTTGAAATAACAGAGATTGGCACCAAGGGTACAAGGAGTTCCTTAGACTATGGAGCAATACTTCGATAAAATGAGAAATAACAGTAAATAGCATTTATTGATTTAAGTCTTTGCCAGTGAAAACAATCGCGTATGTCGCCGACTCGTGTTTTACGTTGACTGGTTATAAAGTGGTGAGTATGATGTTGTATTGATTTTGGAGGCATGTATAGTTTAGATAAATACTAATCTCTGATCCCTATTTCTTTTTATAGCTTTTCTGAAAATAATGCACAATTCTTGTCTCAGTCAAATCATATTTTCTTACTTTGCAGAAAATACTTTCTACGAGCCTTTACTTCAACCATTTACAGCCCTTTTACAGAAACCAAAGTTCAGGTCCCTAGTGACTTCTATGGGGTTAGGGTCCAAGTTTGTGTAATATTTTGGTACCCAAATCGAACTTTTGACTAAAGTTTGTTCGAACCCGACAAACCCAAACATCCACAGCTCAGCTCATCACTACTATTTCAGCTGATAAATCAGATCTTAACTTTTTCACTTACTGAAGTTTAGGTACCTTATCCTCCACCTATGATTGTTAGCCTGTTAAATGCCAATGTCGATCTCTGACAGCAGCATTTAACTTGCGGCGACAAGCACACATGAGCTTACTTTGGCCCTTCGGCGTGCCCATGACAAGACCGCAGGTCATCGATGGGTTGTCATGACTGCTGGGGGTCAGCTGATGCCCCCGTGACTGTCATTACGGAACTCTTTTTAAACTGTGCCTGTGACAGAGCTTCAAAAAGAGACTGTGAATTCTGCTATATTCAGCGATGCTGATGAAAACTCATATCTATCCCAAAATGAAACTAATAAAAACAGTGTCTCGCTCCGCAATAAAATAAACTATCATTCAAAAATATAGGGGCTGTGATGCACATTATACCTGGACTGTGGGAACATCATATTATATAGGGGCTGTGGTGGCCAATATACCTGGGCTGTAGGAATATCATATTATATGGGATGATGTGGAGGACATTATAGCTGGGCTGTGATGACCACATATTATATATGGGGCTGTGAGGGATATTATACCTGGGCTGTGAGGACATCAGACTGTAAAGGGGCGCTGTGGAGGACATTTTACTAGGGGCTGTGCAGGAAAAGAATCAAATATTTTCTGTTCAGTAAAAAAGCATTAAAAAAGCTTTTTCAAGGCTGCACCAAAAACTCATGAAATAAAGCTATAAAAGAATAAAAGAAATGCGGGAAAAATGCAATAATCAAAGAAGATAGTTATTGAGTAGTGTGGTGTGGACACCTGCAAAAATAGGCAGAAAAAAATGGAGCATTTACACCATGTTAAATTTTTATTACATATTTTATGGGTTAATGAAGAAAAAAAAACAATCATGCCATTTTTTTTAGGCTATTTACCGCTCTTCAAAAATAACCTGTTCATTGCATTGTGCAGGTTGTAACAATTAAACAACGGGCAGCACGGTGGCGCAGTGGATAGCCCAGCAGCCTTGTAGCGCTGGAGTCCTGGGTTCAAATCCCTCCAAGGACAACATCTGCAAAGAGTTTGTATGTTCTCCCCGTGTTTGTGTGGGTTTCCTCTGGGTTCTCTGGTTTCCTCCCACATTCCAAAGACATACTGGGAATTTAGATTGTGAGCCCCAATGGGGACAGCGATGATAATATGTGCAAAACTGTAAAGTGCTGCGGAATATGTTAGCGCTATATAAAAATTATTATTTATTAAAAGGATACCAAATATGCATTATAATATATTTTTCTTTTTAAATTTCATTAAAAATGCAATTATTATGGGAAAAAAATATCTGATTTCTATTTGACCTCAAATCAGAAAGAAGTGGATTCCGGCCCAGAAGTAGGAGGGGGGAGGAACTATGAAGCGGTGAAGACCGCAGGAGAGACATCGCATTAAGTAGTAGAAGAGTAGAGGTTGGGACATTGCCCTGACCTCTCAGAACAGCGGGTCAGTTCCACCAAAATTGGGACTCTCTGCTGGATCCGGGATGGTTGGGAGCTATGACATGCCTCCCAAACACCACTCACACAATAAATAAATGGTGGTCACACACCCTACACACAAGGGATAAATGCCATACATATACTTATACTCTTTACGTAGGACACGTCACTCACCCCGCGCATACTAATCACATGCGGCATACGCACCACTCACAAGCTGGACTAATCCCACATATATGCGACGCGCATAAGTTGTATATACTCCCTGCCTGTGCCACCGACACGTTGTACACCTGCGGCAACAATCAAATTAATGCAGGTAGGAAAGTGCATCTGCTAAGATAAAGCCCACTTTGAATATGGATAAGGCTATGGTCACACTATCAGTATTCCTAAACGAGCTTGAAAAAAATGCTCGAGTAGTGGCAGTTGCAGGTCTCGCGGCCATCTGACAGCCGCAACACATGTAGGGATTGCCTGACAAACAGGCAATCCCTACATGTGTTGCGGCTTTCGAACAGCCGCGAGACGTGGAGAGACTGCGACTCAAGTATTTTTTTGAGCATGCAGAAAATACTAATTTAGGACATGAACGTGCTGGGATAACACCTTATCCGAGCACGCTTGCTCATCACTACTCAGGAGGTATGTCCGCCCCTAATTTACTGTAGCATATTAGTGTGCACAGACAACCACAACATTTGACACCTCTCCATGTGGGTGCTATGGGTGTAAACGAAGAAAATCTGAAACCATAAAAAAAAGTTTACATCTCTTGGTATTACTCATTCTTGGCTTCTTAAGTGCAGAACAGGTATTTGGATAATTTAATTGTCAATTTAGTGATTGCACTGCTTATGGGATGATACACCGCTTAGTTTTCCATAAATCTCCGCACAGAATAAAATCCATTTATATAAGGGACGAGAGGGGTCTTCGTACAGTAATTAGATCCGATGCTAATCTTTGTAGCTATCAATGACTCCGATGGAAAATATTTGCTTATTTAGCGTTGTGCTTGCCAATGTGTACTAAGTGGTGCAATAATATTCTGAAGCTGTCAAGAAATGTCGTAGAGAGTGTAGTAACTATAATTGGCACTTGCTGCAAAACTGTCAATATATATCTGCTTCATTGTGATACGTTCTCATTATAATGCAAGCTGGATATAACCCCTTAGTCACAGCAATACACTGAACAAACCATAGTATAATGGGATATATGTAAATGATGCTACAGTTTAATTGAAATGTAGATTACTATGTTAAAGGGAACCTGTCATCACTTTTCTGTCCTACCAACTAAAAATATCATGTTATTCAGTGTCAGCTATGCATTCCCTAAATACTTAAGTAACCCCCTGACTCCCCATGTATCACCCATAAAAACCTTTTATAGTTCTCCCGCGATGTATGCTAATAGGACCTGTCCGGTCTGATGGGCGTGGCTTCGGCTCACTCCACCCCTTTCCTTGGCTTCCGCTCGCAGTCCTTGACGTGGATGCCGCAGATTGCTGTAAGATATCGCGCCTGCACAGTCAAATTGTTTCTCGCGCGTGCACACTTCTGCTTTTAGGCTTTTTCCCACAGTTGGGCAAAGCATACTGCGCACGCGTGAGAAACCATTTGACTGCGCAGGCGCGATATCTCACAGTGATCACACTGTGATTTTTTTTTTTTTTACTCGAGATGATTCAGCATGAGAAAAAAATTGCAGATCTGCTCTGCCCCTTTGTATAATGCTGCCGTCACACTAGCAGTATTTGGTCAGTATTTTACATTCAGTATTTGTAAGCCAAAACCAGGAGTGGAACAAATAGAGGAAAAGTATAATAGAAACATATGCATCACTTCTGTATTTATCACCCACTCCTGGTTTTGGCTTACAAATACTGATGTAAGATACTGACCAAATACTGCTAGTGTGACGGCAGCCTTACATTGGATCGAGAGAAATGGTCTGAAATCATATTGCACTCATTCGATTTATATGCTCATGTGCGCGAGCCCTTCAGCACTTTTGCTGCAGATTTCACCCATTCTTATGAGTGAGGAAAAATCTGTAACAAAAATGCTGCAAAAAAAGCAACAAAAAAGCATCAAAAGTGCGCATTTTTTTTCTTGTGTTTTTTCCTGCCAAGAAATTTCTGCAGCAAGATCTTAAAGCACCACTCCAGTGGTTTTTTTTTCAGTGCTGAAGTGTTGCTTCTACTTTTTGTTTCCTGAAGCAAAACCTGTTCTCTTGGCAGTAAGGAAGCTGCAGAAAACAGCAGGTTTTTCTTGGCTTTTCTTGTGGTTTTTTTGCGTGGTTTTGCTTCGTTTTTGTCATGCTACATTTCTCTCTTGTGCATGCTGATAAAGATTAGTGACATTTAAAAATCATATTCTACTTCTTAATGTTTTGGCGCAAACACAGCAAATCTTGATACCTGCATTTTTTTCAGCGTTTTTTCACCGTCCATTACTTTCTATGGGTGAAAAACGCTGAAAAAAATGCTGAAAGAAGTGACATGCTCTATTCTGCAAAAAACAAGCAAAGCATAAAATCCTGAGGACAAAAAAACAAGGTGTGTGTGAGATTTCTGAAATCTCAAAGACTTTGCTGGTACTGTAAAACGCATCTGAAAATTTGCTTTAAAGAAAAGCAGAAAAAATGCCACATGTGAACATACCCTTATATTCACCCTACGGTGTCCTCACCTTTTTTCATTGCAGCTCCGGTCCCGCGCCGCCATCTTGTGATCGCAACTTCTGATTGACCAAACGTCAAAAGTTACGTCAAAGCCTTTCAATGTAGAACGAGGCTCCCATAGACTTGTATTGAGTTGTGACCTTCAGCTTTCCCCATGAAACACTGGAGCAAGCTGGCAAGTCACAAACTGCTGGAGAATAATGGGAGTGGCGACGATAGAAGGTGAAAGTGGCGGTGGGTAGGTATGAAAGTAGAGTCAGGGACCTTACATTAGAAGCACCACTCCAGTGGTAAAATTAAAACAACCTCTGGACTGCTACTTTAATGTCTCATTCAGATGACAGTTTTGTTTTCTTAAAAGGAAAATGGACCAAGTTTCATCAGAGTTTCATCAGTGTCATCAGATTTTCATTGGAGTTTGGTCAGAGTTTAATCAGCTTTTTTTTCACTGATGAGAAAAAAAATAAAGTTTCTCGACTTTCTATCTACCTGTTAGTGAAAAGTGGACAGCTCATAGAAGGCATCTGATTGCTGTCCAATTTTTTTCACCAGCTCATAAACTTTCATTGTTGAATTTGATCCAATGCTCAAATCAATATCTGACATGCCTCCTCGAATTTGCACGGACCACTTGGCCAGTGAAAAATATTCCCATAAACTTTCATAGATGAAAAAAATGGATAGCGCTCATGTGTGAATAAATGAGCCCTAACTCCCAGCACGATTCGACAACTAAGGGTATGTGCACACGTTGTGGATTCGCAGCAGTTTTCCCTGAGATAACAGTACCATGTAAACCTATGGAAAACAAAATCCGCAGTGCACATGCTGCTGAAAAAAAATGCGCAGAAACGTAGCATTGTTTATTCCGCAGCATGTCAATTCTTTGTGCGGATTCCGCAGCGGTTTACACCTGCTCCATAATAGGAATCCGCAGGTGTAAAAGCGCAGGTGGAATCCACACAAAATCCACTAAAAAATTGCGGTAAATCCGCGATAATTCCGCAGGAAATCCGCAGTGCGGTTTATCTGCGGATTTACCACAATCAGTTCGGAGAACAATAAAATATTACAACAACCTGTGTGTTTATTTCATTAAAATACTTTTTAATAATGTGTGTGTGTTTTTTTTAACCCTTTCATACAATTGGCTTAATAATGGATAGGTGTCATAATTGACGCCTCTCCATTATTAATCTGGCTTAATGTCACCTTACAATAGCAAGGTGACATTAACCCTTCATTACCCCATATCCCACCGCTACACGGGAGTGGGAAGAGAGTAGCCAAGTGCCAGAATAGGCGCATCTTCCAGATGTGCCTTTTCTGGGGTGGCTGGAGGCAGATGTTTGTAGCCAGGGGGGGCCAATAACCATGGACCCTCTCTAGGCTATTATTATCTGCCCTCAGTCACTGGCTTTACCACTCTGGCGGAGAAAATTGTGCGGGAGCCCACGCCAATTTGTTCCGCGATTTAACCCTTTATTTTAGCAGCTACAGAAGCCAAATTTTGCACATACACACTACTAACATTAGTAGTGTGGAATATGCAAAAAAAAAGGGGATATGAGATGGTTTACTGTATGTAAACCATGTCTCATATCATGTCGGGTTTGTGAAGGAGAGAGCAAAAGCCGGCAATTGAATTAGCGGCTTTTATGCTATCTAGCGCTGCATTAAATATACATATACATATATAGGTGTCTCACTGACATATATATATGCATATATACACATTCTATGTGTATATATCTACTCTATTCTAAGCTGTCAGTGTGATTTTACTGTACACAGCACTGATTTGCCGACTTTTCAAAGGACACCGGTGCGTACAAATCGGACAGTAATACGGATGTCATATGGATGATGCGATTAAAAATCGCATTGCACTCGCATGACACTCGCATGACAATCGCATGCGTTACATCCGTTTTTTCGGTCCAGATTACGGACCGTTTTTTCTCTCGCAAGTGGAAAGGGACCCTAGCAAGCGATCTTCCTGTGTAAAACTGACAGGTCTCTTGCAATGCAATACATGTGTATTGCATTGTAAGAGACCTGTGATCAGACAAATAAAAATTGATGTCCCATACAGGAACTAAGTAAAAAAGTAAAAAAAGTTTTAAAACTATTTAAAAAAATCACAAAATAAATTAAAAAAAAGAAAAATATTAAACTAATAAATACACACATATATACATATATAGAAACAAAAAAAATACACATTTGGTATCGCTGCATCCAAAACAAGCCAACTTATAAAATGGTCACACTTGTTCACGCCTTCAGTGCATACCGTAAAAAAAAAAAAAACAAAGGGAGCAAAAACCTTTGCTTTTTCATCATGCTGCCAAACAAAAAGTAGAATAAAACGCAATCAAAAAGTCATATCAAAATAAAAATGGTACCGCTGAAAACGTCATCTTGTCCCGCAAAACAAGCTGCCACACAGCTCCAACAGCGGAAAAATAAAAAAGTTATAGCTTTCAGAATAAAGCAATGCAAAAACAATAAATTTTTCTATAAAATAGTTTTCATTGTGAAAAAGCGTCAAAACGTAGAAAAAAATATAAATGTGATATCGCTGTAATCGTACTAACCCGAAGAATAAAGCTTCCTTATTAATTTTACTACATACGGAATGTCATAAAAAAAAAAACAAAAAAAAAAACAATTCCTGAATTCCTGGTGTTTGATCATTCTGTCTCTCAAAAATCAGAATAGAAAGCGATCAAAAAATGTCATGTGCCAGAAAATGGTACCGATAAAAACGTCAGCTCGTCCCGCAAAAAACAAGCTGTCACATGACTCTGTCGGCCGAAAAATAAAAAAATTATAGCTTTCAAAATTTGGGATTGCAAAAACTTGTTTGTGCAATTAAAAGTGTCTTTTAGTGTGTGACAGCAGCCAAACATAAAAACCCAATATAAATCTGGTATCCCTGTAATCGCACCGACTCAAAGAATAGAGTCGCCTAATAACGCATGAGGAACGGTGTAAAAAATAAATAAAACCAATTCTTCACATGCTGTTGATTTTTTCATTCTGCCTCCCAAAGATTGCAGTAAGGCTCGGCGCACATTTATCCCGCGCACTGCACTCAGCGCTTACACCGGGGTTTCTGTGTAAATCTCTGAAATACATGATTCCAGGTGGAAGATTCCCCATAATGAGGCATATGGAGACACTGTCGATGCCATAAGTCCTGTGATCCGGCGGTGTCTGTCTTTTTAGTCATACATAAATGTGCAGTCAGCCAGATTTGTGCACCTCTGAAAAGTAGGACACCGCTGAACAGAGGCCAGACAGAGTCCAGAGTAACTCTGCTGCCTCATCATAGTGAATTGATCGGGGGTTTCATCTGTCACGTCACTCAGAGATTTCGATAGAAACCCCAAATTAAGAGGTCAGCGTAGAGCGCCAGATAAATGTGATCCCAAGAGTTATGTAAAATATTCCCATTAAAAGCTTCCACTCAATCCACAAAAAAAGCAAGTCCCCACTCAGGTCCGTCATCTGTTAACAGAAATATAGGGGGCTTCCATCTTAGTACCTTAACCTAACGGAATCCTGCGCTACTCCCACCAGCAGTAAGTTTATTGTGTACTGGGAAAACTAGACCGCATTTATTTAAAACCATACCTGTAAAGGTTGTACATTTATTTAAGCAGGGGCATCTACTATAAACCTCTGAAGATTAAACAACCGTGGTCATCACAATACCCGCATCAATTGCAGATACACAGGGATCACGTCTCTTCATTGCACATTTCCATTTAATATCTGAGTGAGTATATATTATAAATCTATTTAGTCTCACGATATTCACCAATACAAACATTTACCCTTTTTTTTCTCATTCCTCTAAGATTCTGGTAGTACTTTAAGGACCTATTACAACATCCACTGCATAACCAATGATTACTCATTAAGTAAGTGCTCTCTTATTCATTTATTCATCTATTTTTGATTTTATTGTTCGTTTTTGTAGACAGCGCATTTGAATACCACTTTTTTTTTTTTCATTTGATATACTTTACAGGTCTACACAGAGCCTGTCACAATCACCGGCAGCACTCTACATTCAGCAGTTTTGTTCCCCCACTAGGAACTATCAGGAGCGCCAGTGCTTTTTACTTTCTTTTTTAGAAATATAGGGGGCTTCCACGTTACTGCTAGTACAAAGGCTCTGGAAAAGCATTATGGCTACTCACCCCCCTAAAAGAAATTCTGCGCTCCCAAATTCGAATGCCCGGCTTGCTTCAAAGCCCCACATATATCATTCACATGTTTGGCATTTCTGTAGTGATGAGAGACCGCCTAATTTATGGGTGCATATATCCAGAAGCACGGGCTGGGCATAACGTACTGGTGACTGCAACGTACTGGTCACTACAGCGTACTGGTCACTACAGCGTACTGGTCACTACAGCGTACTGGTCACTACAACGGCAGTTTGCATTTTTCACTCGGCAATATCCATTGCTGCCTGTTTCTGGAAAACACTTATGGAGCCAAAATCATCACTACACTTGTAGATAAATTCCTAAAGGGGTATAATTTCCAAAGTGTGGTTGAGGGGGGATTCTACTTCTATGGCATTTAGGGGCTCTTTCTATAGAGTCTGGAAACTATTCTATAAAATTTTGTTCTCCTAGAGTCAAATAGTGCTTCGTCCCTCCAGAGTCTTGCTGTGTGGCTAAAAAGTACTGTATGGCCACATATGGGGTATTGCCAAGTTCAGCAGAAATTGTGTAACACATTTTGGCACCACTTTTACCCATTTCCCAGTGTGAAAATGTAAAATCTGGGGCTAAAACAATTTTTTGTGGTAAAAATGTAATTTTTTTTTCTTCACTGCCCAATGGTATCAAATTCTGTGACACACTTGTGGTGTCAATATAATAACTGCACCCCTACATACAGCCATTGAGAGGTGCAGTTTGTAAATTGGGGTCACTTATGGTGGTTTCTGCTGTTCTGGCACCTCAGGGGCTCTGCCAATGTGACATAGCCCCCTCAAACCAATGCAGCAAAACCTTCACTGTAATATGGCGCTCCTTCTCTTTCATGCCCTGCTGTGCTCCCAGACAGTAGTTTTCCACCATATACTGGGTATTGGCATACTCAGGAGAAATTGCACAACAAACTTTGGGGTTCATTTTTTCTTGCTACCCTTGTAAAAATAAAAAAAGTTGGGGCTAAAATAGCATTCCTGTGTGGTCAGCGGGCGCGCGTCAAAACAACGCATCCACATACATCCACACACATCTGCATGTCCTGCATACCCAATGTTAAAGATAGGTGCACAGGACGCATGCAGAAGTAGGCGGACCTAAACTGAAGAAGTGCGGAAGTGGGCGGGGCTTAACGGAGGAAGTACGCAGCCCTCTGCAAAGCCCCGGTACGCAAGTGTGAATGTAGCCTTACAGAATTGCAATGTATCCATATTAATCAAATGCTACTTATTGGTTCCGTATGCCTTCCGATATTTTTCACGCACCCATAGACTTGAATGGCTGAGTCTAATCCGATTTATGGAAGAAACAAGAGCATGCTGACATTTTTTTTTTTACCCGCAGATTCGGTCAGTGAGAAATACCGCTCATCTGCACTGTCCCATTGGATAACATTGGTCCAAGGGCTGCTCGTCTTTTTCACGGGTAGCACTCGGATCAAAAATACAATCGTTTGATGAGTCCTTTGTTTTAGACTTTCAAAAGAACCAAAGGCTTAGGGTGAATGCAATATTGTAGAAATGGTTAACTTTTAATATTTATAATATCTACTAGCTTATTAAAAAAACGTATTATTATTATAAGTAAAAAATCTGCTGCCTTTATATACGGTACATTTTGCTATCTCTTCCCATAGTTCTGAAATTTTACATGCGGATTTTATTTTGAATATCCTGTAGACTCTCTGAAAAGGCTTTTATGTTTAAAACAAGAAATTAAAAGTGTGCTTTGATTTTGCTCGAACTCCTGTGAATTTGCATATAAATTATACCGGATACATTTGCATAAAACCCTGGCATACTCACAATAAAAGTAACATTAAGGATCTAATTATTTTTGTGACGGTCACAGATTACCACTGAACACAGCTCGGCATTTACATCTAAGGTCTCAGGTTAGATTCCTGAGCTGTCTCCTACATTGTCTCCTGATGTCTACATAGCGTGAACTTTGCCAGTGAGCGATAAACATTTAGAAATTATTAATTTTTTTTACACAATTGATTTTTGACAGTTATTTTTCATAAGGCTGGGTTCAGCTGCGAGCACAAAATTGTCCAGTTTTCATCCAGAAAACTCAGACAATTTTTATCCGATTTTAGTCCATATTCCCATCTTAGTGCCCTTTTCTGATGTCCGTGTATCGTCTGTGGGCAAACCATTTTCATACATCGACATTAAAAGATGTACATGATCATAGTTTACTAGGTTACAGCAAAGAAACAGATGACTAGACCAGATGCATTGAGGTACACAGATATGGACGGATTGACATTTTTAATTTTCAAAACCTAGCAAAGTGTTGCAAGATAACATATAACAAATCTCATAAAAAAAATGTAATAGAGCAAACACAATGCGTTTTGACTGTCTAGGCTTCATCAGGTGTATATCAGATATCATATACCGTACTTTTTTACCCTGTGAGGATTCTCACAGGTTCTTGGACCGGCCAACATGTGACAG
This sequence comes from Ranitomeya variabilis, assembly GCF_051348905.1. NCBI lineage: Eukaryota > Metazoa > Chordata > Amphibia > Anura > Dendrobatidae > Ranitomeya > Ranitomeya variabilis. The sequence goes on along the minus strand of NC_135239.1, from coordinate 168,311,172 downwards.
CAAGTATGCAGTTTGCCTACTATCAGCCACATTCCGACTAGACATATCCGGTCTTACTTAATACACTTGAATTGAGCGAGGCAAGGCACATCTAGTCGGCATGTTACCAACTACTACATACTAGCAGTGACAACCCTGCCGCTGCCAGCACCGGAAAATCCTAACAGTGTAGAGTTTGCGTGATGTGAGGATTCACAAGTCTGCAGTCACATGGAGTGACTGAAGACTTGTAGCCTTAGGCTTTAACGGTTAACTCATTAGATGCTAACTACTTTAATCGCTAAAATCTCTGCAACAGAGCATTAAAAAACAAAGCAAACATTTTTTCCACTCTGCAGCCACTATTACATCATGTGTCTAGTTCAACATGAAAAATTTGTTGAAATGTCCTCTTTAGTGAACGTTCCAGAGGAGTATGATTCAGTAGTTGTAGTGTTGGGGGAGGGTCTGAAGTGACCCTTTGCGGTTGACCTAGTGATTTCCAAATTGATTCACAAGGCGTTGCCTGCAACTGAGAATGACCAGACAGAGACGTGTCTGTTTGGGAGGATCGAGCAGATCTCTAAGCCTCGTTTATTGTGTCGCACTTTCCATAATCTTAGCAAGTTATACTTCAACCAATAGTATAAAATCACGCTTGCAGCACTTAACCTATAAGAATACAGAAAAAACGGAAACTACATATATGGCCGTGTCTACGTGGCATAGAAAAAAACATTACAGCTTGTACGTCGAGGTCTCGTGGAACAATACACCCTCAGTCTCATATCTTATTCAGGCTAGAACAATCTGGCTTTCATAACAACTATGAACTTTTACCTAATTAAGTAACATAATTTATCTTATAAACAACAAGATGGAGTCGAAAAGTACAAAATGAAGCCCTTTAGTTTTGATCTTAGTTTAACCCTTCACAGTAGCATGGCAGCTGTCTCCCCAAATTTATTACTATCATATTCGGATCTTTGGCTATAGACCAGACTGGTTCTGCACAGAAAACCCAAAAGAAAGAACGAATTTAAGGGGGGAGCGGTAATTCACTCATAATTCACCCCAAACACACTGATGTTTTGCCTTGACGTGCAGTAACACTTTTTTTTTCTACAAATGATATCAATACAGATGGAACAAACGCCTTATTGAAATTTTGAAGAAAAAAATGCTGATACCTAACAAAAATAAAAAGTATAGTATTTTTATACCTTGTACTTAAATCTAATAAATTAAATTACCAAATGCATTTAGGATTTTTCCTTTAAGGATTGTATTTTTAATTACGTGGTATGACCTAACCTAACCCATCCAGTGAGTATTGTAATACATCTCAATATGTTATTAATGATGACAACCACAAATAAAATGTGTCCAAGGAAAGCAAAGGTAAAGTGGGTGCATAGGGATTAGGCTCTGGTGCCTGAGAAGGACTCTAAAGCCTCAGAAAAGAAGACTTCAATGTTGTAACAAGTGGAAACCTGTTGAAAACTTTTTATTCTGGATCCTAAATTTAAAGAGTAATAATCATTATATTTCTATTTCATAAATCAATAGTACACATGGCAATAGGAAGTCTTCATCATTCTCCCGATATTTCATTTTTTAAGTTCTGTATTCATTGAAAACAGATCGTCACATTACTGAGATAGTGTAGCTCTCATTTCATTAGAACGTTTTTGTCTTCTAGCTCCTCCCAATTCCTCGCTCCATAGAACTTCATGAGCACCAAGTGCCATCTAATCAATCAGTAATTGGAAAGTCTGTATTCACCACAGTAAATAGAGAATTTAAAGATTTTACCCATGAATCCTGGAGGAGAAAGCGTATTTCTCTGATAATATTTATGTAACAAAATTGCTTATTTTCATGTGTACTATTGATATGTGGAATAAAAATTTAAATGATGGTTATTCTTTAAAGCCTAGATGAACGAAAAAAAATTGAAGAGCTGGAGACTACAAATATGAGTTGTACACACAGTCAGAAATAACAAAAAAACCTCTTTTATCTGAAGCCACCACTCAATTTTCACGTGATTTAGAAGGACCTAAATGTTAAATCAGGAAGCTGAATGGATTTCTCATTACTGCTGTTTTACATAGGAACTGACAAGCACTTATGTGAGTGCAATGGAATGTGATAATCAGCAATCTGCATTCCATAGCTTATCCTCATGTAAATGTCTGTGGCTCGTAGCTCATCCATCCCCTTTCTGTTCCTTTAGACGTCTCTCATATCATATTCTTCATGACTTTTCTTTTCAGTCATTCAACTACAGTATGTATACAGAGAATAGGATGCATCAACATACGTATTTTTTTTATTACGCTTTGCTTATATAGCGCCGTCATATTCCATATCGCTTTACAGACATTATCATCACTGTCCCCAATGGAGCTCACAATCTAGATTTCCTATCAGTATGTCTTTTGAGTGTGGGAGGAAACTGGAGAACAAGGAGGAAATGCACACAAACACAGAGAGAACATACAATATACTGTATCTCTGTGTGTATATATATATATATATATATATATATATATATATATATATATATATATATATACACTAGCTATTGAACACGTTCTACGCCCGATGGCGAGCATTTATATTGGTATATGGTCTCCATCCTGGTATGTGGTGCTTCCATCCTGCGCCCTAATCTTGTTATGTGCTGCTACCATCCTGCGCCCCCATTCTGTCATGTGCTGCTCCCATTCTGTCATGTGCTGCTCCCATCCTGCGTCCCCATTCTGTCATGTGCTGCTCCCATTCTGAGCCCCCATTTTGTCATGTGCTGCTCCCATCCTGAGCCCCCATTCTGTCATGTGCTGCTCCCATCCTGCGCCCCCATTCTGTCATGTGCTGCTCCCATCCCGAGCCCCCATTCTGTCATGTGCTGCTCCCATCCTGCGCCCCCATTTTTTCATGTGCTGCACCCATCCTGCAATGTGCTGCTCCCATCCTGTCATGTGCTGCTTCCATCCTGCGCCCCGTTCTGTCATGTGCTGCACCCATCCTTTGCCCCCGATCTGTCATGTGCTGTTCCCATCCTGCGCCCCCTGTTATGATGACCTGGTGGTTAGGAGCACCCGGAATGACCTGATGGTTAAACTGACACAGGACCAGCTCTGGGAAGTGGGAGCTCTGCTGACCGCAATTCCTAATCCTATCACACACACACTAGAAATAGCTGTGGAGCGTACCTAACTCTGCCTAGACGCCTCTTCACAGCCTAAGAGCTAACTACCCCTAGAGATAGGAAATAAAGCCTACCTTGCCTCAGAGAAATTCCCCAAAGGAAAAGGCAGCCCCCCACGAATATTGACTGTGAGTTAAGATGAAGTCACAAACACAGAAATGAAACAGGTTTCAGCAAAGGAGGCCAGACTTACTAAACAGACTGAGGATAGAAAAGGTATCTTTGCGGTCAGCACAAAAAACTACAAAAAGACCACGCAGAGTGTGCAAAAAGACCCCCGCACCGACTCATGGTGCGGAGGTGCCACTCTGCATCCCAGAGCTTCCAACTAGCAAGGCAAAATCATGAAAGCAAGCTGGATTAGAAAACCATGAACAACAAATTAACTAGCAGGGACTTAGCTTCTGCTGGAGTAGACAGGTCACCAGAGAGATCCAAGAGAGAACTGAACCAGTACTAGAACATTGACAGCTGGCATCAAGTAACAATCTGAGTGGAGTTAAATAGAGCAGCCAGCCTAGGACTAAACGATGTCAGCTGAGGAAGGAACCTCAGAACCAGCAGCTCCACTCACAGCCACCAGAGGGAGTCCATGGACAGAACTCGCCGAAGTACCATTCATGACCACTGGAGGGAGTTCGAGAACAGAATTCACAACAGTACCACCCCTTGAGGAGGGGTCACCGAACCCTCACCAGAGCCCCCAGGCCAATCAGGACGAGCCAAATGAAAGGCACGAACTAGATCGGCAGCATGAACATCAGAGGCAACAATCCAGGAATTATCCTCCTGACCATAACCTTTCCACTTGACCAGGTACTGAAGTTTCCGTCTCGAAATACGAGAGTCAAAATCTTCTCCACCACATACTCCAACTCCCCCTCAACCAACACCGGGGCAGGAGGGTCAACGGAGGGAACCATAGGCGCCACATATCTCCGCAATAACGACCTATGGAACACATTATGGATGGCAAAAGAAGCTGGAAGGGCCAAATGAAATGACACAGGATTGAGAACTTCAGAAATCTTATAAGGACCAATGAAACAAGGCTTAAACTTAGGAGAGGAAACCTTCATAGGAACATAACGAGACGACAACCAAACTAAATCCCCAACACGAAGTCGGGGACCAACACAGCGACGGCGGTTAGCGAAACGTTGAGCCTTCTCCTGGGACAATGTCAAATTGTCCACTACGTGAGTCCAAATTTGCTGCAACCTGTCCACCACCGAATCCACACAAGGACAGTCCGAAGGCTCAACCTGCCCTGAAGAAAAATGAGGATGGAAACCAGAATTACAGAAAAAAGGCGAAACCAAAGTAGCCGAGCTGGCGCGATTATTAAGGGCGAACTCAGCCAAAGGTAAGAAGGACACCCAATCATCCTGATCAGCAGAAACAAAGCATCTCAGATATGTTTCCAAAGTCTGATTGGTTCGTTCGGTTTGGCCATTTGTCTGAGGATGGAAAGCCGAAGAAAAAGACAAATCAATGCCCATCTTAGCACAAAAGGACCGCCAAAACCTCGAAACAAACTGGGAACCTCTGTCCGAGACGATGTTCTCCGGAATGCCATGCAAACGAACCACATGCTGGAAAAATAATGGAACCAAATCAGAGGAGGAAGGCAATTTAGACAAGGGTACCAAATGGACCATCTTAGAAAAGCGATCACAAACCACCCAGATGACCGACATCCTCTGAGAGACAGGGAGATCTGAAATAAAATCCATGGAAATATGCGTCCAGGGCCTTTTCGGGACCGGCAAGGGCAAAAGCAACCCACTGGCACGAGAACAGCAGGGCTTAGCCCGAGCACAAGTCCCACAGGACTGCACAAAAGAACGCACATCCCGTGACAAAGAAGGCCACCAAAAGGATCTAGCCACCAGATCTCTGGTACCAAAGATTCCAGGATGACCAGCCAACACCGAACAATGAACCTCAGAGATAACTCTACTAGTCCATCTATCAGGGACAAACAATTTCTCCGCTGGACAACGGTCAGGTCTATCAGCCTGAAACTTCTGCAGCACCCGCCGCAAATCAGGGGAGATGGCAGACAAGATTACCCCCTCTTTGAGAATACCAGCCGGGTCAGGAACACCCAGAGAATCAGGCACAAAACTCCTAGAAAGGGCATCAGCCTTCACATTCTTAGAGCCTGGGAGGTATGAAACCACAAAATCGAAACGGGAGAAAAACAGCGACCATCGAGCCTGTCTAGGATTCAACCATTTGGCAGACTCGAGATAAGTCAGATTCTTGTGATCAGTTAAGACCACCACGCGATGCTTGGCTCCTTCAAGCCAATGTCGCCACTCCTCAAATGCCCACTTCATAGCCAACAACTCTCGATTGCCAACATCATAATTATGCTCAGCAGGCGAGAACTTTCTAGAAAAGAAAGCACATGGTTTCATCACCGAGCCATCAGAACTTCTTTGAGATAAAACAGCCCCTGCTCCAATCTCAGAAGCATCCACCTCAACCTGAAATGGGAGCGAAACATCTGGCTGACACAACACAGGGGCAGAAGAAAAACGACACTTCAACTCCTGAAAAGCCTCAACGGCCACAGAGGACCAATTGACCACATCAGCACCTTTCTTGGTCAAATCGGTCAACGGTTTAACAACACTAGAAAAATTAGCGATGAAGCGACGGTAAAAATTAGCAAAGCCCAGGAACTTCTGCAGGCTCTTCACAGATGTAGGCTGAGTCCAATCATAAATGGCCTGAACTTTAACAGGGTCCATCTCGATAGTAGAAGGGAAAAAAATGAAGCCCAAAAATGAAACCCTCTGAACTCCAAAGAGACATTTAGACCCCTTCACAAACAAGGAATTCGCACGAAGGACCTGAAACACCATTCTGACCTGCTTCACATGAGACTCCCAATCATCCGAAAAGACCAAAATATCATCCAAATATACAATCATGAATCTATCCAGGTACTTTCGGAAAATGTCATGCATAAAGGACTGAAACACAGATGGAGCATTAGAAAGCCCGAATGGCATCACCAAGTACTCAAAATGGCCCTCGGGCGTATTAAATGCTGTTTTCCATTCATCGCCCTGTTTAATACGCACAAGATTATACGCCCCTCGAAGATCTATCTTGGTGAACCAACTAGCCCCCTTAATCCGAGCAAACAAATCAGACAGTAGCGGCAAAGGGTACTGAAATTTGACCGTGATCTTATTGAGAAGGCGGTAATCAATACAAGGTCTCAGAGAACCATCCTTCTTGGCCACAAAAAAGAACCCTGCTCCCAACGGTGACGACGACGGGCGAATATGCCCTTTCTCCAAGGACTCCTTTATATAACTCCGCATAGCGGCGTGTTCTGGCACAGATAAATTGAACAGTCGGCCCTTAGGAAACTTACTACCAGGAATCAAATTAATAGCACAATCGCAATCCCTATGAGGAGGTAGGGCACTGGATTTAGGCTCATCAAATACATCCCGGTAATCCGACAAAAACTCAGGGACTTCAGAAGGAGTGGAAGACGAAATTGACAGCAATGGAACATCACCATGTACCCCTTGACAACCCCAGCTGGACACAGACATTGATTTCCAATCCAATACTGGATTATGGACCTGTAGCCATGGCAACCCCAAAACGACCACATCATGCAGATTATGCAACACCAAAAAGCGAATATCCTCCTGATGTGCAGGAGCCATGCACATGGTCAATTGAGTCCAGTAATGAGGCTTATTCTTGGCCAAAGGCGTAGCATCAATTCCTTTCAATGGAATAGGATACTGCAACGGCTCCAAGAAAAAACCACAGCGCCTGGCAAACTCTAAGTCCATCAAATTCAGGGCAGCGCCTGAATCCACAAATGCCGTAACAGAATAGGACGACAAAGAGCAAATCAGAGTAACGGACAAAAGAAATTTAGGCTGTACCGTACCAATGGTGGCAGACCTAGCGAACCGCTTAGTGCGCTTAGGACAATCAGAGATAGCATGAGTGGAGTCACCACAGTAAAAACACAGCCCTTTCTGACATCTGTGTTCCTGCCGTTCAGCTCTGGTCAAAGTCCTATCACATTGCATAGGCTCAGGCCTCTGCTCAGAGAGTACCGCCAAATGGTGCACAGCTTTGCGCTCACGCAAGCACCGATCGATCTGAATGGCCGAGGACATAGACTCATTCAGACCAGCAGGCGTGGGAAATCCCACCATAACATCCTTAAGGGCTTCAGAAAGACCCTTTCTGAACAATGCCGCCAGGGCACACTCATTCCACTGAGCAAGCACAGACCACTTTCTGAACTTCTGGCAATATACCTCCGCTTCATCCTGACCCTGACACAAAGCCAGCAAGATTTTCTCTGCCTGATCCACTGAATTTGGTTCATCATAAAGCAATCCAAGCACCAGAAAAAACGCATCTACATTACGCAATGCAGGATCTCCTGGCGCAAGGGAAAATGCCCAGTCTTGAGGGTCGCCACGCAACAAAGAAATAATGATTTTTACTTGCTGAATGGGGTCACCAGAGGAGCGGGGTTTCAAAGCAAGAAACAGTCTACAATTATTTTTGAAATTCAGGAATTTAGATCTATCCCCAGAAAACAAATCAGGAATTGGAATTCTAGGCTCTAACATCGGATTCTGAACTACAAAATCTTGAATGCTTTGTACCCTTGCAGTGAGATGATCCACACAAGAGGACAGACCTTGAATGTCCATATCTACACCTGTGTCCTGAACCACCCAGAGGTTAAGGGGAAAAGAAAGACAAATCACACTGCAGAGAAAAAAAAATGGTCTCAGAACTTCTCTTATCCCTCTATTGAGATGCATTAACACTTTGTGGGCCAGCTGTACTGTTATGATGACCTGGTGGTTAGGAGCACCCGGAATGACCTGATGGTTAAACTGACACAGGACCAGCTCTGGGAAGTGGGAGCTCTGCTGACCGCAATTCCTAATCCTATCACACACACACTAGAAATAGCTGTGGAGCGTACCTAACTCTGCCTAGATGCCTCTTCACAGCCTAAGAGCTAACTACCCCTAGAGATAGGAAATAAAGCCTACCTTGCCTCAGAGAAATTCCCCAAAGGAAAAGGCAGCCCCCCACGAATATTGACTGTGAGTTAAGATGAAGTCACAAATACAGAAATGAAACAGGTTTCAGCAAAGGAGGCCAGACTTACTAAACAGACTGAGGATAGAAAAGGTATCTTTGCGGTCAGCACAAAAAACTACAAAAAGACCACGCAGAGTGTGCAAAAAGACCCCCGCACCGACTCACGGTGCGGAGGTGCCACTCTGCATCCCAGAGCTTCCAACTAGCAAGGCAAAATCATGAAAGCAAGCTGGATTAGAAAACCATGAACAACAAATTAACTAGCAGGGACTTAGCTTCTGCTGGAGTAGACAGGTCACCAGGTCACTAGAACATTGACAGCTGGCATCAAGTAACAATCTGAGTGGAGTTAAATAGAGCAGCCAGCCTAGGACTAACGATGTCAGCTGAGGAAGGAACCTCAGAACCAGCAGCTCCACTCACAGCCACCAGAGGGAGTCCATGGACAGAACTCGCCTAAGTACCATTCATGACCACAGGAGGGAGTTCGAGAACAGAATTCACAACAGCCCCCATTCTGTCATGTGCTGCTCTCATCCTGCACCCCAATCCAGTCATATGCTCCCATCCTGCGTCCCCATTCTGTCATGTGCTGCTCCCATCCTGAGCCCCCATACTGTCATGTGCTGCTCCCATCCTGCGCCTCACGTTCTGTCATGTGCTGCTCCCATCCTGCGCCCCCATGCTGTCATGTGCTGTTCCCATCCTGCGCCCCATTCTGTCATGTGTTGCTCCCTTCCTGCGCCCCATTCTGTCATGTGTTGCTCCCTTCCTGCGCCCTCATTCTGTCATGTGCTGCACCCATCCTGCACCTCTATTCTGTAATGTGCTGCTCCCATCCTGCACCCCTATCCTGTCATGTGCTGCTCCCATCCTGCACCCCTATCCTGTCATGTGGTGCTCCCATCCTGCGCCCCCGTTCTGTAATGTGCTGTTCCTATCCATATGCCCTGTATGCTGCTCCATAAAAGTTGATGGCCCCCATAAGATGCTCCATCATATATTCCCCGTATGCTGCTCCATAAAAGTTGATGACCCCCATAAGATGCTCCATAGTATTATATGCCCCGTATGCTGCTGCGATATAAAAAAAAAGACATACACACCTATCGTCGCTGGGCGCCGAGTGTCGGGGGCCTGAGCAGGCGGGGACGCTGGCGTGCTATGGGAGTCAGGTGCTGGTATCGTCACTGGTTCAGGCCCCTGGCACTTGCTATATTCACCTGTCCCCCTATCCACCGCTGCGCGCCATTCCTTCTTCCGGGTCCTCTGGCTGTGACTGTTCAGTCAGAGGGTGGCGCCGAAGCACACTTATCGCATCATCGCACCCTCTGACCTGAACGTCACAGGCAGAGAACACGAAAGACGGCGGCGGGCAGCGGTGGAATGGGGACAGGTGAATATAGCATACTAACCCTCCTGGCACGTCCCTGCTTCTCCGTCGGAGATCGCGGTATGTGTTCAGTGCTTACGCATACCGCGATCTCCTCTGGGCTGCGTCACTCTGTGGGGTCCAGACTGTGCAGTCTATAAAGTGGTGGGACAGAGTGACGCTCCCAGCGTTATATTATAGATACAGGGTGGTCCAAAAGTAGGTGGACAGAAAATAATAGCATTTATTTTGATTTATTATTATTATTTATTTTGAATTTTTATTCTGTTAAACCAGAGAGTTATGTGACACAAAATAGTAAATAAATAATATTTCCCACATGTCTACTTTACATCAGCAAAATATTGGAAACAAAAATTTTTTTGTTAGGAAGTTATAAGGGTTAAAAGTTGACCAGCGATTTCTCATTTTTACAACAAAATTTACAAAACCATTTTTTTTAGGGACCATCTCACATTTGAAGTGACTTTGAGGGGTCTATATGGCTGAAAATACCCAAAAGTGACACCATTCTAAAAACTACACTCTTTAAAGTGCTCAAAACCACATTCAAGAAGTTTATTAACCTTTCAGGTGTTTCAGAGCATCAGAAGCAACATGGAAGAAAAAAAATGAACATTTAAATTTTTAGTCACAAAAATGATCTTTTAGCAACAATTTTTTTATTTTCACAAGTGTAAAAGGAGAAGTGGACCACAAAAGTTGTAGTTCAATTTGTCCTTAGTACGCTTAAACCTCTTTTGTGGGGGTAAACCACTGTTTGGGCACATGTCGGCGCTCGGAAGAGAAGTAGTGACGTTTTGGAATGCAGACTTTGATGGAATGATCTGCAGGCGTTATGTTACGTTTGCAAATCCCCTGATGTACCCAAACAGTAGAAACACCCCACAAATCACCCCATTTTGGAAACTAAATCCCCCAAGAAACTTATCTAGATGTGTGGTGAGAGCTTTGAACCCCCCAAACCATGTTTGATAAATCTCCCCCTTGATAACCCTATTACACATACTGTCCACCTACTTTTGGACCACCCTGTATATATATATATATATATATATATATATATATATATATATATATATATACACACTATTTACAAACATTAAAGTAGATCAATAGTTTGGAAAGCTACCACCTGACTAAGCTGTCATCTATACCATATGGTGCCAAATAATCATGGTTTTAGAGGAAGCGCCTAGCAATAATTATAGATAGAACTGCCATTGAATCCAGTATTACTGTACACAAACTAGTATTACAGAGCTAGAAAAATAAAAAGGTATTAATGGAGAGCTGCAGGTTGTACACATTATCTGAATAAACCTGTAAATTTCTATAATAAAACCAAATCAGAAGAACTGTGCTTGGTAAATGGTTTAATTAGATAAATTATAACCCATGCAATAGCAGTACGGGGAGGTTAGTGATAAAACACAATAATCTTAATTATACCATGGAGTTATTCCGATGTTTAGAATACAGAGTTATAGTGCAAATGATTTAATTTAAATAGGATTAGTCACTGTGCTATCTTACTATCTGAAGCTGGAATTCTACATGCAGTCAAGATGTTTCCGATGGTCACCTCCTGCTAATGTGGCATCAAATGGCCTCAACTCATTGTTATATCCATCACTATGAACTATGTGACCTCACATATCAGGTCATTTATCTGCACTGTTCTCTAATTCTCACCTTCTCTCTGTGTGCGGGATCATGTTTCTCATGCTGGGCAGCAAGGTCTAGAGCATAGGGGAACAGTATAGCAATGTGTCTTTAGCAGATCTGTCTTCTGTGTGATTAATTATACCTCTACCTTATAACTTGTAATTTTGAGGCTTACTGGCAGCTGCAAGTAGAGTCAATGTATGTGAGAAGGTAGATTAATCATAGGAACTGTAGTTCCTCACATTGACAATCCCAAACACTATATGCCTTTTTTCTTTATCTTTTTTTCTTAACCGTCTTAAGTTACAATTTGTTAAGCCTTAGGATTTGTTCAAACTCTGCATTTTTGTATCCTTTTTCCAGCAGCCAAAGCCTGCTTTCTTGGTAATAAAAATGCTGCTCTCAAAATGCCCATTTTTCAGCGTTTTTGCATTTTTGGTGTGTCGATTACTTATGTGAGTTTTAAAAAGATAAAGAGGTCTGGCACTCATGTGAATGTCAGAACTTTGTCTTTCTACTTGTATCTCCTTCACGAGCACCACGCCGAAACACAGAGTGCCGAACATTTTGCCCTTTTCTTAATTGCGTGACTTGTCTACAGTACATGCTTAAAACAGTTAATTTTATTCACAAAAACTGCTACAAATATGCCAAGTTACATTCCTGCAGGGTGTTTGCACTTTCTCATTACTTTCTATGGGTGAAAAAACCCTGTAAAAATGCTGAAAGAACTTTGGTCAGTAACATAAAAACAAGTGTATGCAAGTGATTTCTGAAATCTCAGTTTTGCTGGCAGTGTAAAACGCAACTTTTCATTTGCATAAGAAACACGGCAACAAAATTGTATAAAAAATGCAACTTGCGAACATAGCCTTACTTTTCGAATTTTCTGCTGACATGGTCCTGCAATGGCTCTTTTGGGTGGGAAAAGTTGCATTTTTTTCACATCTTCATTTTGGGGTATATATATTATGTTGAAAAAATGTTCTAAAACTTTTTTTTAGGGTAAAATAAAAGAAAACCTGCAATTTTTTTTATACTGTCAAATTCATTTTACTCTGCAGATTCATTCGATTATCATCATAACAATATTAGATGTCTTTTTATTTTACTATTTGAAAAAAAAGATTTGTTTTTGTGTCTCCATATACTGGGAGCCACAGCTCTTTTTTATTTTTATTTTTATTGACAATTCTGTTTGACGACTTCTCATTTGCAAGAGGAGTTGTTGATTTTTCCTGTATCCCATATTACATCGTTGTACATATGATATATTAATAACTTATTTCATTTTTTAAGGCAAAATAAACAATAAACATCTATTCCATTATTGTGTTTTTTAACAGCATTCACTATGTAATACTAATGATGTCTCACCACCACCCGAGCTGCCGCCTCACCACCACCCGAGCTGCCGCCTCACCACTACCCGAGCTGCCACCTCACCACCACCCGAGCTGCCGCCTCACCACCACCAGAGCTTCCGCACCCCCGATCTTCTGTCTCTTCCCCATTATCCCATAGAATGTAAGTCCGTCAGGACAGGGTCCTCTCCCCTCTGTACCAGTCTGTCATTGTAAATTTGTTTAATGTTAACAATGTCTCTAACTCTGTATGTAACCCCTTTCTCATGTACAGCACCATGGAATTAATGGTGCTATATAAATAAATAATAATAATAATGTAACTTTGTTCTGTTGGTTAATAAAATTACAGTGATTCCAAATTTATATAGTTTCTGTGACACTAGTCACTACTCACAGACAAGCTGTGAGGGTGGGTAGTTAAGAGGTATGGGGTCAAACCAAGAGGGATTGTTATAAACAAAGGGAAAAGGCAAAGGCATAGTCAGTCCAAGGTCAGAATTCCGGGAAGGAAGCATATCAAGACAAAAGGACAAGGCAAACGGATGGTCAAAAGCGAGGTCAAAGGTCTGGCAGCAAAGATCACATACAGGAACACAAATAACAGAGCAAGGACAACTGGCACTACTTGGAGGAACAGAGACAGATAAATAGCAGGTAATCACTCGAATAGCAGACACATGGAGGAAGCCCTGGAACATCCCAGCCCTCATTGGATGTCTGAACTGTCACTCAACATACTGACAGCTCAGCACACCCTTGTCCTATATTGGACGGCTGAACTGTCACTCACTGTTTCCAACAGGAACAGAATAGCCGGTCTCAGGAGCGCAAAAGTAGAACACAGACACCTGTTAGGGTAAAACCACTTATTCTGTTCCTGTTGTAAGTTTTTCTCCCCCCGTTGTGGGGTATCCGGCTGGAGCTGCGGGGACCTGCGCACTTATTTCCTCCTCATTGGGACAGCCGCTAGCGCTCCTTCTACAAACCGCCATTTGTTGTTCTACACTCACTGTTTCCAGACACACCTATAGGCGAAATCGTCACACTCTCCTATATTTTACTATATATGCATAATTACATATCTTTTATATATATACAGTATATATGAATTTTTAAATAATATTTTATTACATTATTGGGAAGCTCAATGACTAAAAACATCAATTTTGAACCAATTCTGTATAATATTTTAACTTTTTTAATTTATTTTTTTTCCAATAATAAGGAACTGAAAAAGAAAATGGGTTGATTCTTTTTTTGACCCTTCTTGATTTTTGCAAATCCTTTTTTGAAATGTTATCTTTTAGGCCTCAGTAGGGGACCTGAATGTCTGATCCTCTGATCGCTGACATTATTCGTTGCCAAGCTTCTGTATTGCAGTATTATTTGCCTTTCAATAGAAAACTGCCAGAGACCTCTTGGGTGACCAAAGAAGCCTCTTCATCAAACCACCTGCCATGGTCATTATTAACTCTGGCATTCAAGGGATTCCCCATTAAGGACATAGGCACATTTTTCCATCAATATAGAGCTTGTTTTTATGCAAGAAGTTGTAGCTTTGAATGAAATGTTTCATTTTACCATAAAATGAATTGAAAATTGTTGAAATAAAATCAAAGTGTGGTGAAATGATTAAAACAAAACACAATTCTGCCATAGTTTTCATGTTGTTGTTTTTCCAGCATTCATTTTGTATTAAAAAAAATACCTGGTAACACAATTCTTCAAGCCAGTATGATTATGGCTATATCAATCTTATATTTTTTTTTATTATTTCATTGGCTTAAGAAATTCTGTAGTTTGTAAAAAAAAATTAAGAGAGCTGGGCATATTGTTGATTTGAAATATGCCCCCACAGGTCAGTTTATGCTGTGTAAGAAAATAGAAACGATGTGGGCATGAGATTTCTATAAGGCTACGTTCCCAGAATGAGTTTTTAGTGAGTGTTTTACATTGCATATCTTCAATAAAAAAGCAAATAACCTATTTTGCTTAATGAATGCACAAATGGTGCAGAAAATCGGTAACATCAAAAACTCACCAAAAGCTCATCGTGGGAAACCTAGTCTAAAGCAGTAAAAATGTGTAGCTTCAAAAAAATGTTCATTGTGAGAATTTAGTCTAACTTTGTTTTTTGATGTAGAAAATGAGGGAGCATGGGGTGATTAAAACATTTTTTGTTGACAAATCTGCATGAGAAAACACTTCTGAAACAGGTGAAATGTGCTTCACTTGTAAAAAAAAAAAATTAAAAATGCAAATTCATTAAAAGACCATGGCAAGACAGTACGGTTTTTTTCAGATGCGGGAATTAATTCAGTTTGCACCTCACCTCATCCTTAGTGTCTATATGTATATATCTCTCTGGCCATGTTCACACACAGAAAAAATAATGTAGTTTTTATAGCTATAAAATTTGTGCAGAAAATCTGCAGTTAACAATATTAAAGTGGAGGTGATTTCATGGAAACTCATGCCCACTGTTTTGAACTGTGCATTTTTGGTGTGTTTGTTTGTCCCTAATGGGCTTCTATGGGGATCCTGGAAAAATGCAACTGCTTGAACATGACCTAAGCTAACCGGCCAAATAAAACATAAGGGTTTGGTGAAGTTAGGGGAAGTGTACTGACTGCTTGAACATGACCTAAGCTAACCGGCCAAATAAAACATAAGGGTTTGGTGAAGTTAGAGGAAGTGTACTGAAATTGCAACAAATGACCACAGCTTCCACAATCGGACTTTTAAGCAAATTCCCTTTTGATAAACTTACTTAAAATAGTAGGTACAGGAAGGATGGGAGGGGGATACTCACATTGGGCTGGCCATTCCTACCCTGGTAAGTGTCAACACCGATACTGTCACTCTCTTTTTTCCGTCTATCTATTTATCTATCTATCATCTATCTATATCTACCTATATCTCACATCTATTAATTTATTTCAGTTCTTCAATACAAAAAGTGAAACTCACATATTATATAGAGTCAGAATACTGTAAACAGAGTGATCTATTTCAAGTGTTTATTTCTGTTGATGTTGATGATTATGCCTTACAGCAAATGAAAACTCAAAAGTTATTATCTCAGTAAATTAGAATAATTAACAAAAAACACCTGCAAAGGCTTCCTAAGTGTTTAAAAATATCCCTTAGTCTGTTTCAGTAGGCTCAACAATCATGGGGAAGACTGCTGACTTGACAGATGTCCAGAAGGCAGTCATTGGCATACTCCACAAAGAGGGTAAGCCACAAAACGTCATTGCTAAAGAAGCTGGCTGTTCACAATGTGCTGTATCCAAGCATATTAATGGAAAGTTGAGTGTAAGGAAAAAGTGTGGTAAAAAAAAGGAGCACAAGCAACTGGGATGCTAGAAAGGATTGTTAAGAAAAGGACATTAAAAAATTCACAATGAGAGGACTGCTGTTGGAATCATCGCTTCAAGGGCCACCAAACATAGACGTATCCAGGACATGGGCTGTTGTGAATTCTGCTCTTGGGCTCCCTCCGGTGGTTGCTAGTGGTAGTGCAGTGGTCTCTGGATTGTAAGCTGGGCAGGTGTTTCTGCTTATTGCAGTTCTATTAGGTATTTAGGTTTGTAGGATCCATCAATCCCTGCCAGTTGTCCATTGTATCTTGGAGGGATTGCATCTCTGTCTGGCTCCACTTGCCCTGCAGTCATTTCAGCTAAGATAAGTGTCTGGTTTTGTTCTCTGTAGCACGCATGCAGTGTGCTTTTATGTGCAGTGCTATCTAATGTGTTTTTGTCCAGCTTAGACTTGTTTGGATTTTTCTGTCTTGCTGGATTCTTTGGAGATGCAGATATACATCCTATGTCTTTAGTAAGATGTAGTAGATAGTATATTCTGCTGTGGATTTTTCTAGAGTTTTAGTACTAACCGCTTAGTACTCTGTCCTATCCTTTTCTATTTTAGCTAGTAGTGCCTCTTTTGCTAAACTCTGTCCTTTCTGCCTGTGTACGTATTTCCTCTTAAACTCACAGTCAATATTTGTGGGGGGCTGCCTATCCTTTGGGGCTCTGCTCTGAGGCAAGATAGGATTTCCCATTTCCTTCTTTAGGGGTATTTAGTCCTCCGGCTGTGTCGAGGTGTCTAGGCCATGTTAGGTACATCCCACGGCTACTTCTAGTTGCGTTGTCAGTATTAGGATTGCGGTCAGTACAGGTACCACCAACTCCAGAGATAGTCACATGTGGCTCCAGGGTCACCGGATCATAACAGTACAACTGGCCAACAATGAGTTAAATGCATCTCAGAAGAACGGAAGAAAAGTGCTGAGCCATTTTTTTTTCTGTAGTCTGTTTTGTCTTTCCTTCCCTCTTTACCTCTGGGTGACTGAAGAGCTGTGTGTTGGCATGGATGTTTGGGAATTGGCTTCTCGTGTGGACCAGCTGGCTGCTAGGGTACAGGGTATTTCCGATTATATTGTTCAGACTCCGGTTTTAGAGCCTAGGATTCCTACTCCTGATTTATTTTTTGGGGACAGGTCTAAATTTTTGAGTTTCAAAAATAACTGTAAACTGTTTTTTGCTCTGAAACCTCGTTCTTCTGGTGATCCCATACAGCAGGTAAAAATTGTCATCTCCCTGCTGCGTGGCGATCCTCAGGATTGGGCATTTTCCCTGGAATCTGGGAATCCTGCCTTGTTAAATGTAGAAGCTTTCTTTCAGGCTCTAGGGTTATTGTATGATGAACCAAATTCTGTGGATCATGCTGAGAAGACCTTGTTGGCCCTGTTTCAGGGTCAAGAAGCGGCAGAATCGTACTGTCAGAAATTTAGAAAATGGTCTGTGCTGACTAAGTGGAATGAGGATGCTTTGGCGGCAATTTTCAGAAAGGGTCTTTCTGAATCTGTTAAAAATGTTATGGTGGGGTTCCCCACGCCTATTGGTCTGAGCGATTCTATGTCTCTGGCCATTCAGATTGATCGGCGCCTGCGTGAGCGCAGGGTTGTGCACGCTGTGGCGTTGTCCTCAGAGCAGACACCTGAGCCTATGCAGTGAGATAGGATTCTGTCTGGAGCGGAACAGCGGGGATTCAGACGTCAGAATGGGTTGTGTTTTTACTGTGGTGATGCTTCTCATGTCATTTCGGTCTGCCCTAAGCATACTAAGAGGATCGCTAACTCAGTTACCATTGGTACCGTACAACCTAAATTTCTGATATCTGTGACATTGTCGTCATTTTCTGTCATGGCGTTTGTAGATTCTGGCGCCGCTTTGAACTTAATGGACTTTGAATTTGCTAGACGTTGTGGTTTCCCTTTGCAGTCTTTGGAGAACCCTATTCCTTTAAGGGGCATTGATGCTACACCTTTGGCTAACAATAAACCCCAGTTTTGGACACAGGTGACCATGTGCATGGCGCCAGCCCATCGGGAGGATTGTCGCTTTCTGGTGTTGCATAATTTGCATGATGCTATTGTGCTGGGTTTTCCATGGTTGCAGGTACATAATCCGGTATTGGATTGGAAATCTATGTCTGTGACTAGTTGGGGTTGTCAGGGAGTTCATGGTGACGTTCCTTTGATGTCAATCTCCTCATCCTCCTCTTCTGAAATTCCAGAGTTTTTATCTGATTTTCAGGATGTGTTCGATGAGCCCAAGTCCAGTTCCCTTCCACCACATAGGGACTGTGATTGTGTTATTGACTTGATTCCAGGTTGTAAGTTTCCTAAGGGCTGACTTTTCAATCTGTCTGTACCTGAACATACCGCCATGCGGAGTTATATTAAGGAGTCTTTGGAGAAAGGGCATATTCGGCCATCTTCTTCACCATTGGGAGCGGGATTTTTTTTTGTTGCCATGAAGGATGACTCATTGAGACCCTGTATTGATTATCGCCTCTTGAATAAGATTACGGTCAAATTTCAATACCCTTTGCCTTTGCTTTCTGATTTGTTTGCTAGGATTAAGGGGGCTAGTTGGTTTACTAAGATTGACCTTCGAGGGGCATATAATCTTATTCGTATTAAGCCGGGTGACGAATGGAAAACTGCGTTTAATACGCCCGAGGGCCATTTTGAATACCTTGTGATGCCTTTCGGGCTCTCTAATGCTCCATCTGTTTTTCAGTCCTTCATGCATGATATCTTCCGGAATTATCTTGATAAATTCATGATTCTATATTTGGATGACATTTTGATTTTTTCCGATGATTGGGAGTCTCATGTAAAACAGGTCAGGATGGTGTTTCAGATCCTTCGTGATAATGCTTTATTTGTGAAGGGGTCTAAGTGTCTCTTTGGGGTGCAGAAGGTTTCTTTTTTGGGCTTTATTTTTTCTCCCTCATCTATAGAGATGGATCCAGTTAAGGTTCAGGCCATTCATGATTGGATTCAGCCCACGTCCGTGAAGAGTCTTCAGAAATTTTTGGGCTTTGCTAATTTTTATCGCCATTTCATTGCTAACTTCTCCAGTGTGGTTAAACCCCTGACTGATTTGACGAAAAAGGGCGCTGATGTGATGAATTGGTCCTCTGCGGCTGTCTCTGCCTTTCAGGAGCTTAAACGCCGATTTACTTCTGCCCCGGTGTTGCGTCAGCCAGATGTTTCTCTTCCATTTCAGGTTGAGGTTGACGCTTCTGAAATTGGGGCAGGGGCCGTTTTGTCTCAGAGGAATTCTGATGGTTCCTTGACGAGGCCATGTGCCTTCTTTTCCCAAAAATTTTCGCCTGCGGAACGTAATTATGATGTCGGCAATCGGGAATTGTTGGCTATGAAGTGGGCGTTCAAGGAATGGCGACATTGGCTTGAGGGAGCTAAGCACCGTGTTGTGGTCTTGACCGATCATAAAAATCTGATTTACCTCGAGTCTGCCAAGCGGCTGAATCCTAGACAGGCTCGATGGTCTTTGTTTTTCTCCCGTTTTGATTTCGTGGTCTCGTATCTTCCGGGTTCTAAGAATATTAAGGCTGATGCCCTCTCTAGGAGCTTTTTGCCTGATTCTCCGGAGGTCCTTGAACCGGTCGGCATTCTAAAGGAAGGGGTGGTTCTTGCGACGGGTTCTTCAGGAATTTCAGGCTGACAAACCTGACCGCTGTCCTGTGGGGAAACTGTTCGTTCCTGATAAATGGACTAGTAGAGTGATTTCGGAGGTTCACTGTTCTGTGTTGGCTGGTCATCCTGGTATTTTTGGTACCAGAGATTTGGTTGGTAGGTCTTTTTGGTGGCCTTCTTTGTCACGGGATGTGCGTTCTTTTGTGCAGTCCTCTGGGACTTGTGTGCGGGCTAAGCCTTGTTGTTCCCGCGCTAGTGGGTTGCTTTTGCCTTTGCCGGTCCCTGAGAGGCCTTGGACGCATATTTCTATGGATTTTATTTCAGACCTTCCGGTTTCCCAGAAGATGTCGGTTATCTGGGTGGTTTGTGACCGGTTTTCTAAGATGGTTCATTTGGTTCCTTTGCCTAAGTTGCCTTCCTCTTCTGATTTGGTTCCTTTGTTTTTTCAGCATGTGGTTCTTTTGCATGGTATTCCGGAGAATATTGTGTCCGACAGAGGTTCCCAGTTTGTTTCTAGGTTTTGGCGAGCCTTTTGTACTAGGCTGGGCATTTATTTGTCTTTTTCTTCCGCATTTCATCCTCAGACAAATGGCCAAACCGAGCGAACGAATCAGACTTTGGAAACTTATTTGAGATGCTTCGTGTCTGCTGATCAGGATGATTGGGTGGCTTTCTTGCCATTGGTCGAGTTTGCCCTTAATAATCGGGCTAGTTCGGCTACCTTGGTTTTGCCCTTCTTTTGTAATTTTGGTTTTCATCCTCGTTTTTCTTCAGGGCAGGTTGAGCCTTCTGATTGTCCTGGTGTGGATTCTGTGGTGGACAGGTTGCAGCAAATTTGGGCTCATGTGGTGGACAATTTGGTGTTGTCTCAGGAGGAGGCACAACATTTTGCTAATCGTCGTCGGCGTGTTGGTTCCCGGCTTCGGGTTGGGGACTTGGTTTGGTTGTCTTCCTGTCATGTTCCTATGAAGGTTTCTTCCCCTAAGTTTAAGCCTCGGTTTATTGGTCCTTATAGGATTTCTGAGATTATCAATCCGGTTTCTTTTCGTTTGGCCCTTCCAGCATCTTTTGCCATCCATAATGTTTTCCATAGATCTTTATTGCGGAAATATGTGACGCCCGTTCTTCCCTCTGTTGATCCTCCGGCTCCTGTGTTGGTTGATGGGGAGTTGGAGTATGTGGTTGAGAAGATTTTGGATTCTCGTTTTTCGAGACGGAAACTTCAGTACCTTGTCAAATGGAAGGGTTACGGCCAGGAGGATAATTCTTAGGTTTTTGCCTCTGATGTCCATGCTACTGATTTGGTTCGGGTCTTTCACCTGGCTCGTCATGATCGGCCTGGGGGCTCTGGTGAGGGTTCGGTGACCCCTCTTCAAGGGGGGGTACTGTTGTGAATTCTGCTCTTGGGCTCCCTCCGGTGGTTGCTAGTGGTAGTGCAGTGGTCTCTGGATTGTAAGCTGGGCAGGTGTTTCTGCTTATTGCAGTTCTATTAGGTATTTAGGTTTGTAGGATCCATCAATCCCTGCCAGTTGTCCATTGTATCTTGGAGGGATTGCCTCTCTGTCTGGCTCCACTTGCCCTGCAGTCATTTCAGCTAAGATAAGTGTCTGGTTTTGTTCTCTGTAGCACGCATGCAGTGTTAGACTTGTTTGGATTTTTCTGTCTTGCTGGATTCTTTGGAGATGCAGATATACATCCTATGTCTTTAGTAAGATGTAGTAGATAGTATATTCTGCTGTGGATTTTTCTAGAGTTTTAATACTGACCGCTTAGTACTCTGTCCTATCCTTTTCTATTTTAGCTAGTAGTGCCTCTTTTGCTAAACTCTGTCCTTTCTGCCTGTGTACGTATTTCCTCTTAAACTCACAGTCAATATTTGTGGGGGACTGCCTATCCTTTGGGGCTCTGCTCTGAGGCAAGATAGGATTTCCCATTTCCTTCTTTAGGGGTATTTAGTCCTCCGGCTGTGTCGAGGTGTCTAGGCCATGTTAGGTACATCCCACGGCTACTTCTAGTTGCGGTGTCAGTATTAGGATTGCGGTCAGTACAGGTACCACCAACTCCAGAGATAGTCACATGCGGCTCCAGGGTCACTGGATTATAACAATGGGCTACAAGTGTCGCATACCTTGTGTCAAGCCACTCATCACCAGTAGACAACACCACTGTTGCTCAGTGGTCCAAGGTGTTGTTTTCAGATGAAAGTAAATTTTGCATTTAAAGTGGAATTCAAGGTCTCAGAGTCTGTAGGAAGAGTGGAGAGGCCACAATCCAAGCTGCTTGAGGTCTAGTGTGAAGTTTCCACAATCAGTGATGGTTTGGGGAGCCATGTCATCTTTTGGTGTAGTTCCACTGTGCTTTATCAAGACCAAAGTCAGCGCAGCCATCTACCAGGAAATTTTAGAGCCCTTCTTGCCTCCCTCTACCGACAAGCTATTTGGAGACAGAAATTTCATTCTCCAGCAGGACTTGGCCCCTGTTCACAATGCTAAAAGTACCAATACCTCATCTAAAAACAACAGTATCACTGTGCTTGATTGGCCAGCAAATTCGCCTGACCTTAACCCCATAGAGAATCTATGGGGTATTGTCAACAGGAAGATGAGAGACCAGACCCAACAGTGCAGACGAGCTGAAGGCTGCTATCAAAGCAACCTGGGCTTCCATAACACCTCAGCAGTGCCACAGGCTGATCGCCTCCATGCCATGCCACATTGATGCAGTAATTGATGCAAAAGGTGACCCGTCCAAGTATTGAGCGCATTTGCTGAACATACATTTCAGTAGGCCAACATTTTGGATTTTAAAATCATTTTTCAAGCTGGTGTTATAAAGTATTCTAATTTACTGAGATAATGACTTTTGGGTTTTTATTGGCTGTAAGCCATAATCATCAACATTAACTGAAATAAACACTTGAAATAGATCACTCTGTCTGTAATAACTCTATATAATATATGAGTTTCACTTTATGTATCGAAGAACTGAAATAAATTCACTTTTTGATGATAATCTAATTTTGTGAGAAGTACCTGTCTATATCTATCTATCTATCTATCTATCTATCTATCTATCTATCTATCTATCTATCTATCTATCTATCTATCTATCCCATAGCTATCTATCTACCTCTCACCTAACAAAAATATTCATCCTTTCTCTCTTCTGGTATCTTTCCCTCCTCACTTAAGCATGCCATCATACATCCATTACTTAAAAAACATCCCTCGACCATAATTGTGATGCTAATGATAGTCCTGTCTCTAATCTTCCCTTCATCTCTAAACTTCTCGAACGCCTGGTCCACTCACGTCTTATCCGCTATCTCTCAGAGAACTCTCTTCTTGACTCTCTTCAATCTGGTTTCCACTCTTTATACTCTACTGAAACCGCCCTCATTAAAGTCTCTAATGATTTACTAACAGCTAAATCTAATGATTACTACTCCATGCTAATTCTCTTGGATCTCTCTGCAGCATTCGATACTGTGGATCATCAGCTCCTACTCACTATGCTACACTCCATCAGCCTCAAGGACACCGTTCTCTCCTGGTTCTCCTCCTATCTCTCTGATTTCTCTTTCACTGTATCTTTTGCTGGTTCCTCCTCCTCTCATCTTCCCCTTACTGCTGGGGTTACTCAAGGATCAGTCCTAGGCTCCCTCCTTTTCTCTTTGTATACTGCCCCATTGGACAAACAATCAGTAGATTCGGTTTCCAATACAATCTCTATGCTGACGACACCCAATTATATACTTCTGCTCCTGATATCACGCCTGCCTTTCTAGAAAACACCAGTGATTGTCTTACCGCTGTCTCTAACATCATGTCCTCCCTCTAACTGAAACTGAACCTGTCAAAACTGAACTCTTCGTGTTCTCTCCCTCTACTAACCTACCTTTGCCCGACATTGCCATTTCCGTGTGTGGTTCCACCATTACTCCCAAGCACTCCATGGCTCAGCACCACCCTACATCTCCTCTCTGGTCTCAGTCTACCACCCTACCTGTGCTCTCTGTTCTGCTAATGACCTCAGGTTAGCATCCTCAATAATCAGAACTTCCCACTCCAGTCTCCAAGACTTTTCATGTGCCGCGCCAATTCCCAGGTTAATACGATTAATTCCCAATCCCCACAGCTTTAAGCGTGAACTAAAAATGCATTTGTTCAGACTTGCCTACCCCCTCAACGCATTAACCTAACTGTCCCTGTGTGGCCCATTCAAAAAACTTAAACCATAATCAGGTTCCTCGCAACTTGTTCTCATACACTTTATACAGTTAATAGCCCTCTGTGTCTGTACTGTTACATACTTAGGCTGATAACCGGTTCATGCAGCTTTACATGAACACCCGAGCCTTACACTATGGCTGGTCCGAACAACAAAAGCAATTGTTACCATCCACCTCTCGTGTCTCCCCTTTCTCCTCATAGTTTGTAAGCTTGCGAGCAGGGCCCTCATTCCTACTGGTATCTGTTTTGATCTGTGTTTATTGTTATTCTCTAATGTCTATTGTCTGTACAAATCCCCTCTATAATGTAAAGCGCTGCGGAATATGTTGGCACTATATAAATAAAATTATTATTATGTCAAAAATATCTATCATCTCTCTATCTATATCTCATATCTATCTATATCATATCGGTCTCATAGCTATCTATCTATCTCATATCTATCTATTATCTATCTATATCTCATATACATCCATCCGTCTTTGATCACCAATGTGACATCTCCTGCAGTGCGTCCAGACTTGTATCAGATAATGGAGATAATTTGTACTGTACATGTTTGAAAGGAAACTCTGGTTAATGCCAGAGATGCAGGTGTCTGATTACTTTACTTAGTGTAAAATTCCATCAATCTGAAAATGACAAGATCTTACATTTAGTTCTTCAAAAAAAGGTAATAAACAGTTCAAGTAAATGAAGGACAACCGTCACATCCTTCTATTTTCCAGTGAATGTTCCAATTCGAGTCTTACCAGACCATTACTTCTACACATATTGGGCTGCAGTTTATTGTGGTCCCTCAGGTGTGTGCAACATTAACCAGAAATATAATGGATGTGTTTCAAGACCCAAGAGCAATGGTGTTCTGGCCAGCAACAGTCATATGTACACTGAAACTAATAGACATGTTAGAGGAATGTAACCTGAATGTAATGAATGTCCTCCCGTACAACTGCTACACTTTTCTGCTGATTTCCTTATCCCTTCACACTTTTACAAACCTCATGTAATAGTATGCCATAGGGTTCGGGATATTACACATGCCACCACATATGATTATTGCACTGTGACAGTATGAATATAAGCTGTTGGGCACAGCTTATATTCATGCTGACACAGTGCAATAATCATATGTGGTGGCATGTGTAATATCCCGAACCCTATTAGTACAACAGAACAGAACAATTACAGAACAGAACAGTACAATTAGAACAGTGTTAGAGGTGGATGCTCCATACAGTATAATGGGCCCCTCATATTGTTCAATACAGTATAATGGGCACATAAATCATATCTAAAACTTTGCTAAAAATTTCAGTGGGATATGCAGTGGAAATGTAATTAGGCTATGTGAACACGGTGTGTTTTTGATGCATTTTTGCAGCATTGTTTCACCCAGAAATGGGCCAAAAATGCTACGGAATTCTTATGCAAGCAAATTCAATTATAATCCTGAAGTATTGTGCACATGATCAGTAAATTTCCTCTGAGTATTTGCAGTGCGTTTTTTTCTGCAGCATGTCAATTCTTTGTGCGGATTTTTAGCATTTTCCACACATTGACTTCAATTGAGTCAGTCAAATCCGCAGCAAAAAATGCAGGTATAAAAATGTTTGCGGATTTGCAGAGTTTTTGTTTGCATTTTCACATAGTTTCTATTGTGTCTCCCATGCTGTCATCTGTGTGACAGCATGGGCAGCACCGGCGCGGCGGTAACGCTACCGTCGGTAAGACCGTCGGTCAGAGCGCTGTGGGGTCATGCTGTCAGATGTCAGCATGACCCCACTGCTATAACTGTGACCTGTGGTAACACTACCGCCAGTAAGACCGTCGGTCAGAGCACTGCAGGGTCATGCTGTCAGATGTCTGTGTTTTTTTATACAATATCACTATGGGGCTACTAATGGATAGGCATCTTATAGACACCTCTCCATTACTAACCTGTGGGATTGATGTCACTTGACAATACAAAGGTGACATCAACCCCACTTGCCACCGCTACAGGACAAGTGGGAAGAGCAAGGATAAGCGCCAGATTTGGCACATCTTGTAGATGCACCTTTTTCTGGGGCTGCTGAGAGATGATGTTTTAGTCTGGGAGGGGACCAATATCCATGGCCCCTTCCTAGGCTATTAATATCAGCCCACAGCTGTCTGCCTAACCTTTGCAGGTTAGATTTTATATGGGGACCTTATGTCAATTTTTTTCTGGGGTCCCCCTGTAAGCTAGTCAGTATAGGCTAAATAAACAGCTGTGAGCTGATATTAATAGCCTGGGAGCTTTTATGGCTATTGGCTCCTTCCCAGAATATTAACATCAGTCCTCAGCCACCAGCTTTCCCTCTGCTGGTTATTAAAATTACGCGGGAGCCCAAGCATTTTTTTTCATTTGTTTTCTTTAAAATTAACAATTGCTGTTTGGTTACAGCCTATGTACATTTGTTCTGTTAACACTCCTACATAAGCTGGTGACAATGTGTGTGTAGGTTTGTGTGTGTTTTTGCTGAATTCATAGCAGATTTCATCCTTTGCAAAATGAGGGTAAAATCTGTTACAGATCTGCAATAACCCTTTTGAGAAATATAAAAGGGAGTTTCAGTCTTAGAAAATCCAACAAATGTGGCACACCTAAATTTACCCTAAAAATTACATTTGTAGGAAACAATAAAATAGGTTGGTTTTTCCTTTAGCGAATACATTAGAGGTTCCGCTGCAGAAATGTCAGTGTTAGGCTACGGTCACACTATCAGTATTTGGTCAGTATTTCACATCAGTATTTGTTAGCGAAAATCAGGAGTGGGTCAAAAATACAGACTTTGTGACGTGTTTCTATTATAGCTTTCCCCTCTGTTTGTTCTACTCCTGGTTTTGGCTCACAAATACTGTTCTACTCCTGGTTTTGGCTCACAAATACTGATGTAAAATACTGACCACATACTGATTGTGTGACCGTAGACTTAGGCCTTGCTCACACGAGTGTATAAATTGGACGAGTGCAATCAGAGAAAAATTCGGATCACACTCAGACCAATGTTATTCTATGAGGCAGTGCGGATCTGAGTATTTTTTCTCAGCTGAATTCGGCATGAGAGAATCGCAGCACAGATGCTGGGTAGTTGGAAAACAAAAATGTCTCCATCTTCTCTATTGACTCTGTGCGAATGACATCCGAGTGCAGTCCGATGTTTCATAGGCAGCCATAGACTTGAATGCTGCAATTGGATTGCTTTCTCATTCCGAATCGACATGGGAAAAAAAATTCGGCTCTGCCTCATTGAATAACATTGATCTGAGTGCAATCCAAATTTTTATAAGATTTCAATCATTCGGTTTAATCGCTCGTGAGATCCACAGTACGGACATATAATGGAAAAGGATGCATCAGCATGTGATCAGCATGTGATCAGTATACCATCACCATGTGATCAGTATGTGATCAGTATACCATCAGTATATCATCAGTTTTTGCATTTGTCTTTTCATTCATCGCTTTTTTTTCCTATTAGGTAAAAATGGAAATGTTTTTGCCCAATAGAAAATAATAGTAATAAATGCAAATATGGCTTGAATCCATCCAATACTGGTGTAATACTGATCAGATACTGATGGCATCTGTATTATAAGCACTCTCCTTAGACTTTAATTAGCATATTTTATAAATATAACAGTTGCTGCATTTTTTGAAAAATATCTGCAGAAAAAAAAAAACCCAAACAACATTTGATTATATATCTGTCCATGAAAAACTGATGAAAGCTATGTTCACACATGCAGAAAGAAGCTTTATTTTACTATACCAGTAAAAGCTACGAGATTTCAGAAATCTCATGCACGTGCAGATATTTTTTTTTCTGACTGAATTTGAGTACTGTAGCATTTTTGAAAATCTCAATTTTTTCACTGTTTTTTGCAGCAATTTTTCACCCATAGAAAGCGATGAAAAAGTGAAAAAACTCAGCATAAAATTTGTGCTGTTTTGTAGCATTTTTGGTAAGTAAAACTAATTTTATTGACATGTACTGTAGTCAAATAACACATGTAATCCACCTGAAAACATGACAAAATCGCTTTGTGCGCCGTTTTATAGAAGCGTTTTTACTGCCAAGAGGGAAGGCTTTGGCTGTAGCTTAGGTATGTTGCAAATGTTGACTATTTGCAGCAGATATATCTGCAGGAAAAACGTTAAAATATGCTATTTATTTTTTTTACACGTTTTTGATGTTTATTATGTGAATGTTTTTTCTTATTCATTTGAATGGGTGAAAAACACTGTGAAAACACTGAAAGAATTGACACGTTGCAGATTAGAAAAAAACTCTCCGATGGTTCAAATCTGCAAGAAAAAAGTAATTTTTTTTTGTTTTTTTTGCAGCAAAAAAGCGCGAAAAAAGTGGCAAAACGCAGCTTGTGAGCAAACCCTTAAAACAGATGACAAATCTGCCTTTGTGAAGGAGGCCTAATTTAATATGCAGTTAATGTGCAATGGATCTGCATGAGAATTAGACCCATACAATAGAGCATATGTGAATAGAAAAATTCATGAGAGTACGTAATATGCTGCTTATTTTTTTTATTTTAAGATCTGATCAGAAATTTTCCAGTACATGTGATCAGGACTACAGAAACAATTGTGGATTTGATGAGAAGAAATGTAAATAACTCATACAAGTCACTTAATAGTTCCTCTCTGGCAATCTGTATCATCCGTCTGCATCTTCCCCTATTTTACAGTAGTTATTCCCATAATGGATGGATCAGCAGAGCACATTGATTGATTTCTATTGCTGTCTGCTTGTTTATCACTTTATATCATTCCTATAGGATTGCGGTTATAGATTGTGCGCTTTTATAAACCAAATCTCTAGTGTTTCTCGAGCGTCCCAATAGTCTCAGCTATTTTTTTATGCAAAGTGCATGTTCTGTTCATTGTGATTAGCAATCTATGAAATATTCACCGTTCACAATGCAAATTACTCTATTCCTTTACCATATAATCACTCAACAGCCTGGTGAATCACAAATTGTTAAAAAAAAGTAATTTTTTACATAACCTCGAAACTTCAAAGGGGTTGTCCGACAGTAAAATATAGGGGCGGATATATCACTGGTGCAACCTGTGCAGCAGCATAGGGTCTCAAGATGTAAGAACGCCACTACCCCTCCAAAGAAGATGAAATTAAACTGAAAAGAGCCCATAAATTGTTCTTGTACAGAGGCCCTTTTCGGTCTATGCCCACCAGTGGTAATATATATATATATATATATATATATATATATATATATATATATGTGTCATGGATTGATTAAAAATAGTGAATGCTCACCTTCCAGGACCCCTATGGATCTAGCATAAGGGGAGATCTGCAACAACTCTGGAAGCAGTGCCTGCTTTACTTTAAAGGGAACCTGACACCTGAATTTGGCGGGTCCTTTTTTGGGTCATATGGGCCGTGTTTTCGGGTCTTTTATTAACCCCTTTCTTTCCCACTGGCCACACGCTGGTCGCGAAATTGACTTGACGTTGATTCGCTTTCCTCCCTAGTTAACGCGTGCGCAAAGCAATCTTGCCTTGCGCATGCGCAGTATGCTTTGCCCAACTGTGGTCAAAGCCAAAAACCATTAGTGCACATGCGCCGGCGCACTATGTCCCAGAAGTATTTCGCTGTGTTCTGGGACATAGTGCGCCGGCGCATGCGCACTAATGGTTTTCGGCTTTGCCCGCAGTTGGACAAAGCATACTGCGCATGCGCAAGGCAAGATTGCTTTGCGCACGCGTTAACTAGGGAGGAAAGCAAATTAACGTCAAGTCAATTTCGCGACCAGCGTGTGGCCAGCGGGAAAGAAAGAGCTTAATAAAACACCCGAAAACTCCGCCCATATGACCCAAAAAAGGACCCGCCAAATTCAGGTGACAGGTTCCCTTTAAATTCACAAGACTGCTGCAGCCTGTAATTGGCTGACGCAGTCAGGTGACTAAAAGGGCGCGTCATTAGTTTTTCTCCAATGACGCGCTCTTCTAGTCACCTGACCGCTACAGCCAAGTATAGACACCTCCAGACACCACTTTCATAGACAGATCTGTGCTGGATCCGCAAGGGGCGCTGGAAGGTGAGTATGCCTCTATTTATTATTTTTGATCAATCCATGGCTAAAAAAAAAGATTTTTATACAAGTAGGGAAACCCTTTGACCCTCCCCCATTATAAATCAATGCACAGTATTTGCATCTTACCTTTACTGCTGCTACCTTATATCTTCTGCGTTAAATTCAAGACCTCACGTGCTAAGATATTGACATAGTTCCTCAGAGTCAGTTCTATCTTACTGAATGTAACTGTACTCTAAAGCTCTCCTGTGTACCATTCCCCACTATGCGCCAATCACAAGTCGTTTAAACCACACAGGAAATCTCACAGAGATCACAGCACTGAGTGGTTAAGAAATAAATACAAAAGTTAGCACTTTTCTGTTCTTCCGTAATCCCCAGACACACACACTGCACAACAGCAAAATATTCAGAGCACGAATTTTCAGATCAAGATACGGCTGCAATCAAAATGTTTCAACCCCCCTTTGCAAATAAGGTTAATTAACAAAATTTATAAACTTTCCCTTCTTTTCAACAAACCAGTGAAGCAAAAACAATTTAAATAGCTCAAGGAAACTCATATACAAGTGGATTTGCCAAATTCTTCACAAATGCAATACTAAAGATGAGAGAACCTTTTAAAGTTTGGTTCGGCTGGGATCGGCAAAAATCACGATGTTTGCCGAACAGTTCACAGAACTTTTCCAAACCCCATTTAGTTCAATGGAAGTCAAAGCTGAATGCAATGGCAGCACCTCCAGGGGGGATCAAAAGCTGCCAAAACAGCTCAAGTTAGAGGTAGACAGGAGGAAAAGTGGCATCAATTGACCGAGAGTTCAAATAGTATAATTGTGCACAGCATGGATGCCTGGGACAGGGCTTGGACCATCATTTCTAGCTGAAACATTGATCAGTAAGAGGTGGATGAGTGACAGCTGTAGGTCTGGTGCTCTAAAAGCACTGCCAATTTCAGGAACAAACATGAAGAAGACCCAACTTGAAGTCCAAACATTTTCAAAAATTAGGGGCAGACACCAGAAAAATGGCATCAATTGACCCACAGTAGGAATGTTATAATGTCACAGCAGTCAGGCATGGGTCATACAAGAGACAGGGTCTGGGCCAACATTTACAACTTTGAATTTAAGTTCAAATTAAGAGGTGGGTGAGGGACCAATGTAGGCCTACTGCGCTGGGAAACCTCGTGCAGCAGCTAGCTCAAACTGTTTTTCTCTCAGCCACACTCAGTTGGCACAAATATAAGCTTGGTAAACAACTAATGTTAGAAACATTTAAGGATAGTAACACAGGTAGTTGACTGAAAGTACTTGCAGGTGTGTTGATCTGGGAGCCCTACTGCTACAGGCAACACACATGAAGGAGACCCAACTTGGAGTCCTAACATTTCCAAAAACTAGGGTTAGACACCCGGAAAAGCGGCATCAATTGACCCACAGTATAAATTTTATAATGGCAGGCAGGCATGGGCCATGCATGAGACAGATTCTGAGACAGCATTTGCAGCTTCAAAATTAAGTTGAAATTAAGAGGTGGTGAAGGGCTGGAGTAGGCCTACTGTGCTAGGAGCCTTGCCAAATTCAGTCAACACAAATGAAAGAGACCCAACTTAGAGTCAAAACACTTCCAAAAGTTAGAGTCAGACACCATGAAAAGTGGCATCAATTGACACACAGTAGAAGTTTTATAATAGCGCAGCATGGATGAATGGGACAGGCTCTGACACAGCATTTCTAGCTTACAGATTAGTCATTAAGAGGTGGATAACTGACAGGGATAGGCCTGAAGCTCTGAGACCCCTTCCACTACAGGCAGCCCACCAGATGGAGAGACCCAACTTGCAGTCTCCACATTTAAAAAAATTATTGGCACACACCACTAAATTGGCATCAATTTAACCCAGGCTAGATATGATATAATGGGGCTCTGATACCCCTTCCACTACAGGTAACCCACGAGATGGAGACCCAACTTGGAGTCTCCACATTTCAAAAAATTATCTACAAGGCATACCGCAGTGAGGCTGGCAAACAAAGGGAATTGAGTAGCCCGTTCAGTAAAATAAGTTGTCAGTTGTCTTAGGATAGGACGAACCGGTGTTTGTTCAGTAGACCTTTAGTAACATTACCACCTACCCCACGTACACCTCGGACACCACAACTCTTTCCACCTCCACTACGACCTCGCTTTTTCCAATTCATGTTGGATGTACCCTTCTCCTCTTTTAACCAGCTGTTTCACAACCCTAGGCCCAGACCTGTCAGTCACCTGTCACTTAATTAACAATCAGTATTTATTTGCTGAGGTAGTGTGGCTGGACCACAGAATTAGCACAAAGGATTTTGATGCTGAAATGTGGACAAGTGGCTGAACCACAGAATTAGTACAAAGGATTTATATGCTTAAGTTGTGACTGCTCGCTGTACCACAGAATCAGCAACACTGCGGATTTATATGCTGAAGCGACTTGTGGCTAGAGATGGGTGGACCCCTGGATGTTCGGGTCGCCATTCACTTGAATACTGCTTCTGATCGTTGGTAAAATCATTACCGACGGTCAGACTGCTGGGGTTCCTAGGCTGTCAAATGACAACGTGAGCCTGCAGCTATGATAGGAGGTTAAAATCATTACCTCTGGTAACTAGCATCGGCTGATGGGAGTGGGACTACTGCTCCCATCAATCTACTCTGGCTGCTGCTAATAACAGCGAGAACAGGCGGCGGCTGATGGGAGTATACCCCTTTATAAATTACATGTCAGGCCACATCTAGAATATGGGATCCAGTTTTGTGCTCCACATTTTAAAAAGGATATTCAGAAATTATAATCAGTTCAAGAGCAGGAAATAGATTACTACAAGGGATGGAAGGCCTCTTATGTGATGAGAGGTTGGAAAAGTTGGGCTTGTTTAGCTTAGAAAAAAGACATACTGTACTTCCTTTCTGACTAGACCACAGCCTCTGCCTCCTGATGCACTGGGATTCTCAAACAAAGCCTCATCAAAAAGGAAGTGAAAAAAAATAGAATAGCAGTTAGATAGTGTAGTTAGGGAATAATAGGACATTTTTAATGCAAGTATATTAGAAGCTAGTTTAGGTTATGGCACTAAATAGATGAGGATTTAGAATAAAAATCACTTTGCCTTCAGACCACCCCTTTAAAGGGACAGTGATTACACTATCTTGACCTGGCAAAAAGAGGAAAATATTACCGGCTGCCACCTGAGTAGGCAGATAGTCGAAATCACTATATAAGGCTAAGTTCACACTGCGTTAGCAGCAGCCCGTTCAGCACATACGCTAACAGGCTGCTGTAATGCAAGTGCCGCCGTTTACATCCCGCTAGCGCAGATAGAGCATCTGCTAGATCTATCTGCGCTAGCAGTGATGGACCTGGAAACGCTGCAGCCCGCGTCTCAGGGTCCGTCACTCAATGACGGCACATCCCTAGCGCACACCCATTGTGGGCGTGCGCTAGCGATGCGTCCGACATTGCAGTCAATGGCGGCCGTAACGGACTACGTTACACCGCGTTTATGCCACGGTGTAACATAGTCCGTTAGACGGACTGCCAGGACGCAATGGGAACCCAGCCTAAGACTGCAGGAAGATCTGGGGACAGCAGACACTAAGGATTCAAATTGTATAGTTAAGCACATACTAAATGCTAAGGTCTCCATGCAATCTATGAATATTAAAAACGTACACCACTATTGACAAAAATCACAAGAAGTTTGTGGATTCTGTTCTATCATGTGATGAAACAAAACTTTTCTGACATATAGATTAACGGTCTGTCTGGAGGAGGAACAGGGAAGTTATAGGCTGAAAAGAGCACCTTGACTGTGAATTATTGATGCTGTGAGCTGCATTCCTTCCTGTTAAACTAGAAACCTGCAAAATGGGAAGGTCAAGATAGATTCAATCAAGTATCAATGAAGCCTATGAAAAAACATCATGCCTCCTGTGAGGAAGCTGAAGCTGGGATGTCACTGAACCTTCCAACACGACAATGATGACAGGCATACCTCAGAGTCCATCAAGGCTTGGTTTCAGAAGAAATCCTGGAAGATTTTGTAGTTGATGTGTCAATCGCCTGGCTTGAACCTTCTAGAAAATCTTAAATAATAATCAATCTTTTACCGAAATGTCTAACTTCAAAAATAATCTTTACAAATCTCAAATCCTCAGCATGGGTCTTCCTGTCAAGATATTTAACTGACTAGCCAACCGGTATACACTGATGAGCAATACAATAATAATGTTTTGAACTTTTGACTTTCAGACTCCCAATCTCACCATCCACTACTGCTTCGAACGTAAGACTGCCATCATTTTATAAACAATCATCTTGGCTATTAATTTATAAATTTAACTTACAACTATTTAGCATATGATTAGTTATGCAGATTCTTGTCATGTCACTGCATTGTTACTGTTTTGCTCCTTGTGATTTAAAAATCTTTTCCTTCCTGAATACTACAAATTACAACCTCTTCTCACATTCGCTAGTAGGTCAGTGTGTTATTAGGCTGATTTCCAAGCAAAAGGTCTCTGGTTCAAAGCAAGGAGCAGCCATGAAGGAGAGTTCCCAAGAAAACAGAAATAGTAGTCAATCAGCCAAGAATATTGCCACACTTCAAAATGAAAATGCCATGACAGTTGGAAGAATACGAAACGAAGTCCGTCCATCCATTCAAAAGCCAAGAGCTGGATGTCTATGGAAAATTTTGAAGTCAAGTCGGCTCATCACAAGGTCTATCAGTTATGGTGCAACAAAATATGACACCCCAGGTGTCACAGTGGCATTGCTTTCCTCCCGGGGAGAGTGATGTCACGCTTGGAAGCAAAGGAGGATCTTCTTTGTTAGGTACACACAAGCATACAACATGCTCACACTCCAAGCCAGAAGGGGGAGCTCTGATCCAGCTTGTGGGTGGCTCCCCTATATATATTCTGGTCTGGAGGGAAAGTCAGACAGTCTGTCAGAGAGATAGAGAAGAGAGCAGTCAGGCAGTGAGAGTTGGAAGAACTGAAGGGGCCGTGCAGTCACGAGGCTGTTGCAGCTCCTGGAAAAGGGAAAGAGAAAGCCGAACGGATTGTAGAGAGCATGTAGGAGAAGTGAAGCAAAGGAGAGTAAAGAACTGGGGAGAATAGCTGCAACTGAGCTACCTCCTTGCAGAGCGCAGACACCGGTAGCCGGGAGACCGAGGTTGTGAGGGACTCCAGGGCTCACAGCAGAAACCAGCAGGACAGCTGGACTACATGTCACCTGTCCACCCTAACACCTAGAGGCATAGTAGTGCATAGAGCCCGGGTCGTGATAGAGACCTTGTATAAAGGCTCGAGCCACCTGTCATACGGATTAGTGTCCAACCTTCAAGGAGAAAAGAGAGAACACGTGAGGACCTTGTGTGAGGCCACAGGCAGCAAGGAACTACACCACAGCGCTAGTAGGAAGGCTTCTAACTCCGTCTGGTAAAGGGAACTCTGAACTCGCTTCCAAGCTGGCCGGATCCTGTCTGTATCTGTGATCTGGTGCCCTGGACTGTGGCTGCCTAAAAGTCTTCAGTAAACCAGGTAAAGAGACTGCAAACCTGTGTCCTCCGTTTCTTTATACACTACCCATCATCTCCATCTACACACCGGGAGCCCTGGAGATCCAGCTTCACCTGTGGGAAGCCATACCATCCCTGCTGCCACAACATCACCCCAGAGGACCCCTTTAAGCCGAGTCGGTCATCCCTTACCGAATACCACACGTGACGTAACAAACAAACTTTATTTACAAAACCCCTTTAAAGACTTTTCCCTTAACATGGGTGCCCAGGGCCACGGACCGGGTCACCGCCACCGTGACACATCCCTTTAAGTATTGGACCCGGTACCGAGTACCCACGGCCCAGGCAGGCGTTCCAAATACACCTATGGAGGTGGCTTGTATGCTTCGTAATAGTGAGATCACAGATATCCATGCCAGCACCATGCAATGCACAGTATACAAGTCTGGAATGGTGGCCCAAAAAAAGGTGAAGAAGTTTTGACTTGAATATCATCACAAAAAGTGTCAGCTCGAGTTTACAAAAAAGTATGAAAAGTGGCAGTAGAAGATTGGAAACGGGTGATTTTGAGCGATGAGACGAAAGTCGATAGAAAAGGCTCTGATGAGTGCAAGAGGATCTGGAAGAGAAATGGGAAAAAGTGTCTAATGGATTGAGAAATTGAAGGAACTGTCAAGCTTGGTGATGGAAGATATGGGGTTGTTTCACAGCCAAAAGTGTTTGATACTTGACCAGGATCGATGGTGGTCTCAGTGCTGAGCTATATGTGAGTATCCTACAAGATGAGTCACTTCATACACTCGTGTACCAAGGGCATGAAAAGGACGACATAGTGTTCCAGCAAGAGAATGATCCAAATCATACGTCGAGATTGGGGAAGAAATGGTTCAATGACAATGAAATAGAGTTGCTGAATTGGCCTCCACAGTCTACAGACCTCAACTTAAATGAACACTTGTGGTTAGAGTTGAAGAAAAAACTGTATACATACCCAAGTGAGTCGACCAGTATCCACCAACTTTGAGAAAGTGTAGAAGAGACTTGGTATCAGATTTTAGTCAAGACATGTTTGAATCTGATTGAGAGCAGCCCAGAAGGATTCAGGCAGCTTTGAAAGCCAAAGGTGGATTTACAAAATTCTGACAAAATAATAAAAATAAAAATTTAGATTTTTAAGAGCAAGACAATAATAATGCAATGACATGACAACAATCTGCATAACTAATCATATGCTAAATAGTTGCAAGTCAAATTTCTGTATGAGATAGCCAAGATGATTATCTAAAATGATGGTAGTCTCACGTTCGAAGCAGAAGTGGCGGGGAGGTGCAGCCGGCCATGGTGGATACACGTTTCCCAGGCAACATCGAGGCAGGAAACTAGACGTAGCGCACACCGCTGTGGAGGTGGAAAAAATGAAGGCTGATGATAGGAAGTCTATAAGTGATATTGGGATGTGGAGTGAAATTAGTGCTGGGAATGAATATTGGGAAAAAAATGAAGGGAACTAAGTGAAGGAAAGTAAACTTATATGTGGTGTGTTAAAGTGAAATGGAGGAAAAAGGTGGAGGTAGAAAAAATGAAGAGAAGCTGCTACCTTACTAGTAGTGTTGAGCATTCCGATACCGCAAGTATCGGGTATCGGCCGATACTAGCGGTATCGGAATTCCGATACCGGGATTCCGATACTTGGCGCGTATCGGATACCGGAATCGGAAGTTCAATGATTCAAAATTCAGAAATTCAGCCAATGAGAAAGATTCCAAGTGTGGGCACATCCTGTTTAGCATGGAGGGCATGAAACTACTGGCAAGGCTGTGATTGGCTGCTGAAATGATGTCATGATGCAGTTTAAAAGTCGCTGGCGCCATTTTGCGATCACTCTGCTGTGAATTCAGTTAGTGACAGGACGCTGTTTGCTGACTGAGGGACAGTTTAGAGATAGCGATTTGCTTCTTTGTGCTTTCCAAAGGCTAATTTAGCAACCGCTGTGTTCACCTACTATTCACCTTCCTTTTGCCTTGTAGCGCTGTTTTCACAGCGATCTGCAAGGTCTCTGTGTGTGTGTGTGTGAGTGCAGCCCACTCTCTAGTCTGAGTGCAGCCACATAGGCCATCCATAGCTGGTTGTATTCAGTTCAGGGAGGGTGGTTCATTGCCTCATACTGTCCTTTTTTTTTTTTTTTTTGAAGTAGTGCAGGCTGCTGCACATTTTTTCCAAAAATTCCTATTAGTGTCTTTCCACCCGTCTCCAGCTAATTTGTGGAAAAACACTACATAGGATAAAGTAGAGGAGGGTTTTTGGGCCTTGCAGCGCCGTTTACGGCTGTCTGCACGGTCTCCGTGTGACTGCAGCTCGCCCTGTAATCTGTGAGCAGCTATAGCCTGGTTGTCTCCAGCTCAGGGTTTTTCACTGCGTCATACCGCCAAATCAATTTTCTTTTTTTTCAAAGTAGTGTAGTCTGCTGCTAATTTATTTTAAAAAATCCTATTAGTGTCTTTCCACCCGTCTCCAGCTAATTTGTGGAAAAACACTACATAGGATAAAGTAGAGGAGGGTTTTTGGGCCTTGCAGCGCCGTTTACGGCTGTCTGCACGGTCTCCGTGTGACTGCAGCTCGCCCTGTAGTCTGTGAGCAGCCGTAGCCTGGTTGTCTGCAGCTCAGGGTTTTTCACTGCGTCATACCGCCAAATCAATTTTCTTTTTTTTCAAAGTAGTGTAGTCTGCTGCTAATTTATTTTAAAAAATCCTATTAGTGTCTTTCCACCCGTCTCCAGCTAATTTGTGGAAAAACACTACATAGGATAAAGTAGAGGAGGGTTTTTGGGCCTTGCAGCGCCGTTTACGGCTGTCTGCACGGTCTCCGTGTGACTGCAGCTCGCCCTGTAGTCTGTGAGCAGCCGTAGCCTGGTTGTCTGCAGCTCAGGGTTTTTCACTGCGTCATACCGCCAAATCAATTTTCTTTTTTTTCAAAGTAGTGTAGTCTGCTGCTAATTTATTTTAAAAAATCCTATTAGTGTCTTTCCACCCGTCTCCAGCTAATTTGTGGAAAAACACTACATAGGATAAAGTAGAGGAGGGTTTTTGGGCCTTGCAGCGCCGTTTACGGCTGTCTGCACGGTCTCCGTGTGATTGCAGCTCTATCCGTTGTCAGTTCAGCCCCCAAAAAATAAATAAATAATAAAGTTCACCAAACACACCAGTTACACACCACTTTACATTTGTGTAGGCCACATTAGCTCATATTCAAGTCTAGTCCACACTTTAGAAAATTAGTGTGTCTTATACCTGTTAGGAGGAGTTGCTCAGGAATAAGCACACAAAGCCGTTAGTACTTTTCTGCTTATCTTTATCAGTCAACCAAGATGAAGAAGGCAGTGAGTAAGGCACGTGGGCGTGGGCGTGGGCGCGGAGCAGGGAGGGGACGTGGGGATTCTGTGCCTGCTGCGGGCACCGGTGAGTCATCAGCACCCACTTTCACAAGGGAACAGTCGTTCATGCGCAGCTTTGTCGCCGAGCGCCGTACACCGCTGCTGCGTGAAGACCAAATTGAAGCCGTTGTGGGATGGATGGCAGCTAATGCATCAACTTCCATTAGTGCCACATCCTCTCAGACACAGAGCACTGGAGAGCAGCCATCTGTCTCTTCACCACCTGCAAAATTGCCCAGGCAGACAGAGATCCCAGGACAGGAGCAGTCTCTACTTCTGTTCTCTGAATCATCTCTTGGCTTGGAAACAGGGGGCCAGCCAAGCAGCATTGGAGAAATGGAAGAAGAGGCAGGGTGCAGTGATGCCCAACAGCTTTTTCTGTCTTCCTCTGAAGAGGCGGGTGGGCCAGTGGCTCCGGTCACCACCTCGCAGGCCGCATCAGCTGATGATGACACTCAGGTGCCACTTACTGGTGCGTGCTCTGCTGCTGAGACTACCCAGGAGGAGCAGTTGGGGGCAGAGGGTAGTGTAGATGATGAGGTCCTTGACCCATCTTGGCGTCAGGGACAGGAAGGTGGTGGGAGCAGCTCTGAGGAAGAGATTCCCCGTACGGCCCAAAGAGGGAGAGGGAGGGGGAAGACTGCGGATCCTGCAGCCTCCGCTTTGGCACCCGTAAGGAGCATGTCTCTTCCAAAAGTCAAAAGGGGGGCTCCCAAGACTTGCAGTGCCTGGTCCTTTTTTGACACAGTTGCAGATGACATTTGCTATGTCAGATGCAAGGTGTGTCATCAAAAAATCAAAAGAGGTCAAAAAGTCGCCAACCTCAATACCTCCAACATGTGGAAACATGTGCGCAACAGGCACCCGGCGGAGTTAGACAAACACACTGAAGAGCTAGGCCAACCAACAGCGGCAGCTACCACCTCTTCAGCTCGTGTTGCCTCTTCCTCTAGCTCACACGCAGCTGGTTCGGCTTCCTCCCAGGATCGCCGTGGAAGAACCTCTGGCCCTGTTGTCCAGAGACCCGCTGTCATTCCACCCGCAGCACCACTTTCCCAGTCAACCACACACTCCCAGCCCAGTCTACAGCCATCGGTAGTACAGGCATGGGAGAAAAGGCGGCCTTTCTCGTCAAACCACCCACGAGCACAGGCTCTGACTGCAGGCATTGCCAAACTTCTGTCACTGGAAATGCTGTCATTCAGGCTGGTGGAGACTGACAGCTTCCGTGACTTGATGTCATTGGCAGTCCCACAGTACAGTGTGCCCAGCCGCTTTTACTTCAGCAGGCAAGCCGTCCCTGCCCTGCACAAGCATGTGGAGGGACACATAAAACACGCGCTACTGAACGCCGTCAGTAGCAAGGTCCACCTCACCACCGATGCGTGGACCAGTCAACATGGACAGGGGCGATACCTTTCCCTCACTGCCCATTGGGTTAATGTCGTTGAGCCGGGTACAGACCGTGCGAGTGGCGCAGGACGTGTCCTGCCCACTCCAAGGATTGCAGGAATCCATTCTGTACGCATTGACTCCTCCTCTTACACCAGTTCCTCAGAATCATCGCTGCAGGAGCCGTCACAGTCCACCTCCACATGGACCCGTGATGAACGTGTACCTGTTACGACTGACATGAGCACAGCCGTGGCCAAACGTCAACAGGCCGTCTTGAAATTAATTTTTTTGGGGAATCGTAGCCACACAGCGCAGGAGCTCTGGAATGCCATCAAGCAGGAGAGCGATGTGTGGTTTGAGCCAGCGAATCTCCAGCCAGGCATGGTAGTGTGTGATAATGGCCGAAATCTGGTGGCAGCCCTGGGCCTCGGCAACCTCACTCACATCCCATGTCTGGCACATGTGCTCAATTTGGTCGTGCAGAGTTTTTTGAGGGACTATCCGGATCTTGATGCACTGCTGCACAAGGTCCGCCTAGAGTGTGCTCACTTGCGGCGTTCCAGCACGGCAAAAGCGCGCATTGCGGCTCTGCAGCGCCGACACCGCCTGCCGGAACATCGCATCATATGTGACCTACCTACCAGGTGGAATTCCACGTTACATATGTTGGAGCGGTTGTGTGAGCAGCAGCAAGCTGTAATGGAGTACCAGCTGTATCAGGCGCAAAAAAGTCGCAGTCAGCGCCGTACAGACTTCACAACCACAGAGTGGGCCACTATGAAG
The DNA here is from genome assembly GCF_051348905.1 of Ranitomeya variabilis. Taxonomy (NCBI): domain Eukaryota; kingdom Metazoa; phylum Chordata; class Amphibia; order Anura; family Dendrobatidae; genus Ranitomeya; species Ranitomeya variabilis. Next base: position 168,269,909 of record NC_135239.1, on the reverse strand, counting down.
GATGTCTGCCAGGTTTTGCGTCCCTTTGATTATTCCACGCGGATGGCGAGTGCAGATGATGCACTAGTCAGCATGACTGTCCCCCTTATCTGCCTGCTTGAAAAATCACTGCAAGCGCTAAGGGATGATGTTGTGGAAGAGGTGGAGGATGAGGATTCACCACTTCCATCATCTTCTGGACAGTCAGCGCCACGTGGTTCCTCACAAACGCGTAGGCAGGGGACAGTTTGTGAGGAGGATGAGGAGGAGTCAATGGAGGAGGAAGACATCCGTCCAGAGGAGGGAGTTCCCGAATTGTCCAGTACTCAGTGTGTACAGCGAGGGTGGGGTGATGACGAGCGGGCAGAGATCACGCCTCCAGCTGGGGACAGCGTTTCTTGGGCAGTTGGCAGTCTGCAGCACATGGTGGATTACATGCTGCAGTGCCTGAGAAACGACCGCCGCATCGACCACATTCTCAACATGTCTGATTATTGGGTGTTCACCCTCCTCGATCCTCGCTACCGGGACAACGTAGAAAGCCTCATCACACCGTTGAACCGGGAGCGAAAAATGCGGGAGTACCAAGACACACTGGTCAGTTCCATCATCTTCTCCATTCCAACTGAGAGAAGTGCTGCTAGTGCATTCCAAAGCAGCTCAGTGCGTCCAGGCAGTGGTGGAGGCTCTGCACAAAGAGGGAGCAGAAGCAGTGCCTCTGCCCAAGGCAAGACCAGTATGGCCGAACTGTGGCACAGTTTTCTGTGCCCGCCACAAAAGTCTACACCATCACAGACGGCTCCAGTCAGCAGGAGGCAACGGTTCCGTCAGATGGTGACAGACTACATGTCTTGCCCTCTTGCTGTACTCCCAGACGGCTCTTCCCCTTTCAAGTTTTGGGTCTCAAAGCTGGATACATGGCCAGAGCTAAGCCAGTATGCATTGGAGGTGCTGTCTTGCCCTGCGGCCAGTGTATTATCGGAACGTGTCTTTAGTGCTGCAGGTGGTGTACTAACTGACCGTCGCATGCGACTATCCTCCGATAACGTTGACCGGCTTACTTTCCTGAAAATGAACAAGGCCTGGATCTCGCAGGAATTTGCCACTCCTCCTCCTGATTAAATAATTAGGTCACTGTATACGTTATCCAGGTCTCCTGTTGTGTTCATCTTTCTACCACCTGAACTTAAATTCCTGGGCTCCAACACCGCCAGTTGAGGCTCAGATGTGCCGTCTGCACAGTCAAAACATACGACCCAGTGTTATTGGGTTTCAGTAACGTCAGCTGATCCCCAGCTGTGTAGCCGGCAATGTGTCATGCGACCGCCACGCTGACACAACAACTGAAATGTAAGGGAATCTGTCCCCCCCCCCCAAGGCGTTTGTTACTGAAAGAGCCACCTTGTGCAGCAGTAATGCTGCACAAGGAAAAAGGTAGCTATTTTGGTTTTGCTCCTTGCACACGCAAAACTTAACACTTATAAAATGTGTCCACTGATACCGTAAAACCGTCCCGGAGGTGGGACTTTCCTTCGTAATATGACGCAGCACAGCCGTCATTCCTACCCCCCCGGCGCCGCGCCCCGGCTCCTCAGCGTTGTTTGATTCCGTCCCGGAGCCTGCGCTGTTATGTTATCCCGTGGCCAGGCACACTTAGCGCTGCCCGTCTTCTGGCATCATTTGGTGTCAGGCTGGCTGCGCCTGTGCGGCCACGCTGGCCGAGAGCCCGCCTCGCAGTGTCTTCTGATTTAATCCCACTGGGGGCCTGGGATCTATGGACATGCGCAGTGCATATCTGAACCTCCACCTCTCACTCATCTCCCTATGGCTTCTTCAGACTGTTCGGTGTCAGCTGGTCCCTAATAGCATGCCACGGCCGTGACACCGCACAGTCTGAAAAAGAAGCCGTAGGGAGGGGAGTGAGAGGCGAGGATATGCACTGCGCATGGCCATGGATCCCAGGCCCCCAGTGGGATTACATCAGAAGACACTGCGAGTCGGGCTCTCGGCCAGCGCGGCCGCACAGGCGCAGCCAGCCTGACACCAAATGATGTCAGAAGATGGGCAGCGCTAAGTGTGCCTGGCCACGGGATAACATAACAGCGCAGGCTCCGGGACGGAATCAAACAACGCTGAGGAGCCGGGGCACGGCGGCGGGGGGGTAGTAATGATGGCTGTGCTGCGTCATATTACGAAGGAAAGTCCCACCTCCGGGACGGTTTCACGGCTTCAGGGGACACATTTTAAAAGTGTTTAGTTCTGTGTTTGCAAGGAGCATGATGAAAAGAGCCACCTTTTCCTTTTGCATCTTTTGTGCTGCACAAGCTGGCTCTTTCAGCTACAAACGCCTTGGGGGGGGGGTTAAAGGTTCCCTTTCGACTTTCTCAGGCTTCGGCCTACATTGTGTTCCTCTGCTTTTCCACCTGCCCCTGGGCTCCAACACCGCTAGTTGCCGTCCAGAAGTGCTGTACGCACAGTCAACAGTCGCTCCTCTGTTATTGGGGTTCAGTAACGTCAGCTGTTCCCCTGCTGTGTGTGTGGCAATCCCTCCTACCTCCTCCAACCTCCTCCAACCTCCTCCTCCTCCACCTGTCCCTGGGCTCCAACACCGCCAGTTGCCGTCCAGAAGTGCTGTACGCACAGTCAACAGTCCCTCCTCTGTTATTGGGGTTCAGTAACGTCAGCTGTTCCCCTGCTGTGTGTGTGGCAATCCCTCCTACCTCCTCCAACCTCCTCCTCCTCCACCTGTCCCTGGGCTCCAACACCGCCAGTTGCCGTCCAGAAGTGCTGTACGCACAGTCAACAGTCCCTCCTCTGTTATTGGGGTTCAGTAACGTCAGCTGTTCCCCTGCTGTGTGTGTGGCAATCCCTCCTACCTCCTCCTACCTCCTCCAACCTCCTCCTCCTCCACCTGTCCCTGGGCTCCAACACCGCCAGTTGCCATCCAGAAGTGCTGTACGCACAGTCAACAGTCCCTCCTCTGTTATTGGGGTTCAGTAACGTCAGCTGTTCCCCTGCTGTGTGTGTGGCAATCCCTCCTACCTCCTCCTACCTCCTCCAACCTCCTCCTCCTCCACCTGTCCCTGGGCTCCAACACCGCCAGTTGCCGTCCAGAAGTGCTGTACGCACAGTCAACAGTCCCTCCTCTGTTATTGGGGTTCAGTAACGTCAGCTGTTCCCCTGCTGTGTGTGTGGCAATCCCTCCTACCTCCTCCAACCTCCTCCAACCTCCTCCTCCTCCACCTGTCCCTGGGCTCCAACACCGCCAGTTGCCGTCCAGAAGTGCTGTACGCACAGTCAACAGTCCCTCCTCTGTTATTGGGGTTCAGTAACGTCAGCTGTTCCCCTGCTGTGTGTGTGGCAATCCCTCCTACCTCCTCCAACCTCCTCCAACCTCCTCCTCCTCCACCTGTCCCTGGGCTCCAACACCGCCAGTTGCCGTCCAGAAGTGCTGTACGCACAGTCAACAGTCCCTCCTCTGTTATTGGGGTTCAGTAACGTCAGCTGTTCCCCTGCTGTGTGTGTGGCAATCCCTCCTACCTCCTCCAACCTCCTCCAACCTCCTCCTCCTCCACCTGTCCCTGGGCTCCAACACCGCCAGTTGCCGTCCAGAAGTGCTGTACGCACAGTCAACAGTCCCTCCTCTGTTATTGGGGTTCAGTAACGTCAGCTGTTCCCCTGCTGTGTGTGTGGCAATCCCTCCTACCTCCTCCAACCTCCTCCAACCTCCTCCTCCTCCACCTGTCCCTGGGCTCCAACACCGCCAGTTGCCGTCCAGAAGTGCTGTACGCACAGTCAACAGTCCCTCCTCTGTTATTGGGGTTCAGTAACGTCAGCTGTTCCCCTGCTGTGTGTGTGGCAATCCCTCCTACCTCCTCCAACCTCCTCCAACCTCCTCCTCCTCCACCTGTCCCTGGGCTCCAACACCGCCAGTTGCCGTCCAGAAGTGCTGTACGCACAGTCAACAGTCCCTCCTCTGTTATTGGGGTTCAGTAACGTCAGCTGTTCCCCTGCTGTGTGTGTGGCAATCCCTCCTACCTCCTCCAACCTCCTCCTCCTCCACCTGTCCCTGGGCTCCAACACCGCCAGTTGCCGTCCAGAAGTGCTGTACGCACAGTCAACAGTCCCTCCTCTGTTATTGGGGTTCAGTAACGTCAGCTGTTCCCCTGCTGTGTGTGTGGCAATCCCTCCTACCTCCTCCTACCTCCTCCAACCTCCTCCTCCTCCACCTGTCCCTGGGCTCCAACACCGCCAGTTGCCGTCCAGAAGTGCTGTACGCACAGTCAACAGTCCCTCCTCTGTTATTGGGGTTCAGTAACGTCAGCTGTTCCCCTGCTGTGTGTGTGGCAATCCCTCCTACCTCCTCCAACCTCCTCCAACCTCCTCCTCCTCCACCTGTCCCTGGGCTCCAACACCGCCAGTTGCCGTCCAGAAGTGCTGTACGCACAGTCAACAGTCCCTCCTCTGTTATTGGGGTTCAGTAACGTCAGCTGTTCCCCTGCTGTGTGTGTGGCAATCCCTCCTACCTCCTCCAACCTCCTCCTCCTCCACCTGTCCCTGGGCTCCAACACCGCCAGTTGCCGTCCAGAAGTGCTGTACGCACAGTCAACAGTCCCTCCTCTGTTATTGGGGTTCAGTAACGTCAGCTGTTCCCCTGCTGTGTGTGTGGCAATCCCTCCTACCTCCTCCAACCTCCTCCAACCTCCTCCTCCTCCACCTGTCCCTGGGCTCCAACACCGCCAGTTGCCGTCCAGAAGTGCTGTACGCACAGTCAACAGTCCCTCCTCTGTTATTGGGGTTCAGTAACGTCAGCTGTTCCCCTGCTGTGTGTGTGGCAATCCCTCCTACCTCCTCCAACCTCCTCCAACCTCCTCCTCCTCCACCTGTCCCTGGGCTCCAACACCGCCAGTTGCCGTCCAGAAGTGCTGTACGCACAGTCAACAGTCCCTCCTCTGTTATTGGGGTTCAGTAACGTCAGCTGTTCCCCTGCTGTGTGTGTGGCAATCCCTCCTACCTCCTCCAACCTCCTCCAACCTCCTCCTCCTCCACCTGTCCCTGGGCTCCAACACCGCTAGTTGCCGTCCAGAAGTGCTGTACGCACAGAGCCAAACACCTCGCCAATGTGTTAGTGGGGTTCAGCACCGCCAGCTGTTCCCCTGCTGTGTATACGGCAACGTGTACTGCGACCGCCACGCAGACACAACAAGTTAAATGTAAGGGAACCTGCCCCCCCCCCCCCCAGGCGTTTGTTACTGAAGGAGCCACCTTGTGCAGCAGTAATGATGCAAAGGGAAAAAGTGCCTCTTTTCGTGATGCTCCTTGCACATGCTGAACCAAACACTTATGAAATGTGTCCCCACACAGCGTTAAACCGTCCGGTAGGTGGAACTTTCCTTTGTCGTGTGACGCAGCACAGCCATCATTTTTACCCCCTTGGCGCCGTGCGCCCCCTCCTCAGCGTTGTTTGAATCTGTCCCGGAGCCTGCGCTGTTAGGTTAGCCCTTGGCCATGCACACATGTTGCGCTGCCCGTCTTCTGACCTCATTTGGTGTCAGGCTGGCTGCGCCTGTGCGGGTGCGCTGGCCGAGATCCCGCCTCGCAGTGTCGTCTAATGTAATCCCACCGCGGGCCTGTGATCCGTGCCCGTGCGCAGTGCATATCCTCTCCTCTCACTCCCCTCCCTACGGCTTCTTCAGACTGTGCGATGTCAGCTGGTCCCTAATAGCATGCCACGGCCGTGACACCGCACAGTCTGAAAAAGCCGTAGGGAGGGGAGTGAGAGGAGAGGATATGCACTGCGCACGGGCACGGATCACAGGCCCACGGTGGGATTACATTAGACGACACTGCGAGGCGGGATCTCGGCCAGCGCACCCGCACAGGCGCAGCCAGCCTGACACCAAATGAGGTCAGAAGACGGGCAGCGCAACATGTGTGCATGGCCAAGGGCTAACCTAACAGCGCAGGCTCCGGGACAGATTCAAACAACGCTGAGGAGGCGGCGCACGGCGCCAAGGGGGTAAAAATGATGGCTGTGCTGCGTCACACGACAAAGGAAAGTTCCACCTACCGGACGGTTTAACGCTGTGAGGAGACACATTTCATAAATGTTAGGTTCCGCATGTACAAGGACCATAATTAAAAGAGCTAAGTTTACCTTTTCCAGCATTAGTGCTGTACACAATGGCTCTTTCAGCTACAAACGCCTGGGGGGGGGGGGGGTTAAAGGTTTCCTTTCAACTTGCTCGAGTGCAGGCTTCGGCCTACACTCCGCTCCCCCTGCTCCTCCTGCTGACCCTGGGCTCTAACACCGCCAGTTTTTGCCCAGATGTGCTAGCTGCACAGAGAAAAACACCAGCCAATGTGTCAGTGGGGTTCAGCACCGCCAGCTGTTCCCCTGCTGTGTAGCCGGCAACGTGTCCTGCGACCGCCACGCAGACACAAGAACTGAAATTGAAGGGAACCTGTCCCCCCTCCCCCAGGTGTTTCTATGTTTTACAGCTACCTTGAACAGCAGTAATGCTGCATGTGTTCAAGGTGGCTCAGAAACGTATTCTCCTCGCACATGTGGAACTGAAAACACGTCTGAAATGTGTCCTCTGTGTGACCATTTAACCGTCCCGGTGGTGTGACTTTCCTTTGTAATGACACGCTGCAACCCCCTTGGTAGCGCTGCCCGTCTTCTGGCATCATTGTTTGGCTGGCTGCGCCTCTGCAGCCGCCCTGACCCACACAACGCCCCTCGGTGTCTTATTTATTGGGACTGCGAGGGTGCGATTCATGGGCAGGATCAGTGCATCAGTTCGCCTGTCCCTCCTCTCCTTCCGCCTTCTTCGGACTGTGCGGCTTCATGGCCGTGGCATGCGATAAGGGATCAGATGACGCCGCACAGTCTGTACCGGGTGTAAGGACCCGAGTGTGAGAGGCGAACATATGTGCTGCGCCAGGCCCTGAATCCCAGCCCCGCAGTGTTTTAACAATGTTAAGACACTGCGGGGCTGGGATTCAGGGGCATCGCGAACCGCACCGGCCGACATTACATGATGCCAGAAGATGGGCAGCGCTAACGGCGCTAGGCCAGGGGATAACACGACAGCGCAGACTCCTGTACAGCAAATAACAACGCTCGGGAGGCTGCACCCAGCACCAAGGTGGGATTCTTGACACCTGTGCTGCGTCTCATTACAAAGGGAACTCTCGCCTCCATTACACAGTTTGACTGTATAAAGGGCTAAATGTTATACGTGTTCCATTCAGCGTGTGCAAGGAGAAAAATTACAAGAGCAACCTTTGACTTGCGCAGCACTGCTGCTGCATAAGCTGTGGCTCTTCTACTTTGTAACCCCTGAGGGGGGGTTAAAGGTGACTTTTGAAATCGGTTCAATTAGGCTTCGGCCTACACTCTGCTCCACCTGCAGAGCCCGGGCTCCAACAACGCTAGTTGCTGTCCGGAAGTGCTGGCTGCACAGAGCCAAACACCTCGCCAATGTGTCAGTGGGGTCCAGCACCGCCAGCTGTTCCCCTGCTGTGTAGCCGGCAACGTGTCCTGCAAAAGCCACGCAGACACAACACACCCAAAGCTGCCGCCTGTGCAGGCTTCGGCCTACACTCCCCTCCCCCTGCTCCTCCTCCTCCTGCTCCTCCTCCTGCTGTCCCTGGGCTCTAACACACCGCCAGTTGGGGCCCAGATGTGCTAGCTGCACAGAGAAAAACACCAGCCAATGTGTCAGTGGGGTCCAGCACCGCCAGCTGTTCCCCTGCTGTGCAGCCGGCAACGTGTCCTGCAAAAGCCACGCAGACACAAGAACTGAAATTGAAGGGAACCTGTCCCCCCTCCCCCAGGCGTTTTTACGTTATCCAGCCACCTTGTACAGCGGTAATGCTGCATGTGTGCAAGGTGGCTCAGAAACGTATTCTCCTCGCACATGTGGAACTGAAAACACGTCTGAAATGTGTCCTCTGTGTGACCATTTAACCGTCCCGGTGGTGTGACTTTCCTTTGTAATGACACGCTGCAACCCCCTTGGTAGCGCTGCCCGTCTTCTGGCATCATTGTTTGGCTGGCTGCGCCTCTGCAGCCGCCCTGACCCACACAACGCCCCTCGGTGTCTTATTTATTGGGACTGCGAGGGTGCGATTCATGGGCAGGATCAGTGCATCAGTTCGCCTGTCCCTCCTCTCCTTCCGCCTTCTTCGGACTGTGCGGCTTCATGGCCGTGGCATGCGATAAGGGATCAGATGACGCCGCACAGTCTGAAGCGGGTGTAAGGACCCGAGTGTGAGAGGCGAACATATGTGCTGCGCCAGGCCCTGAATCCCAGCCCCGCAGTGTTTTAACAATGTTAAGACACTGCGGGGCTGGGATTCAGGGGCATCGCGAACCGCACCGGCCGACATTACATGATGCCAGAAGATGGGCAGCGCTAACGGCGCTAGGCCAGGGGATAACACGACAGCGCAGACTCCTGTACAGCAAATAACAACGCTCGGGAGGCTGCACCCAGCACCAAGGTGGGATTCTTGACACCTGTGCTGCGTCTCATTACAAAGGGAACTCTCGCCTCCATTACACAGTTTGACTGTATAAAGGGCTAAATGTTATACGTGTTCCATTCAGCGTGTGCAAGGAGAAAAATTACAAGAGCAACCTTTGACTTGCGCAGCACTGCTGCTGCATAAGCTGTGGCTCTCTCTACTTTGTAACCCCTGAGGGGGGGTTAAAGGTGACTTTTGAAATCGGTTCAATTAGGCTTCGGCCTACACTCTGCTCCACCTGCAGAGCCCGGGCTCCAACAACGCTAGTTGCTGTCCGGAAGTGCTGGCTGCACAGAGCCAAACACCTCGCCAATGTGTCAGTGGGGTCCAGCACCGCCAGCTGTTCCCCTGCTGTGTAGCCGGCAACGTGTCCTGCAAAAGCCACGCAGACACAACACACCCAAAGCTGCCGCCTGTGCAGGCTTCGGCCTACACTCCCCTCCCCCTGCTCCTCCTCCTCCTGCTCCTCCTCCTGCTGTCCCTGGGCTCTAACACACCGCCAGTTGGGGCCCAGATGTGCTAGCTGCACAGAGAAAAACACCAGCCAATGTGTCAGTGGGGTCCAGCACCGCCAGCTGTTCCCCTGCTGTGCAGCCGGCAACGTGTCCTGCAAAAGCCACGCAGACACAAGAACTGAAATTGAAGGGAACCTGTCCCCCCTCCCCCAGGCGTTTTTACGTTATCCAGCCACCTTGTACAGCGGTAATGCTGCATGTGTGCAAGGTGGCTCAGAAACGTATTCTCCTCGCACATGTGGAACTGAAAACACGTCTGAAATGTGTCCTCTGTGTGACCATTTAACCGTCCCGGTGGTGTGACTTTCCTTTGTAATGACACGCTGCAACCCCCTTGGTAGCGCTGCCCGTCTTCTGGCATCATTGTTTGGCTGGCTGCGCCTCTGCGGCCGCCCTGACCCACACAACGCCCCTCGGTGTCTTATTTATTGGGACTGCGAGGGTGTGATTGATGGGCAGGATCAGTGCATCAGTTCGCCTGTCCCTCCTCTCCTTCCGCCTTCTTCGGACTGTGCGGCTTCATGGCCGTGGCATGCGATAAGGGATCAGATGACGCCGCACAGTCTGAAGCGGGTGTAAGGACCCGAGTGTGAGAGGCGAACATATGTGCTGCGCCAGGCCCTGAATCCCAGCCCCGCAGTGTTTTAACAATGTTAAGACACTGCGGGGCTGGGATTCAGGGGCATCGCGAACCGCACCGGCCGACATTACATGATGCCAGAAGATGGGCAGCGCTAACGGCGCTAGGCCAGGGGATAACACGACAGCGCAGACTCCTGTACAGCAAATAACAACGCTCGGGAGGCTGCACCCAGCACCAAGGTGGGATTCTTGACACCTGTGCTGCGTCTCATTACAAAGGGAACTCTCGCCTCCATTACACAGTTTGACTGTATAAAGGGCTAAATGTTATACGTGTTCCATTCAGCGTGTGCAAGGAGAAAAATTACAAGAGCAACCTTTGACTTGCGCAGCACTGCTGCTGCATAAGCTGTGGCTCTTCTACTTTGTAACCCCTGAGGGGGGGTTAAAGGTGACTTTTGAAATCGGTTCAATTAGGCTTCGGCCTACACTCTGCTCCACCTGCAGAGCCCGGGCTCCAACAACGCTAGTTGCTGTCCGGAAGTGCTGGCTGCACAGAGCCAAACACCTCGCCAATGTGTCAGTGGGGTCCAGCACCGCCAGCTGTTCCCCTGCTGTGTAGCCGGCAACGTGTCCTGCAAAAGCCACGCAGACACAACACACCCAAAGCTGCCGCCTGTGCAGGCTTCGGCCTACACTCCCCTCCCCCTGCTCCTCCTCCTCCTGCTCCTCCTCCTGCTGTCCCTGGGCTCTAACACACCGCCAGTTGGGGCCCAGATGTGCTAGCTGCACAGAGAAAAACACCAGCCAATGTGTCAGTGGGGTCCAGCACCGCCAGCTGTTCCCCTGCTGTGCAGCCGGCAACGTGTCCTGCAAAAGCCACGCAGACACAAGAACTGAAATTGAAGGGAACCTGTCCCCCCTCCCCCAGGCGTTTTTACGTTATCCAGCCACCTTGTACAGCGGTAATGCTGCATGTGTGCAAGGTGGCTCAGAAACGTATTCTCCTCGCACATGTGGAACTGAAAACACGTCTGAAATGTGTCCTCTGTGTGACCATTTAACCGTCCCGGTGGTGTGACTTTCCTTTGTAATGACACGCTGCAACCCCCTTGGTAGCGCTGCCCGTCTTCTGGCATCATTGTTTGGCTGGCTGCGCCTCTGCAGCCGCCCTGACCCACACAACGCCCCTCGGTGTCTTATTTATTGGGACTGCGAGGGTGCGATTCATGGGCAGGATCAGTGCATCAGTTCGCCTGTCCCTCCTCTCCTTCCGCCTTCTTCGGACTGTGCGGCTTCATGGCCGTGGCATGCGATAAGGGATCAGATGACGCCGCACAGTCTGAAGCGGGTGTAAGGACCCGAGTGTGAGAGGCGAACATATGTGCTGCGCCAGGCCCTGAATCCCAGCCCCGCAGTGTTTTAACAATGTTAAGACACTGCGGGGCTGGGATTCAGGGGCATCGCGAACCGCACCGGCCGACATTACATGATGCCAGAAGATGGGCAGCGCTAACGGCGCTAGGCCAGGGGATAACACGACAGCGCAGACTCCTGTACAGCAAATAACAACGCTCGGGAGGCTGCACCCAGCACCAAGGTGGGATTCTTGACACCTGTGCTGCGTCTCATTACAAAGGGAACTCTCGCCTCCATTACACAGTTTGACTGTATAAAGGGCTAAATGTTATACGTGTTCCATTCAGCGTGTGCAAGGAGAAAAATTACAAGAGCAACCTTTGACTTGCGCAGCACTGCTGCTGCATAAGCTGTGGCTCTCTCTACTTTGTAACCCCTGAGGGGGGGTTAAAGGTGACTTTTGAAATCGGTTCAATTAGGCTTCGGCCTACACTCTGCTCCACCTGCAGAGCCCGGGCTCCAACAACGCTAGTTGCTGTCCGGAAGTGCTGGCTGCACAGAGCCAAACACCTCGCCAATGTGTCAGTGGGGTCCAGCACCGCCAGCTGTTCCCCTGCTGTGTAGCCGGCAACGTGTCCTGCAAAAGCCACGCAGACACAACACACCCAAAGCTGCCGCCTGTGCAGGCTTCGGCCTACACTCCCCTCCCCCTGCTCCTCCTCCTCCTGCTCCTCCTCCTGCTGTCCCTGGGCTCTAACACACCGCCAGTTGGGGCCCAGATGTGCTAGCTGCACAGAGAAAAACACCAGCCAATGTGTCAGTGGGGTCCAGCACCGCCAGCTGTTCCCCTGCTGTGCAGCCGGCAACGTGTCCTGCAAAAGCCACGCAGACACAAGAACTGAAATTGAAGGGAACCTGTCCCCCCTCCCCCAGGCGTTTTTACGTTATCCAGCCACCTTGTACAGCGGTAATGCTGCATGTGTGCAAGGTGGCTCAGAAACGTATTCTCCTCGCACATGTGGAACTGAAAACACGTCTGAAATGTGTCCTCTGTGTGACCATTTAACCGTCCCGGTGGTGTGACTTTCCTTTGTAATGACACGCTGCAACCCCCTTGGTAGCGCTGCCCGTCTTCTGGCATCATTGTTTGGCTGGCTGCGCCTCTGCGGCCGCCCTGACCCACACAACGCCCCTCGGTGTCTTATTTATTGGGACTGCGAGGGTGTGATTGATGGGCAGGATCAGTGCATCAGTTCGCCTGTCCCTCCTCTCCTTCCGCCTTCTTCGGACTGTGCGGCTTCATGGCCGTGGCATGCGATAAGGGATCAGATGACGCCGCACAGTCTGAAGCGGGTGTAAGGACCCGAGTGTGAGAGGCGAACATATGTGCTGCGCCAGGCCCTGAATCCCAGCCCCGCAGTGTTTTAACAATGTTAAGACACTGCGGGGCTGGGATTCAGGGGCATCGCGAACCGCACCGGCCGACATTACATGATGCCAGAAGATGGGCAGCGCTAACGGCGCTAGGCCAGGGGATAACACGACAGCGCAGACTCCTGTACAGCAAATAACAACGCTCGGGAGGCTGCACCCAGCACCAAGGTGGGATTCTTGACACCTGTGCTGCGTCTCATTACAAAGGGAACTCTCGCCTCCATTACACAGTTTGACTGTATAAAGGGCTAAATGTTATACGTGTTCCATTCAGCGTGTGCAAGGAGAAAAATTACAAGAGCAACCTTTGACTTGCGCAGCACTGCTGCTGCATAAGCTGTGGCTCTTCTACTTTGTAACCCCTGAGGGGGGGTTAAAGGTGACTTTTGAAATCGGTTCAATTAGGCTTCGGCCTACACTCTGCTCCACCTGCAGAGCCCGGGCTCCAACAACGCTAGTTGCTGTCCGGAAGTGCTGGCTGCACAGAGCCAAACACCTCGCCAATGTGTCAGTGGGGTCCAGCACCGCCAGCTGTTCCCCTGCTGTGTAGCCGGCAACGTGTCCTGCAAAAGCCACGCAGACACAACACACCCAAAGCTGCCGCCTGTGCAGGCTTCGGCCTACACTCCCCTCCCCCTGCTCCTCCTCCTGCTGTCCCTGGGCTCTAACACACCGCCAGTTGGGGCCCTAGGAAGACAAGCTTGAATAGGTCCCCATCCGGGTTCCAGTACCGTCAGCTGGTTCTCGGCAGTGTCTTTTGCTCTTGTACCTTCTGCTCCCCATCCTGGTTCCAGTACCGTCAGCTGGTTCCGGGCAGAGCCTTTGGCTTAGGTGCCTCCCTCTGGGTATCCGAGTTCCACCAACGTCAGGTGGTCCTTGGTAGTGCTTTCAGGCACGGGTACCTCCTGCTTAGTAACCGGGTTCCAGTAACGTCAGCTGGTCCTCGGTAGTTCCATTGGCTCTTGGACCTTCGGCTACCCATCCGGGTTCCAGTACCGTCAGCTGGTTCTCGGCAGTGTCTTTTGCTCTTGTACCTTCTGCTCCCCATCCTGGTTCCAGTACCGTCAGCTGGTTCCGGGCAGAGCCTTTGGCTTAGGTGCCTCCCTCTGGGTATCCGAGTTCCACCAACGTCAGGTGGTCCTTGGTAGTGCTTTCAGGCACGGGTACCTCCTGCTTAGTAACCGGGTTCCAGTAACGTCAGCTGGTCCTCGGTAGTTCCATTGGCTCTTGGACCTTCGGGTAGCCATCCGAGTTCCAGTTCCATCAGCTGTTTCTCGGCATTTTCTCAGCCTTCTTGTACCTTCTGCTACATTTCCAAGTTCAAGACCCGAAAGACGATGACCCGGAAGACCACCCCTAAGATGATGACGACACCAGAGACGACAACCACCGAGATGACGACGACCCTGGAGACGATGACCCTGAAGACGACCCCGATGACGACGACCCCGATGACGACGACCCCGATGACGACGACCCTGGAGATGACGACCCTGGAGATGACGACGACAACCTGGAAGACCGAGAAGCAGAAGAACAAGAGGCTGCAGAACAAAGAGCAGAAGAACATTAAGCATAAGACTAAATATCAGAGCAAAAGATATTATCTAAATTATAAGCAGAAGAAGACTAAGCAGTGTATGGGGGTGAGTCCGTTCCTCCTCGTGGTGCCCCTGGATAAAGCCTGATGCTGCAGGCCAAACTGAACGCGGACAAATGTAACTGTTTTGTGACAGGCAGAACGGAAGGTGTAATCTTCAAACTTTTATAGATAACAACTACGGGAATGCCTGTCACAAATAAGAATATGATGAAGAAGTTGAATATAAAAAAGATAATAGTAAAATAAAAAGAATATGAACAATGTAAAAAAAAAAATATATATATACGTAGAAAAGAAGAAGATGAATAAGGTGAAGAAGTTGATGTCACAGAAGCTGATGATGAGGATAATGAAGAAGAAAGTGTGGGAGAAGTAAAAAATAGGGTGAAGGGCGTGGAAGTAGTGAAACATCAATATCTGACAAAATAAATAAAAAATTAACATAGTCAAATTCTTTCTAACGCCGAACGTCATAAAAAAATTAAAAATACTGCTATTCTATTTGATTGGGATAAACCCCTGTGCCTTTAATGTCTCCGCCACCTCCCCCAATACATCCTACATTATTCTTAGTTGTTTTCCTTCATGTAGAATTAACCTACAAGGAAAGAAAGGGTTTATTTTAATTCCGATATTTTCGTCCCATTGACTTGCATTGGGATCGGGTATCGGTATCGGATTGGATTCCGATACTGTGACGGTATCGGCCGATACTTTCCGATACCGATACTTTCCGATATCGGAAAGTATCGCTCAACACTACTTACTAGGCAATTATATATTTTTTCATGTGTACTATTTATTACTGTTTAATAGTACGCTACATGAGAAAATGCACAATGCATCTATAAAAAATTCATGTAACTATAATCCGTGCAGAAAATACTGATATAAATTGCTGAAGGTATACATATAATCAAATATACTGTAGGGACAAATCACATTGATGCAATGATAAGGTGCAAGTGCCAGTGTAACCCGGGGAAAGTTTTCAGCCTAAAACTGTATATAATCATGAATCCTTTTCAATGAAAACTTTCTATTTGAATTACATTCAAGGCATGTGTCTCTTCCTAACCTGAGACTTATTATCTCAGGTAGTGTGTTGTAAATTCTATGCTGAAGTGTTTTGCACATTATGATACTGTGACAAGTGTGTTTAGCACTGTTTAAGACCCCCTTCACACGTCCTGATGTTTTCGGTACTGGAAAAACCTTTACTGGTGAAATCCGTGGTCCGTGTCCATGAGATATCCTTGTGTCAGTGTGCTGTCAGTGTGACATGTATGGAATCAAATGCTACATAAAAATTAAAGAGTATTATGTATTAACCTCTTCCCTACATTCACCGTATATATACTGCGCTGCCATCATTAAACCTCCCCTAACATGAATAGTAAAAGTATATCCCCTGCTAAAAACTGTTAAACCACTCTTCAGATGCTCACCTTCAAAGTACCAGTGGGAGAAAGAACTCTTTATATATACAAACAGAAATGGAAGGAGTACCAAACTTCCCATAAATTAGTATCGAATGTTTATTAAATATCAATAAAATAGCAAATACCATAGACAAAATTGTAAAAGAATTATATGGACAACCAATTAAATAGTGAAGGACACAAACACAGAAGTCCGACACAAATGCTTATATGTAAACAGGACTGGGATTTCAATCACTATATATATTACAACACTGTCACAGCAAACTAGGCATATTTAGGGTTACTTAAAAACACATTAATACCACAACCACGGCCCCATATAAACACCCAGATTTTAGAACAATATGCATCAAAACCAAGATTATATAGTGTCTCACCCTATCATATCCTTGCAGAAGGTCGGACTACGCAGCCCCAACGCGCGTTTCGCGTGGGCTTCCTCAGGGGGCTGCGTTGGGGCTGCGTAGTCCGACCTTCTGCAAGGATATATTAGGGTGAGAGACTATATAATCTTGGTTTTGATGCATATTGTTCTAAAATCTGGGTGTTTATATGGGGATGTGGTTGTGGTATTAATGTGTTTTTAAGTAACCCTAAATATGCCTAGTTTGCTGTGACAGTGTTGTAATATATATAGTGATACTATACTCCATCTAAAATATCACAGATTTTTCCTGATGCTCCTTCAAAATTGTTGGAGATGCTATTCATTGGATGGCTCACTAATTTATATGTGACATAAATGTTGAAAACTGTATAACTTTTTGAAAGATTTCTTCCACTTTATTTCTTCACTTGCAGTGTTTACTGTTACCCTAACACAGATTTAACGCTAATAGCTATAGATTTAAACACCTTTCCTCCCCCTCTCCAAACTGTAATGATTCACACATTTATTGTGGCGAGATGGTAATTGCTAGGATGTGGAGAAAGAGATCTACGAGAATGAGAGCTCCGATATACTGTAAATGAAAAGTGTTGGTTTGAGCACATGGCAGTCTTTTCTAACATCACTAAAACATTGTTTTTCAAGAGATGGGAGGTTGTGACTATTAGGCAAATGTAATCCTATTGTTTCACTGGATGATTAGTTCGTGGTTTTACTTTTATACTGTATGGATTTTGTTTAGATTCTGTCACCCTTTATGCTGTAGAAACGTGTTTTTTATTGTTGTTTTATTTGTTTATTAAAAATGTAATGTTTTTTTTTTTTTTTTTAAGTGTTTGGTGGGATCTGAAGAAAGAGGTCGCACCTTTCAAAACCAAGAATACTAGTGAACTGGAAACCATTGCCCATGAGGAATTTGCTAAAACTGCTGAGGAACCCTGCCAGAAGCTGGAGTCTGGCTATGAACTGCATCACTTTTGCAGCAGGTGACAACAGCTAGAGGTGCTCTACTATGAACTAAAGATGCTTGTCAAGAAGAGGTTGAATAATTCGACGACTATAGTAGCCATTAAAAGTGGCATTTTGTGTTGAATTTCGAGAAACCAATTGTCACAGACAGGCCTTCCTAAGACTTTGTGACATGGGTGTGAATCTAAGAAGCTAATGCCACTTTACAGCCCAATCTCACACTCACCCCTCACTCAGGCTACAGATTGAGCATGTACCCCAAACCAGTCCATGCACCCAAGACAATTAATGTTACCACCACTTATAGAAAGGTTTTCAGGAATTTTTCACGGACCATCTTGTATTGTTGAGTATGATCAGTGACTAAGATTAAAATTGTGTATGGCTCCATGACTTGGTGCAGATCACTTGTCCAAAAAATTACACAGACATGAGAACTATGACACTGGCTATAATATTATAATATTTACTAGATGGAGGCCCGATGCGATAGCGAGGGCGATAATGTCACGATGGGGGCAGGTTTTGCAGGGTTGAGAATCTCTCCCCCATGTGCTCACCCACTTATCCACTCTCTCTTTCCCCATGTGCTGACTTCTCCCGTCTGTGCTCCCTTCTTTGACCTGTCTTCCCTATGTGCTATCCCCCTTGTCTGCTGTCTCTCTCCTTCCTGTGCTGTGTTCTCCCCTCAAAGACAATACTGACATTAAAGCAGGAGATCGCAGAGGATACATTTTGTGAGGTAAAATATTGTTTAAAAACAGTCAGTGAAATATTTTACCTGACAAAAGAAATCCTCTGTGATCCCCTGCTGTAATGTCAGTATTGTCTTTTGCTTCCACCCCTGCCCAGCAGATGTGGTATGCTTCGTACTCGGTCAGACACAGACAATTTTTAAAATTAACTTTCGTTCGTGGGAAAACCCCTATAATGTGACCGGCGTCCTCTGCCTGTAGACACGTTGCGCATCTGCCACCGGGATCAGCTGAATAATTCACTGCGCCTGCACGGAATTCACCCAGGCGCAGTAAATCAGACCACCGCCATCTTTGTGCAGACAGTTAGTGGCAGTCACATTAAAACTGCGCATGCGCTGCTCCTGTACAAAGATGACGGCGATCAATGAATCATTCGATTGGTCCCGGCGGTAGCGTGTTTGCGATGGTATTCCACTGGTGGTACAGCGCAAGAGGCTGCATAAGGCATATACAGTGTGTGGTGTGTGTGTGGTGCATACGGCATATACTGTATACAGTGTTATGGTTCTCAATGGCAAGAGAACATAGCCCAGCAAACATATGAACTAGCTCTTGGAAGGATGGAAACTAAACTGACCATGAACTAAACCTGCCACACAACTAACAGTAGCCGGGTAGCGTAGCCTGCGTTTTATCCCTAGACGCCCAGCGCCGGCCGGAGGACTAACTAATCCTGGCAGAGGAAAATATAGTCCTGGCTCACCTCTAGAGAAAATTCCCCGAAAGGCAGACAGAGGCCCCCACAAATATTGGCGGTGATTTTAGATGAAATGACAAACGTAGTATGAAAATAGGTTTAGCAAAATTGAGGTCCGCTTACTAAATAGCAGGAAGACAGAAAGGACACTTTCATGGTCAGCTAAAAACACTATCAAAACACCATCCTGAAATTACTTTAAGACTCTAGTATTAACTCATAACATCAGAGTGGCAATTTCAGATCACAAGAGCTTTCCAGACACAGAAACGAAACTACAGCTGTGAACTGGAACAAAATGCAAAAACAAACAAGGACTAAAGTCCAACTTAGCTGGGAGTTGTCTAGCAGCAGGAACATGCACAGAAAGGCTTCTGATTACAATGTTGACCGGCATGGAAGTGACAGAGGAGCAAGGCTAAATAGCGACTCCCACATCCTGATGGAAACAGGTGAACAGAGAGGATGATGCACACCAGTTCAATTCCACCAGTGGCCACCGGGGGAGCCCGAAATCCAATTTCACAACAGTACCCCCCCCTCAAGGAGGGGGCACCGAACCCTCACCAGAACCACCAGGGCGATCAGGATGAGCCCTATGAAAGGCACGGACCAAATCGGAGGCATGAACATCAGAGGCAGTCACCCAGGAATTATCCTCCTGACCGTATCCCTTCCATTTGACCAGATACTGGAGTTTCCGTCTGGAAACACGGGAGTCCAAGATTTTTTCCACAACGTACTCCAACTCGCCCTCAACCAACACCGGAGCAGGAGGCTCAACGGAAGGCACAACCGGTACCTCATACCTGCGCAATAATGACCGATGAAAAACATTATGAATAGAAAAAGATGCAGGGAGGTCCAAACGGAAGGACACAGGGTTAAGAATCTCCAATATCTTGTACGGGCCGATGAACCGAGGCTTAAACTTGGGAGAAGAAACCCTCATAGGGACAAAACGAGAAGACAACCACACCAAGTCCCCAACACAAAGCCGAGGACCAACCCGACGCCGGCGGTTGGCAAAAAGCTGAGTCTTCTCCTGGGACAACTTCAAATTGTCCACTACCTGCCCCCAAATCTGATGCAACCTCTCCACCACAGCATCCACTCCAGGACAATCCGAAGATTCCACCTGACCAGAAGAAAATCGAGGATGAAACCCCGAATTACAGAAAAAGGGAGACACCAAGGTGGCAGAGCTGGCCCGATTATTGAGGGCAAACTCCGCTAAAGGCAAAAAAGCAACCCAATCATCCTGATCTGCAGACACAAAACACCTCAAATATGTCTCCAAGGTCTGATTCGTCCGCTCGGTCTGGCCATTAGTCTGAGGATGGAAAGCAGACGAGAAAGACAAATCTATGCCCATCCTAGCACAGAATGCTCGCCAAAATCTAGACACGAATTGGGTACCTCTGTCAGAAACGATATTCTCCGGAATACCATGCAAACGGACCACATTTTGAAAAAACAGAGGAACCAACTCGGAAGAAGAAGGCAACTTAGGCAGGGGAACCAAATGGACCATCTTAGAGAAACGATCACACACCACCCAGATGACAGACATCTTCTGAGAAACAGGAAGATCCGAAATAAAATCCATCGAGATGTGCGTCCAGGGCCTCTTCGGGATAGGCAAGGGCAACAACAATCCACTAGCCCGAGAACAACAAGGCTTGGCCCGAGCACAAACGTCACAAGACTGCACGAAGCCTCGCACATCTCGAGACAGGGAAGGCCACCAGAAGGACCTTGCCACCAAATCCCTGGTACCAAAGATTCCAGGATGACCTGCCAACGCAGAAGAATGAACCTCAGAAATGACTTTACTGGTCCAATCATCAGGAACAAACAGTCTACCAGGTGGGCAACGATCAGGTCTATCCGCCTGAAACTCCTGCAAGGCCCGCCGCAGGTCTGGAGAAACGGCAGACAATATCACTCCATCCTTAAGGATACCTGTAGGTTCAGAATTACCAGGGGAGTCAGGCTCAAAACTCCTAGAAAGGGCATCCGCCTTAACATTCTTAGAACCCGGCAGGTAGGACACCACAAAATTAAACCGAGAGAAAAACAACGACCAGCGCGCCTGTCTAGGATTCAGGCGTCTGGCGGACTCAAGATAAATTAGATTTTTGTGGTCAGTCAATACCACCACCTGATGTCTAGCCCCCTCAAGCCAATGACGCCACTCCTCAAAAGCCCACTTCATGGCCAAAAGCTCCCGATTCCCAACATCATAATTCCGCTCGGCGGGCGAAAATTTACGTGAGAAAAAAGCACAAGGTCTCATCACGGAGCAATCGGAACTTCTCTGCGACAAAACCGCCCCAGCTCCGATTTCAGAAGCGTCGACCTCAACCTGAAAAGGAAGAGCAACATCAGGCTGACGCAGCACAGGGGCGGAAGAAAAGCGGCGCTTAAGCTCCCGAAAGGCCTCCACAGCAGCAGGGGACCAATCAGCAACATCAGCACCCTTCTTAGTCAAATCAGTCAATGGTCTAACAACATCAGAAAAACCAGCAATAAATCGACGATAAAAGTTAGCAAAGCCCAAAAATTTCTGAAGACTCTTAAGAGAAGAGGGTTGCGTCCAATCACAAATAGCCTGAACCTTGACAGGATCCATCTCGATGGAAGAGGGGGAAAAAATATATCCCAAAAAGGAAATCTTTTGAACCCCAAAAACGCACTTAGAACCCTTCACACACAAGGAATTAGACCGCAAAACCTGAAAAACCCTCCTGACCTGCTGGACATGAGAGTCCCAGTCATCCGAAAAAATCAAAATATCATCCAGATACACAATCATAAATTTATCCAAATAATCACGGAAAATGTCATGCATAAAGGACTGAAAGACTGAAGGGGCATTTGAAAGACCAAAAGGCATCACCAAATACTCAAAGTGGCCCTCGGGCGTATTAAATGCGGTTTTCCACTCATCCCCCTGCTTAATTCGCACCAAATTATACGCCCCACGGAGATCTATCTTAGAGAACCACTTGGCCCCCTTTATGCGAGCAAACAAATCAGTCAGCAGTGGCAACGGATATTGATATTTAACCGTGATCTTATTCAAAAGCCGATAATCAATGCACGGCCTCAAAGAGCCATCTTTCTTAGCCACAAAGAAAAAACCGGCTCCTAAGGGAGATGACGAAGGACGAATATGTCCCTTTTCCAAGGACTCCTTTATATATTCTCGCATAGCAGCATGTTCAGGCACAGACAGATTAAATAAACGACCCTTAGGGTATTTACTACCCGGAATCAAATCTATGGCACAATCGCACTCCCGGTGCGGAGGTAATGAACCAAGCTTAGGTTCTTCAAAAACGTCACGATATTCAGTCAAGAATTCAGGAATCTCAGAGGGAATAGATGATGAAATGGAAACCACAGGTACGTCCCCATGCGTCCCCTTACATCCCCAGCTTAACACAGACATAGCTTTCCAGTCAAGGACTGGGTTATGAGATTGCAGCCATGGCAATCCAAGCACCAACACATCATGTAGGTTATACAGCACAAGAAAGCGAATAATCTCCTGGTGATCCGGATTAATCCGCATAGTTACTTGTGTCCAGTATTGTGGTTTATTGCTAGCCAATGGGGTGGAGTCAATCCCCTTCAGGGGTATAGGAGTTTCAAGAGGCTCCAAATCATACCCACAGCGTTTGGCAAAGGACCAATCCATAAGACTCAAAGCGGCGCCAGAGTCGACATAGGCATCCGCGGTAATAGATGATAAAGAACAAATCAGGGTCACAGATAGAATAAACTTAGACTGTAAAGTGCCAATTGAAACAGACTTATCAAGCTTCTTAGTGCGCTTAGAGCATGCTGATATAACATGAGTTGAATCACCGCAATAGAAGCACAACCCATTTTTTCGTCTAAAATTCTGCCGTTCACTTTTGGACAGAATTCTATCACATTGCATATTCTCTGGCGTCTTCTCAGTAGACACCGCCAAATGGTGCACAGGTTTGCGCTCCCGCAGACGCCTATTGATCTGGATAGCCATTGTCATGGACTCATTCAGACCCGCAGGCACAGGGAACCCCACCATAACATCCTTAATGGCATCAGAGAGACCCTCTCTGAAATTCGCCGCCAGGGCGCACTCATTCCACTGAGTAAGCACAGCCCATTTACGGAATTTCTGGCAGTATATTTCAGCTTCGTCTTGCCCCTGAGATAGGGACATCAAGGCCTTTTCCGCCTGAAGTTCTAACTGAGGTTCCTCATAAAGCAACCCCAAGGCCAGAAAAAACGCATCCACATTGAGCAACGCAGGATCCCCTGGAGCCAATGCAAAAGCCCAATCCTGAGGGTCGCCCCGGAGCAAGGAAATCACAATCCTGACCTGCTGAGCAGGATCTCCAGCAGAGCGAGATTTCAGGGACAAAAACAACTTGCAATTATTTTTGAAATTTTGAAAGCAAGATCTATTCCCCGAGAAAAATTCAGGCAAAGGAATTCTAGGTTCAGATATAGGAACATGAACAACAAAATCTTGTAAATTTTGAACTTTCGTGGTAAGATTATTCAAACCTGCAGCTAAACTCTGAATATCCATTTTAAACAGGTGAACACAGAGCCATTCCAGGATTAGAAGGAGAGAGAGAGAGAAAGGCTGCAACATAGGCAGACTTGCAAGAGATTCAATTACAAGCACACTCAGAACTGAAGGGAAAAAAAAAAAAAAAAAAAAAATCTTCAGCAGACTTCTCTTATCTCTCCTTTCTCTGTCAATTAATTTAACCCTTTTTGGCCGGTCAAACTGTTATGGTTCTCAATGGCAAGAGAACATAGCCCAGCAAACATATGAACTAGCTCTTGGAAGGATGGAAACTAAACTGACCATGAACTAAACCTGCCGCACAACTAACAGTAGCCGGGTAGCGTAGCCTGCGTTTTATCCCTAGACGCCCAGCGCCGGCCGGAGGACTAACTAATCCTGGCAGAGGAAAATATAGTCCTGGCTCACCTCTAGAGAAAATTCCCCGAAAGGCAGACAGAGGCCCCCACAAATATTGGCGGTGATTTTAGATGAAATGACAAACGTAGTATGAAAATAGGTTTAGCAAAATTGAGGTCCGCTTACTAAATAGCAGGAAGACAGAAAGGACACTTTCATGGTCAGCTAAAAACACTATCAAAACACCATCCTGAAATTACTTTAAGACTCTAGTATTAACTCATAACATCAGAGTGGCAATTTCAGATCACAAGAGCTTTCCAGACACAGAAACGAAACTACAGCTGTGAACTGGAACAAAATGCAAAAACAAACAAGGACTAAAGTCCAACTTAGCTGGGAGTTGTCTAGCAGCAGGAACATGCACAGAAAGGCTTCTGATTACAATGTTGACCGGCATGGAAGTGACAGAGGAGCAAGGCTAAATAGCGACTCCCACATCCTGATGGAAACAGGTGAACAGAGAGGATGATGCACACCAGTTCAATTCCACCAGTGGCCACCGGGGGAGCCCAAAATCCAATTTCACAACAATACAGTGTTTGTGAGTGAGGTGTGTACAGCGTATACAGTGTGTGTGGTGCCTACGGCATATACTGTACAGTGTGTATTTGTGTGTGTGTGTGGTGCGTACGGCATATACTGTATACAGTGTGTTTGTGAGTGAGGTGTGTACAGCGTATACAGTGTGTGTGGTGCCTAAGGCATATACTGTACAGTGTGTATTTGTGTGTGTGTGTGGTGCGTACGGCATATACAGTGTGTGTTTGTGTGTGTGTTGCGTACGGCGTATACAGGGTAGTTATGTGCGTGTGGTGCAATGGTGTTCCGCTGGTGGTACCGCACAAGAGGCTGGTACGACCAGCAGTTTCCATACTGAGACACTCATGACTTGGGTGTCCCAATATGGAGGTTGGTGAACTTCCGCCGCTTGGAATTCTGGGTGTTATGGTTCTGGTAGTTAGGAACACATGAACTGACCAGATAAGTAAACCAAAAATAAGGACAAGCTCTGGGAATGTGGGAACTTTACTGACCGCAATCCTGATCCTATCAAACACACACTATAGGCAGCCGTGGAGCGTACTTGACTCGGCCTAGACACCTCTTCACAGCCTGAGAAACTAGCTACCCCTAGAGAGAAACAAAGCCTCACTTGCCTCAGAGAAATTTTCCCCAAAGTGAGAGCAGCCCCCCACAAATTATAACGGTGAGATAAGAGGAAAACACAAACATAGAAATGAAAACAGGTTTAGCAAATGAGGCCCGCTAATAACTAAATAGTCAGAAGATAGCAAGGAATCTGTGCGGTCAGTATAAAATACTACAAAAATAATCCACGCAGAGAATACAAAAAGACCCCCACACCAACTCACGATGTGAGGGGCGCAACTCCGCACCCCAGAGCTTCCAGCTCGCAATCAAATAGCAATGAGCAAAAATAGACTAGCATGAACTTAGCTTCTCCACGAGGAGACAGGTCACAAGGGAAGTCCCAGAGAGATCTGAACCAGTACAGAATACAACGACAGCAGGCAACAAGTAAAGGTCCAGGTGGAGTTAAATAGGCAGCAAGCCTAGCAGGAAACGAGGCAGCTGGAGTCCAGCTACAGACCAGCCGTAACACTCAAAGCCACCAGAGGGAGCCCATGAACAGAACTCACAAAGTACCACTCATGACCACAGGAGGGAGCCTGAGAACGGAATTCACAACATCTGGGATCCAGACACATCTGGACAGAACAGGATGTGAAGACATTACAAGGTAAGTATATACATATAGATTTACATATATATTAATGATATAGCTATAACATTGACTGTAATAAACTGTAATAATATGAATTATATATATGAATAAATACTACTAACAATATATACCTATAACATTGACTAATATAATATTATAGTACACAGATATAAACTTAATTATAATTATCATATAGTTTTGGGAAGCACTGTCGAGGCATTATACTGGGGGCACTGCTAGACCTAATATTAACCAACAGGCCAGACCGCATATCAAATATAAGGGTTGGGGGTCACTTGGGGAATAGTGATCACAAAATAATAAGTTTTTATGTCTCCTTTAATAAGATGTGTAGTAGAGGGGTGACAAGGACACTAAACTTCAGGAGGGCAAATTTCCAATGGATGAGAGAGGATCTTGGTGCAATTAACTGGGACGATATCCTGAGGCATAAAAATACACAAAGAAAATGGGAGACATTTATTAGCATCCTGGATAGGACCTGTGCACAGTATATACCGTATGGGAATAAACATAAAACATAAACTAGAAATAGGAGGAAACCAATATGGCTAAATAGAGCTGTAAGGGGAGCAATAAGGGACAAAAAGAAAGCATTTAGAGAATTAAAGGAAGTAGGTAGTGAGGAGGCATTAAATAAATACAGAAAATTAAATAAATTCTGTAAAAAGCAAATCAAGGCAGCAAAGATTGAGACAGAGAGACTCATTGCCAGAGAGAGCAAAAATAATCCCAAAATATTCTTTAACTACATAAATAGTAAGAAACTAAAAAATGATAGTGTTGGCCCCCTTAAAAATAGTCTGGGTGAAATGGTGGATGAGGATGAGGAAAAAGCCAATATGCTAAATGACTTTTTTTCATCAGTATTTACAAAAGAAAATCCCATGGCAGCCAATATGACTAGTGATAAAAATTCCCAATTAAAGGTTACCTGCTTAACCTAGCAGGAAGTACGGCGGCGTCTAAAAATCACAAAAATTGACAAATCTCCGGGCCCGGATGGGATACACCCCCGAGTACTGTAGGAATTAAGTACAGTCATTGATAGACCATTATTTTTAATCTTTAAAGAGTCCATAATAACAGGGTCTGTACCACAGGACTGGCGTATAGCAAATGTGGTGCCAATATTCAAAAAGGGGACAAAAACTGAACTCGGTAATTATAGGCCAGTAAGCTTAACCTCTACTGTGGGTAAAATCCTGGAGGGCATTCTAAGGGATGCTATACTGGAGTATCTGAAGAGGAATAACCTCATGACCCAGTATCAGCACGGGTTTACTAGGGACCATTCATGTCAGACTAATTTGATCAGCTTCTATGAAGAGGTAAGTTCCGGACTGGACCAAGGGAGCCCAGTGGATATAGTGTATATGGACTTTTCAAAAGCTTTTGATACGGTGCCACACAAAAGGTTGTTACATAAAATGAGAATAATGGGGATAGGGGAAAATATGTGTAAGTGGATTGAGAGCTGGCTCAGGGATAGGAAACAAAGGGTGGTTATTAATGGAGCACATTCGGACTGGGTCGCGGTTAGCAGTGGGGTACCACAGGGGTCAGTATTAGGCCCTCTTCTTTTTAAAATATTTATTAATGACCTTGTAAGGGGCATTCAGAGTAGAATTTCAATATTTGCAGATGACACTAAACTCTGCAGGGTAATCAATACAGAGGAGGACAATTTTATATTACAGGATGATTTATGTAAACTAGAAGCTTGGGCTGATAAATGGCAAATGAGCTTTAATGGGGATAAATGTAAGGTCATGCACTTGGGTAGAAGGAATAAGATGTATAACTATGTGCTTAATTCTAAAACTCTGGGCAAAACCGTCTATGAAAAAGACCTGGGTGTATGGGTGGATGACAAACTCATATTCAGTGGCCAGTGTCAGGCAGCTGCTACAAAGGCAAATAAAATAATGGGATGCATTAAAAGAGGCATAGATGCTCATGAGGAGAACATAATTTTACCTCTATACAAGTCACTAGTGCGACCACACTTAGAATACTGTGCACAGTTCTGGTCTCCGGTGTATAAGAAAGACATAGCTGAACTGGAGTGGGTGCAGAGAAGAGCGACCAAGGTTATTAGAGGACTGGGGGGTCTGCAATACCAAGATAGGTTATTACACTTGGGGCTATTTAGTTTGGAAAAACGAAGGCTAAGGGGTGATCTTATGTTAATGTATAAATATATGAGGGGACAGTACAAAGACCTTTCTGATGATCTTTTTAATCATAGACCGGTGACAGGGACAAGGGGGCATCCTCTACGTCTGGAGGAAAAAAGGTTTAAGCATAATAACAGACGCGGATTCTTTACTGTAAGAGCAGTGAGATATGGAACTCTCTGCCGTATGATGTTGTAATGAGTGAGTCATTACTTAAATTTAAGAGGGGACTGGATACCTTTCTGGAAAAGTATAATGTTACAGGGTATATATATTAGATTCTTTGATAGGGCGTTGATCCAGGGAACTAGTCTGATTGCCGTATGTGGGGTCGGGAAGGAATTTTTTTCCCCATGGTGGAGCTTACTCTTACCACATGGGTTTTTTTTGCCTTCCCCTGGATCAACATGTTAGGGCATGTTAGGCTATGGGTTGAACTAGATGGACTTAAAGTCTTCCTTCAACCTTAATAACTATGTTACTATGTTACTCTATTGGGGGCATACTGGTGGCATCATTCTGTATTGGGGGCACTGTGGAGACTTCTTACTGTGTAGGGGAAACGGATGACATGAGTGTAATATTGAGTGGGAACACTAAGGGGCATCACAAGGGGCAATTATTTGGCAGCTATGTGCCTCGGATACTTTTTTGAGAGGGGTAAACCAATCCACACTTATTTTGGGACCATGTGGTTTCTATGTACACCCCTGTATCTGGGCATATGTTCTGTGAAGTGTTTTGAATGCTTACGCAGAATGTAATAATGGAAAGTAGTGTACATTTAGTCTTGGCTCCTATATTTTAAGTTAATTTACCCTTTCTGTCCTAATGTATA